>NC_056740.1:509118616-509273616 GCF_019279795.1 Protopterus annectens | reverse complement strand
ATTTGCAGTTTGCTTACCAGGATAGTCCAATTGGGCCACAATGAACCCATTTTCAATGGAGTCCTGGGGAGAAAAGCTCCAGAAGAATACAAATACATAGTACGCATTGCACATTTACATTACAGATTATCTCATAGGAATGCAAAGTAAATATACCCCCGGATTTACAAAGCCCTATAGAATGTGCAGGATTAGTCTAAGAGCTATTTTCGGCAATATGGCTGCCATGCGATCCAGGAACAAGCTGCCGGGATGTGCACATGAGCTCTTAGACTAATCCTGCATGGACTGAGCTCCCGTATGCAAATTACGCTCATTTGCAGGTGAAAACCATGCAAATGAGGGTAATATGTGATCCAGGAAGCTGGCAGCTGTCCGTGCAGGACGAGTGCAGTGTGCAGAAATGTACTCAGTTAGTAACCGAGTACATTTCTGCAATCTACTAAACGGAGCTATGACAGCTCCAAATAAAGGCTGTATATCATTGAGGAAGCATGCCAATGGCCAAGTAGAAGGCCATTGGCATTGTAAACTGTTAAAAAAAATAAACTTTTATTTTGTTTTCACCGATCTCGCCTGTTTAAGCATAGGGCAGTGGCGCGCAAATGGGATCTGGGGGAAAATAATAAAATAAACCTAAAATAAGCATTCTATTTAAAAGCAGTATTCAGCCATGCAAGTCAATGGCAGGCATAAGACAACCTGGCCAGTGAGTAATGGTTGCTAAGGGGGGAGGCCCAGTGTGGGACATGTAACTATGTATTAGCAGGCAAGCCTATGCAAATGAGGGGAAGGATAGTGAATCCCAAATTTCCTCAGGGTGTGAGGCAGGTCCCAAGAGTGTAAGAGTAGAAATATCTGGGTGCAAGACTAGGAGATAGGTGACATCATGGGGGGGGTGTCAAGCATACTGTAAGTGGATTGGAGCCCTGTGGCTCGAGACTGCTCCTAGCTTAGCACAGCTAAGCTAGAGGTGTGTCCAAACTGCCTAGCACTCCTTACAAAGTTTAAGCAGGTGTGCATGCCGCGCACCGGGTTTCACAGGAAGAAATAGGAAGTTAAACCAGGAAATAGCATCTCTGTGCACATTTGAGCACTCTGTGTGGCATGCACACAGGCTTAAACAGGGAGGCAATGGGAAGGGAAAACAGCAGTAGGAAGGTAATCAAGGAGAACTAGTTGAGCTGCCAGGTGAAATGTATCAGAATCAGCTAATTACACAGGAAGCAAACCAGCCCAGCTCAGAACACAGAACACCACTATAAACCAAGCAAACCCCCCCCGATTTTTTCCATACTCTGCACCACTGGCATATACAAGCAGGGAAATTTTAAAAAGCAAACCTATAAAATGAGAAGGACTGTAGCAGACAACAGAACAATATGTGCAAGAGGCTGAGCGTGGTGAGGATGTCAATGATTCCAAACAACCCACAGTGAGGAGACAGCGAAGCATGTACAGACCCAGGGTAACCTACGATGGGCTACATGAGATGGAGATAGTAAATTGCTGTAGGGTGGACAGAGACCTCTTACAGCAAATTGTTGAGCTGTGCAGGCCACACCTGACATACTACACTGGCCGAGGGGAAACCATCCTAGTAGATACCAAGGTATGTGTAGGTCTAAGTATACTAGCCACAGGTACCTCCCAAACCACAACTGGGGATAACATGGGCAACTGACAGGCATCAGCATCCAGAGTATTCCACCAGTTCCTGAATGCCATGTCAGCACATGCCAGTGAGCACGTATATTTCCTCAACATACGTGAGGGGTTGACCAGCAATATGAGTCTCTTCCACCAAATAGCAAACTACCTGGGGTAGTGGGTGCTATAGACTGCACGCACTAATGCATCAAAGCACCACCCGGTGAGCAGGGTAGGGCCGCCATCAACCGCAGGGGCATCCCTTCCATCAACTGCCAGGTTGTATGTGATGCCCACGGCATTATACTCAATGTGTGGGCTGGATGCCCTGGAAGCTATGACGATTTACACATATGGCAACTGATTCAGCTGTACCACAGATTTGCCGATGTGGACATCCCCTATGGTCACATAGTGGGGATGCTAGATACCGTCTGGAGCCGTGGCTGATGACACCCATCAGAAATACGCACACACCTGAACAACAACGCCATAATGAGGCACACGCACAGGCCAAACATATAATAGAGCATGTGTTTGGGATGCTCAGGTCACGGTTCCAGTGTCTGGACACATCCGGTGGAGCCCTGCAGTATTCACCAGCTACATGTACCCAAATTGTTATGGTATGTGCTATGCTACACAATATGATCCTACAGAAACAGCTGCAGCAGGATCAGCATGGGGCTGGGCCACACAGCCCCTCCTCCAATGCCAAGGCCCGTACAGGAACAGAGTGACACAGAGGAGGAACAACCTGAGCCTGCCCCAGTAGGCAGCAGGGGGTGTGCTCAGTATGCCCTAGCCTTGGCAAAGAGGCAAAGCATAACGTATGCACTGACACAGTAGGGGCCCAGGGAATGACACCTCTCTCTGACCCGAACAGACAATAAAAGGGATGCCAAATATGACACTACCTGTGTCCAACCATGTATAGGGAGTGTACTATGTGCATTCGACATAGGCAGCCCTCCAGCACCATCCTCAAGTCCAGAAACCCTCAAGGTAAGTCAATCAACTTACCAATTGCCAAATGGAGTAGAATATGTTTTTACCTGTAGCTATGGTATGGATGTGAACATGCAAGGGAACTGGGTGGCCGGATGTCAAGGCAGCAGACAGTAGACACCCATAGTGGCATCATGAGATCTGTAACACATACTAGAGTCACCAGAGTAGCCAGAACTACACAGGGTGACAAAACCCACTGCAGGAAATGGCCTGAGTGACATGGCTGTCCATAAGAGCCACACATGCCAGTCAGGAAGGTTCCCATACCCAACAACAGACTCAGCCAGCAGGACAGGTGAAGACTAACACAAATAAATGTTGTACTATGGCCTCTGAATGTGCCCTATGAGTAACCCCACCCCCAGGCCTTCACAGACAGACCACAGAAGGCCAGGCAGTCAGATGTAAGTTGTGAAGGCTAGGAAGTCAGAAACTAATATGTAGGTAAACAAAGCTGGGATCAGTAGTACACTGATAAGCCTCTAGCCAGCAGGATAGGTAAGACTGCAGACTGAAATGGAGTATGTGACATACCAGTACAGTCATAGCAAATGTGTACAAGTGTCAGGTGTGCCCCCCCCCCATCCAATGCACACTTAGAGTAACAGTCAGGTGTGCCCCCCACTCCTGTGTAGAACAGAAGAAACAGTCAGGTGCTGCCCCCACTGTGCAGAAATGTAGCAACAGTCAATGGCAAATGACCAATGGATACCCTGCAGACACAGCATGCTACCTGTTGGTGTACAACAGAAAGGTCAGCACCACAGTACAAACTACCTAGACGTGATCCACACATTAAACACAGATGGCTATACTGGGCATGCGCACACACTTAGAGGAATGAAGGCAATGTTAGTCAACACCATACTGACAGGTCATACTGGGCATGCTCACACACTTAAACACATGAAGGCCATGTCTGCAAACACCAATGGCCCAGCCATATCTGGAAGTTGCAGTTCTCAGTGCGGACACATGTCAGTATGCACCTCTCCTGCTTTGCACACACAGTGGATAAGAATACAGACAAATATGCAAGGACAACACACTATAATAAGCCACAGGTACACGGGCATAGATGTTTGGAAGAGGGTGACCATGACAAGGAGCCATGTGGGCTTGTCACAACCGGCACACAGTCAAAGGGCCCCCAACACATGAGGTGCGGATGTAACCCACTGCTGATACTAGCCACCAGTAGCTGTCAGCATGACAGACTATGTGGTGCACGTGCCAGCTGTGCAACAAGACTGTATGAGGAAGTAGCCATCTAGTAGCTGTATACACGCACCTGTGACATATGACCCCGTGTGTGCCCGCATGTGGCATGTCAACCCCTACATGAATGGGATATGGCCCATGCACACACTGGCCTCCCCATAGCAGTAGTATGACAAGTCTGCTGAGGTCATCCAATGTGAATTACACCTTTGGGAGAGCTATAGCTCAGTAATATGCATGGCACGTCCCATAACTGCGTACTGCTGTAGTGATAGACTAGTTAGGTAGTAGTACTAATCCCAGACCTGTCAATTGTGTGAGTGTGTGTTTGTGTGCATGTCTGTCTGTCTCTGAATCTGTAGAGGGAAATGCTTGTTAGGCTACTCACACTCCATACAATACATATATCCACCTGTGGCAAGGCTGCTGATGTCACTCACCTAGAAGTACACCTCTGGGAAAGTGGTAAGCCAGTAAGACTAGTTAGGTAGGTGTTCAAACCCCAGACCTGGCAACTATGTGCGTTTGTGTGTGAATCTGTGTGAGTCTGACTGAGCAGAGAGCAATGCTTTTTAGGCTACTCACACTCCGTACAATACAAATACTCTACTTTGGCAAGGCTGCTGATGTCACTCACCTAGAAGTACACCTCTGGGAAAGTGATAACCCAGTAATAACTGTAGTCCATTCTGAAACTGCATACTGCTGTAGTGTGATAAACTAGTTAGGTAGGTGTTCGAACCCCAGACCTGGCAACTGTGTGTGTGTGTGTCTGAGTAGAGAGCAATGCATTTTAGGCTACTCACATGCCGTACAATACAAATACTTTACTTTGGCAAGGTTGCTGATGTCACTCACCTAGAAGTACACCTCTGTGAAAGTGGTAGCGCAGTAATTGCCGCAGTGCATTCTGTAACTGTGTACTGCTGTAGTGTGATAAACTACTGAGGTAGGTGTTCGAACCCCAGACCTAGCAACTGTGTGTGTGAATCTGTGTGTATCTGACTGAATAGAGAGCAATGCTTTTTAGGCTACTCACACACCATACAATATAAATACTCTACATTGGCAAGGCTGCTGATGTCACTCACCTAGAAGTACACCTCTGGGAAAGTGATAGCCCAGTAATCACTGTAGCGGGATCTGTAAGTGCATGCTGTGTAGTGTGATTTAGAATGGTGGTAGTGTTCTATCTCCATCCATGGCAGTTCCGAATGTTTTGTGTGTGTTTCAGTGTTTGTGTATGGAACAATGCATTATAGGCTACTCACTCACAGTACATTACAAATGCCTTTCTTTGGTAATCCTGCTGATGTCATTAATTGTGAAATACACCTTTGGGGAAGATGTACTTCAGTAATGTCCATGGCACATACTATAACTGCGTAGTGCTGTAGTGTAGTAAACTAGGTAGGGGTCCTACTCCCAGACATGACAGGTGTGTGTGTGTGTGTGTGTGTGTGTGTGTGTGTGTGTGTGTGTGTGTGTGTGTGTGTGTGTGTGTGTTTATAACTCGTATCCTGTGTAGAGGTGGTTGGTGGTTGTGAGTGTGTGACACCTGTGGGGAGTTTTGCTAATTTCATTTATGGTGGCCCTACTATATATCACAATGTCAACCATACAGGGATAACAGATGTAAATAGCTGAGAGGCCGGGGTGCAAACCCATACCCATACATGTGACATCAAGGCCAGCCAATCACAGTTAGCAACCCCAATGTGCCTTCACATGTGACTCACAATGGACATACCATGCCTGACAACATGCCCTGTATGGACAGATGACACTGACATCAAGGATTGCTGTTAGCATGCTATCAATGTAGGTGCAGAGTAAACCTGCTGACCAGTACCAGTCACTGCCACAGATGGGCAAGACTGGCACATCTGATAATAAGTTGTGTTCACAGCATGGGCAAGACACCCTAAGTACAGTTCCACATGTCACTGTACATGCATGTGGGAGGTGTGCACATCCTAGACACCATCCAAGTCATGGATTAGGGAACACATAGATGGCAAGTGATGCACAGCATTGGCCACACATAATAGTCACCCAGGTGACTGAATTATGGATGCAATACCCACCTGTGAGGGCAAATGCAGAAGCTACAGGCCTGTGCCACAATGTAGACCATTGTCATGTGGCCTGATACCAAGGTATACCCATCGCCTACCCTTGTATAGTCTTCTGGCACTGTTGGCCACCATACACCTGTGCAGACATGCACCCATGCATGTCCAAACTGGCACTCTGTGTGTTTGTGTGTGTTGTATGGTGCGTATGTCCACATCCACATGCACTACTCCTCCCAGGGTACAGTGAAGCATTCCACCTGATGTCTGACACCCCCTTATACTCACTGGCTATACGACCTCCATATGATCCTTGTGGTGCATGTGTTCCCTGCACATTGATGTGTTGTGGCAATCCCACTAGTGACAAGTTGCACTCCTGGCCCTGCCAAGTGTGGTAATGTGTGTGCGTCCCTGTGTGAGTGTGCCTGTGCTGATGCTGGCACCTGTTCATGCAGACAGGCTTCCCCACCAGATAACTCATGTGGCGCATCCAATAACAGCATCAAACTGTGATAGCACTACATAGCTGTTGGGGGTTCTATAGCTGTGCTGGTAGGTGTGTGATACAAACATGCATCGTTTTTACCCTCCCATCCCTCCCTAACATGTATTCACCTCTGTCTGCCTCCCCCACTCCCTCTCTGGTGGATGTGGAGGCCCACACCTGCATTGCTTAGGCAGCAGCATGTGCATTTTAAGTGATGCTCATATTCAGCTGATGGCCTCTGCATGGATTGCAGCCCTTCCCTAGCTGATTGCATGTGGAACAGCTGTGGTAGCATTCCCATAGCCAATTGCAAGGAAATGCACTCCATCACCTGGGAACATCCTGGTGATGTTGGCCCTTGTATGTCACTGTGAACAGGAGCTAGAGCTGTCATTTGGCAAACATCATTTCAGATGGGTTGGGGATTTACCTCTAACAACATACACTGTAGTAAGAGGGCAATAAACAGGAGGGGGATGTGCCTGACCTGTCTACAGACTGTAAGTGCTGCTATACTGCATATGGAGTAATGTTGGTTTAACGGTGTTTGTCTGGATATGCCTGTCGCACATGTCACAATACCTGTCATGTCAGTTCCATGTATATGAGGAATCCCCATCTGCAGGGTCATCTGCAGACTGGGCAGTGTTGTGCCTTTGGTTTCATGTGTTAGCATCTATCTGTGGAATGCAGAAAGTAGTGTGAGGACTGCAGTCTGCTGACGGTGAAGGCCGAGACAGTTACTGACTACATATCCCTCATTGGACATATGTTGCAAGAAACCCCATTATAATGGCAGATTCATAGGGGTATCACAGCAACATGTCTATACTGGCCCTTTGTATGCACTGTCAGCCACACCTCTGTCAACCTTTGTACATATGTTGTGCATGAAGTGCTGCATATGTGCTGTACACCGTAAATAGTGTCATCATATCTGATAACAAGCCAGTGATATCTAAGAGTGCTACACATGTCATGTACAGTAGGGGTTACCTTTAATGCCATAACCTGGACATCCTGTGGATGGTTGTACAGTACTGAGGTCTGTGTAGTGATGGTGAATGTCGGCAGTGTGTGAATTGTTAATATGTACTATGGCCTGTGTACAGACTGTGGTAAATGCCATTGTTCTAGCTCCCCTTCTATCTGATGTTACATGCTGCCACACTGAATTGTACCATTTTACCTTACATGTTTGTAGGGCCATACACACACATGTCCCATACCACAGACAGCTATCTGACCAGACTGTGTAGCAGCCCAGTATATGTAGGGTCATTCTGTGAGTGGCACACATGAGGATGATGTAGGACAGATAGTCCATATACTGTACTATTATGCTAGCGTACCATATGTGGCTATGGCTGTGTTTACATTGGTTGTGGTTATGCACTGTAACACTGGTGTATCCTACCCTGTGCTGTGACATGGCTGTCGAGCCTGCTATATATGCAGGTACTGTACGATGATAACCTTAGGATGTCTGTCAATAGCCAATGGCACACATGTTATGAGCAGATGTCACCTTCCACACACACCATGTCTGTGACAACAATCCCAATGACAGTAGCAAATGCCTATTAATATACCTGCTATACATACCTGACATCCCCTTGCACTACGATATTGGGACTGTAGGGGTTGGGGTAGGGCTACACTCCATGTCCAGGACATATGGTGGGACTATATAGACATGTACTTATCCAGATAGCCATATAAATATATATATATATATATATATATATATATATATATATATATATATATATATATATATATATAAGTACACATGTGTAGTATTTCCTATTACCAGTGTCATGGCAACTACCCACTATGAATCCCTACATGTGTTTGGGCATCAATGTTATAGACAGCAGGAAGCAATACCTCTTGCAAGAGAACCTGCACACTCAGGGCAGCTACATATATGTAGGAGGATCAGGACATATAGACAGACTGTGAGTAGAGTGTTATAATGCTTTGCATAGTAATGGTGTTACAGTGTGTGTGTGTGTGTGTGTGTGTGTGTGTATGTGTGTGTGTGTGTGTATGTACATACTAGTTTACCTTGGACTGCAGTCTGTCTACATAGCTCACTACTGTGGACCTATCCTCTAGCTGGACAGAGGTGTGTCTATCATGTGTTGTCTGTCACACACGTCCTGTGTCGGATATTACACTGGCAGTGTGTGTGTTGCATGCTAGCAGTACATGGCTATATCCATTTGTGTCCCTGATGTCTTATTTCTACATAAGGGTATGTTGTAACACATCCTTTAGCACTAGAATGTTCCAGGGTGTGTAACTGCAATATTGTGAGTATGGCCCTGTGTTCCTGCCTTTGTCCTCCACATATAGCAGACTTTGTCCTGCTGTGATACAGTTAGGGGTTGTTAGGTAATGGCTTTCATTAATTACTGCTAGCATTCCTACTATCATTCCAGTCATAATGTGGACTCCCACAACATTTATTGGTCGGGGTCCATACATGTGACAGATACATTGACATTACCACAAGTAATGAATGTCCCCCTAGGGCATGACTACATGGTGTAATTGGAGGCTGCTGAACTACATCTGATATTGTTGAGTGTTACGTATCATGCAGGCAAATCCTTTGTATACTGTTGTATGAATTGAGGGGCTTGCCTGGACACCATAGTATGTTATATATCCACACTGTCTGCATCTACTGTTTTGTGTGGGCCTTGCATCCATCACTGGTTATATACATCAATATCTATGTGCTGTCAGTAATGGCATACATTATTGTATGCTACACAAATAAAGGTTGTCTGTGTATACATACCTGTGTGTTATGTCATGTCCTTTGAATTGTGAGTGGGTATATGTATAATGTAAGTATCCCCTTTGTGGGGCTGGTTGCCACACCACACATGTCACAGGTACCAGTTACAGGGCTTGTGGCTGGGGATATACATTGCTCCCAGTACGTCCACACTACTTCTACATATGTATGGCTACTAATACCATTTGTCTGTGTATATGTGTATGTATCCATATATCCCATATATCTATATATACATATATATATATATATATATATATATATATATATATATATATATATATATATATATATACCTGCACATGATTGTCAATGTATAGATGTGTGTGCATATCTGTACCGTTGTAATGTGTACCCCTTCAACATAGTACATTCCCTGCAGTAAAAATGGCCTATCTGCATGATACGTTACAGATATTGCCCTGACTTGTACAGGTGACTTGGATTACTGTTGTTGCATTGTAGCCGTGTTGTGGTGCGTCCTGCCATCAAGTACTGCATGTGCTGGAGATTGGATTGCACAGCATATCCGTTATGGCTGGGGGGGGTTACATAGCAGTAATTACAAGGTGTCCCTCATTTGTGCCCCCACCCCCATTAACTGTGCTCATGGTCTGTTATGTAGTATGGAGTGGGCCAGGAGTCCATTCCCATGTGGAAATCATATACACCTGTCTATCTGTATATATATATATCTATATATATATATATATATATATATATATATATATATATATATATATATATATATATATATATATATATATATATATATATATATATATATGTGTATATATATATATATATATATATATATATATATATATATATACATATATATGTATATCTGCATAATTATATATGTGAAACCCCCATATATAGAGGGATAGAACTGGACATTGATATAGCTCTAGCTATGTATATGTATTCATATATATATATATATATATATATATATATATATATATATATATACTGAACATATTAATCTATTTATGTACGATTGCTGTTATATGGTTATTTGTGAGTCATACATACATATATATATACCTATAGTTGTCTATCTGTCTACATTTACAGATGTATATCTGCCCATATGTCCATGCATGTTCGACCTATATGTGTGGCCTGTACCTCATTCTCTTGGCAATTGACATGGATGACCTTAGGACTGAGGTCAATCATTCGTGCTGACACATACATGTTTCAGACTTATCATCTCCTTCAATATATGTGTTCTACTACATATAACTGTGTAACTTGCAATGTTTTAAGTGTATTAGAGCAAGATATGACAGATATCCCTATATGTACCCACATTATGGCTCACTATGTCCGGGATTCATGAATTAAAATGTTGTGTGGTGTGTTATTACTACATTTCCTGTGCTGTTGACTGATTGTGCTGGATATGTATGTGAAATGTTTGGGTATGTACATCTGCCATAGTTTACTGGTAAATCACGTAGTGTATGATGTTCAGGGTCTCAGGTTTGGGCCTTGCTGAGGCTGTATCTTTTGTTTCAGGGCAGAACACTGGCTGTCGGCTACAGAGTGAGTTAGGGACATTTGAATGGTTGTACGCAGGTGTGAGCGGGTTTGCGCAGAGCCAAGCAATGCTAACCTCCGGTTGTGTTTCCTTACACTCAGATAGCATCTACTTAGCTCAGTCTATGTAGGCAATGCTTACCCCCGCGCAAATAAACGTGCACACACTTCCAACTGCTTATCCATGCGTACTACTTTTGTTATGTACTTACCCATGCTTACTAGTGCCTTAGTCATTATGACACTTCACATGTGCATTTAAGGCAGTAACCCTGTGCAAATATAAATGTTATTTAGTAGGTTATACAGCATACCGATGTTAACATATGGATTTCACATGGAAAATAGGATGTGCTGCAGTGGGACTACATCCAGGAATGCATGCGTATTAGGTGGATGCTCTGACCACTACACTATTGCTGTTCTGCTTCATTTGCATATGTCTACCATACTGACATTCCCATGTTCCCTTCCCCTGGCACCCGAGCTCCACGTACACAGCATCCACCCATTCCCCCAGTTGGTAGCCCTGCCACACCACACCTCCACACATTTCCCTCTCTGCACGTCTCGGTACAACTCCAGTATACTCTCCCCACCCAAGCATTTGCAGGCTCTTCGTTCATTTAGTCTACGTACATAGCAGCCTTCCTTTGATCCTCCTCCGATACTGGTGGAGATATCAATGTGACCCACAACTGTTGGTTCATCCCGCCAGGGATGGACCTGTTGTTGTGTCAACAGTAGACCTAACTGGTCTACAGTGTTTCTTCCACTGGTAGCATCCTCCCAGGGTTTTGTATATCAGCGGTTTTCTCACACACCTGGCCAGCCTTATCTCCTAGTTCCACAGAACCAATGCCCCAGGTGTGACATACTGTGCATGAAGTACACTCACATGCCCCCACAGTGTGCACCGTATATCATTATTCCCTTCGGTATTATGCAGGACTAGAGTTCTCATGGTATGATTGGACAGGCATTGTTTTGTGCTGCACATAGATTGCTCATACTACTGTGGTTGAGCAATGGACATGTGTTCTGGTATGTGCATTTCATGCAGTACTCCAGTTCACATTTAATTGTTATTTGGTAGGTTCTACAGCAATAAAATGTACATAACTGTTCGCATACAGATTACACTTGGAAAATGGTATGTGCTGCAGTGGGACTCGAGCCGGGCATGCCTCCTCCTTAGGTGGATGCTCTGACCACTACGCTATTGCTGTGCTGCTTCATTTGCTATACCTTCCTTGTTATCCTCTTCAGCCTTTCATGCTGCTTTACCCATAGCTACACAATAGGCTGTCCCGCGCACTTATGGTTAGCTGTACTCAGAGTTTTAGAAACATTACTACAAGGGTTTCTTCGTGTTTTTTGTCAGTGTACTATTGCTGTTGAACACATGGGGACTGTTTGTGGGGATCTGCGGACACTTATGTGCAGTCTCGCTCTTTTCTGTACACATTTTTCTGTTCTACTTTGCAGGGGCATGTTTATTCTGAGAGCTCTGCTCTCAGACATGCCTCTGCACTCGTCCATGCTCACTGTAGGATTTGGAGCTCAGGCAGAGCACCTTCATTAATATGCATGGTGTGCTGCCATCCTCATCCTAAACTGCCGCTTCCGTGCAGAACTAGATTAGTCTTGCACAGAAGATTAGTAAAATCGGGTGACAATAAGAAAAGATTAACAATGACAGAATACATCAGTATAGTTTGTAAAAGAGCAATAAAAAATATTATTTTTTCATACAAAAGTAGCAGCATAGGGTAACTGTTAAGTAGTTAGTCAAACAGTTCAATAGAGCTGTGGAATTATAGGAGGCAGTGATGGTGTATTTTGTTCTAGGAGAGTAGGAAGTGGTATTAGAAGGATTAGGTAGGATGGGAACAAGAGCACTTCCATTGTGAAGTTATGTTTGAGTGCAGCAAGGTTTTAAATGAGGAGAGAGTGCTGGTGATGCAGCTAGGAGATGGTAGAGAATTCCAGAGGTATGCAAGAGAGAAGGACATTAGGTGATTCCCAGCTGGATGTGTGGGTTTGTGCAATTTTAATTAGTTTTTGTGAATTAGATCCTAGATGTCATTCTGGTTCATACATTTTAAAAGGTACTGGCTAGCGAGGGACAAAGAGAGGGGTTGTAAATTAGTTTGTGTGCTTGAATGAGTAGGGTATAAGTGAGGAGGTTAGGTAGCTCAAGCCAGTTTAGTTGGTGAAGAGAATTACAATGGTGAGAAATGGCTCTGTGACCTGCTGTAAATTTTGATATCTTGTTATAGCAAGAAGACAGTTTTGTTTTTAGGGAGGATTGCAGGTCGGTGAGGATAGATGTACCATATAGGAGGGATGGGATGAGATAAGTATTGGCTAGTATGAGCCTAGTGGAAGGAGAGATATAACAATTATGGTGGTATAGCATACCAAGTTTTTTATGGGTTCTTTTGATATTTACTTGTAAATGTTTGTTAAATTTTAGATGATCATCTATGAGTACTCCGAGCAGTTTAGTGTCAGAGAATATTTCTAGGGGAGTATTATTTTTGCTGGTGATAATAAATGAGTGTTTATCTATGAAGGAGGTTTTGGAGGAGGTGAATAACATAAGTTTAGTTTTGGTTACATAAAGAGCCAGATGGTTGTTTAGCATCCACTGCTCACTAGAGGAGAAGTCAGTTTGGGTATTTATTTAGAGTGGGGATAGAAGTGGAGGAGCACATAATGATAGAATCATCGGCATATTAGATGAGGCTGGAGTTTGTAATGGCTTGGTAGAAGTTGTTAATGAATATGTTGAATAGTAGGGGGCCTAAAATAGAACCTTGAGGGACACCTGTGGGAGTATTAAGGAAGGCTGAAGTGGCTTTATTCCATTTGACTGCTTGTTCTCTGGTTGTGAGGTAGCTGGAGAACTACTTGGTACAGGAAGGAGATATGTTTAGTTTGGAGAGTTTATTAAGAAGCAGGTTGTGGGAAAAAGTGTCAAATGCCTTGGAGAGGTCAAGGAGAAGGGTGGACACAAAATCTCCAGAATCATGGGCTTTGTTAATTGTATCAAGGATGGAGAGGAGAGCAGTGGAGGTGCCATGACTTGGTCTGAATCCATGCTGTTTGGGGGCAAGAAGCTGGTTGTTGATGAGATAGGGTAAGAGTTGTTGGTGGATACATTTTTCAAGTAGCTTAGAAACAGGGGATAGGATAGCAGTAGGGCGGAAGTTTGGAATGTCATTATTATTACCTCCTTTATGTAGAGGAATAATAAAGGCTTTCTTCCAGAGCTGGGGGACCTGGCTTTCTGAGACAGACCAATTAATTAGTATGCTGATAGGGAGAGCAATGGCTTCTGCAGCTACCTTTAGAAAGTAGGAGGGAATTTCATCAGGGGCATTGGAACCAGGTTTTAATTTTAGGAGGAGTTTTTTTTATGGTGGATATACAGATGGGATTGATAGAGAAAAGTGGAGGTTAGGGGCAAGGGATGCTAGGGGAGGAAGGGATGGGTGCACACTGAGGAAAGCTTGTAGAGGTGTTGAAGGATGATGTTAGCTTGCTTATGGACTCTGTGAAGAAAGAGTTAAATTGGGTGGCTAAGTCCATGTCAGAGGCATCTGGGTTGGGGCAAGGGTTTTTTTTTTTTCCTGGGTTGAGGAGAGATAAGATTCCTTTCCAAAATAGTTTGGGATTGGTGTTGTGGTTGGTTTGGAGAGTGGAGAAATAGACTTTGCGGTCTGAGGTAATAAGTTTTTTTACTTTATTTTGTAATGTTTTATATTCGTGTGCATTCATTCGTGTGCTCTGGTATATATGAGATGTATCCTAAATGTTTACAGCCAAAGATATATGTACCCTGAATGTTTAGAGTCAGTAATATTCATATAAACATGTATATAACTTCTCTGGCATTTTCACTGTATCATAGTTCCATCAACGTACTAGCTTGCTTGTAAAGTTTTTAGTGGTAAAAATTGCCAGAACATCTGATAAGGTTGCATAAAGGTTTCCAAGGTCTGGTGCTTTTTTCCTGTTTATTGGTTTTGTTTTGGGCACCTCATCCTCCTGGACTTGGTTTTGTTGCTTAAAGGTTTCCAAGGTCTGGAGCTATAAATTGTAAGCAAGCCTTATCCTGTATTCCTAGGACTGATTCTCTCAGCATCTGCTTGCACAAGCTCTATCCAAAACAACTCACCTCACCAGATGATGCACCTGAATGCCTAATGGACTTACCTGTTTAACAAAAAGGGTAAACAGCTGGTGCCAGACATGAATATGGATGAGATGAATAGACTTTATTGGAACTTGTTAGCTCAAATTATTTGCTATTTATTGGTAAGAATAGATGTGTGAATGGTCCGACATGCGTGAATGGGCGTACCTTCGTTGAAGGTTGTGCGTCAGGCCTGGCAAGCCGGTACGTAAAAATCAACTGCCAATCATTAGTGGAGACCCCTAACCGGGAAAAGCCGAAAGACACAACAACAACAACAAGATGTGTGAATGGTCCGCTGTGTGACTGGTTACCTTGATGCTGTACACAGGATGTTCACACTACAGTAATGATTGTGCGACTATAATTCGCAGATTACAAGGGTGCTTGGGAACAGATACTTATGCACATCAAATCCCATGAATGTACATGCAAAACGAATATCTGAAGGTATTCAGTGTAATATGAGAGTAACTTTCTCGGACACCTCAAGCTTAGATTTATTAGGGTCACTCAAATAGCTTAATTTGGCCCTTACATCTGATTTCTTACAACAGTGATCTAGAACCATCTGATAGCAACACTTTGATTTAACTTCATCTCAGTGCTGTGAAACTATTGTGGTGTGGTGTTCAAAGACATTTAAAAAAAGGCTAATCATCAAACCTAGCAGTCTGTATAGATGATAAAAATGAGAGAAGAACAGTCAGTGGAATGGATGTTAGCTGAGCACATCAAGCACAAACACTGAGAATACACAGCTCATGAAGTATACAAAACTTCTTTAAATGTTGCTTTTCACAGTATATGGTTTGTACAGTATTTTCCTAAATGGTGTATTTTGTTTGTCTACACTTTTGGGCAACATCTGTAAGCATTTCTTTATACACAAATTTGGGATGCTGTCAAATGCTTTTTTGTAATCTATCTATGCCATACTTAGCTTCTTCACCTTTTTACAATTCCCCATTATGACTTTAGTTAGCAACAAATATTCCATGGCATTGTCATTTCACAACAACAGGCTCTCCAGCTTCACTGTCAGCTTGGGTGTCTTCTGTATGGAGTCTGCATGTCTTTCTGTGTTCACGTGGGTTTTTTCCCACATTCCAAAGACATGTAGTAGGTATACTGGACACTGTAAATTGGTCATAGGTGTGAGTATGCAAGCAAATGTTTGTTATGGAAGTACCAGTGATAGAGCTAGCAACCCAGCTCTGCAAAAATGAGAAAGGGGGTTGTGGATGAATGGATGGATCCTTTCTTCCTTACAACTTTCTTTTGTTATCCTTTTGTTCTCTTGCCAGGATTGACTTTTTTTCTAAATGACTCCAAACACTGTTGGCATCAATTCCAGTTTAAAGTTTATACATTGTCAGAAGGCAAGTTATTAGTCTATAGTTTTAAGGATAGCTTGCAGGTTTACTGTTAAGGAGGAGGAGTATCATTTTTCCTGTTGTTAACTGGGTTGGTGTCTCTTCAGGATGGGCATATTAGTAGTTCTTAATCAAGGCTAAATATTCATGTAAAGATATTAATTTTTAGCCACAAGTTAGGTACCACATCAGTGTCTGCGGTTTCCTAATTAGGGGCTTTTCTTTAATTTTGTTTAGCTTTCTCTGTCTGTTACTTCATCCTGTTTCATATCCTGTACATTTGAACATCTTAATGTTTCTTTTACTTCTAGCCATTCAGCATCTTTGTTATGTACCATAAGGTCTTCAGAAATATTTCTCTAAAATGTGTCTAGTACTTGGTGGTGTTTTTATTCCTTTTGCTTAGTTTCCCAATCCTCAATAAAACTTTTTTCGGTCATCAATGAATTGCTTATTTTGTACTTTTCCTTTATATTTGTCTGCATATTTTCTACATTTTTCTGACTGTGCGGATATGTTAAATTTATTATTTGCAGTAGTGTATGATAGATCCTGATCTGTTCTGAGACTGTGTGTTGCCTGTATCTAATCTAAGTATTTTTGTTGATATGTTCCCTCTTTTATTCTCTTCTAACAATGACTCTACTTGTCTTAATTGCTTTACATTTTCTATTCACTGCTTCCGTGCTGGCGTTTTATTCTTCCCTTCCATTCCACTATGCATTTTTGTGGTAAGACTTTATCTGTTATTAATTTAGCTGCGCAGTAATATATTCCATTTACTTCTTAATTACTGTGTTCATATGTTTTACAAGACTTCTAATATTCTGGGTCTTACTTTCGGAAATCTATTTCTTTCATCAGTCTTAGTATGCCTACACATCTCTGTTAAATCAAGCAGCTCTTCCATTAGCTAATTTTCTTCTAAACTGAGGGCACATTCTTTGCTCTCCATTTCCTGTAGGCATTCTACAAAACGTTCCAGCCATCTTCTTGTGACATAATCTCTTCAGCTGCATCCTGCATCACGTGTTGCTCTTTCATATGGGAACTAGTGGGCCTATCATTCCACCACATTAACTGTGACAGCATTGCCACTGTCACATGCTCCTTCCCTTGTTGTACAACTCCAACTGAATTTTTGTACTGGTTTCCCAACTGAAGGCTCAAGAGCAGTTTCATGTGGCAAGTGATAAGACTCTTCTCATTCTACCCCTTTCCTTAATTTTCCTTAATCTGGGAACTCATTGTTCCATTGTGCTGTAACATAACCTGTGTTAGACTTTCTACACTAAATCCTTCACTTTGCAGGTATTCCATAAATTCAGCTTCTATTTGTTTAATTTCTACTTTACTAATCTTCTGTTTTACAGTCCCCTGTTGTGATCTTATTTTTCTGTATTGTGAAATGTTCCATACCTAACAAAAATAAATAACTGGAATCAATGGATAGAACCTCTCAAATAGAACTCCAATAATAAAGTAACCGGAACTGAAAGTTCACAAGTAAAAATAAAATACTATAAAAACAACTTTGGACATGGATGAATCCAGTGTAGTACCATCTACCAGTAGTGCACCCACAAAAGTCCTACAGTCAGTGATTGAAATTGTTGATGTTTTTGTTAACCCTCTGCATTTTTATTCGACTTCTGTTTGAGAGAATAAAAATATGTTTTGGTTCTATCCATTCGTTCCATTTACTTTACTATTCTTGGATTCTACATTATTAAAGTTAACAGGTTTTACCATCGCTCACAGTTGCTTTTATTGCATTTTATTTTTACTTGTGAACTTTGGATAGATCAATGCAGGGTAGTGCCATCTACCAGCAGTGTACCCACAAAGGCCTATGGTCATTGACTGAAAGTTTTGAAGTTTCTGTTAAACCCCTGCATTTTTATTGGACTTCTATTTGAGAGAATAAAATTACATTTTGATTCTATCCATTGGTTCCAGTTACTTTACTATTATTGGATTCTACATTATTGAAGTTAACTGGTTTTACCATCGCTCACAGTTGTTTTGATTGCATTGTATTTTTACTTGTGAACTTTGGATGGATCAATATAGGGTAGTGCCATCTATTAGCAGTGCACCCACCGAACTCCCACAGTCAGTGACTGAAATTGAAGTTTCTGTTAACCCTCTGTGTTTTTATTGGACTTCTATTTGAGAGAATAAAACTACATTTTGGTTCTATCCATTGGTTCCAGTTACTTTATTATTCTTGGATTCTACATTATTGAAGTTAACTTTTTTTACCATTGCTCACAGTTGTTTTTATTGTATTAAATTTTCCCATATCTAGGTGCCTTTTTGGTGTCATCCAGAGTCTACTACTCAGGTTGAGGGCAGGCTAGAAATGGTGTAGGAATTGTGGTGAGAGTGAGGCTTCAGAAGGCAGTAATGGATATCATCAGAATTAATGACAGTCTCATGGCAATCGGACTCCAGTGTAATGATAGGACAGTATTCATAATCTTAGCCTATGCCCCACAGCAGGGTTGTGATAGTGAGATAAAGCAGGACAACATGAATTGGTGTTGATAATGGGTGACATGAATGCACATATTGCGACAGACAGAACAGGATATGAGGACTGCCTGGGTCCACATGGGTGGGGCAACAGGAAAAAAGAAGGAGAAGCCATTCTAGACGTATGTCTGGCAAATGGCTTGATAGTAGCCAACACATGGTTCAGAAAGAGAGACAGTAACAAGATCACATACAAGAGTAGTCAACATGCAACTCAGGTAGACTTCTTCCTAGTAAGGAAAAGGCACTGAGGCAGAATTCATGATTGCAAAGTCATCCCCAGTGAAACAGTCAGCCCAGAGCATAAACCATTAGTTGCCATAATCAGCGGCAAGCTGTGGTCAGAGAAGGCTCTAATGTCAACAGAGATCAGGCTGAGGACCTGCAAGTTGACTGGAGAGAATGTACAAGAGTTCAAAGAATTACTCAGGGTTCTAGCACCCCAACAAGAGGAGGAAATAGTTGGAGTTGAAGAGGAATGGCAGCACCTAAAAACAGCATATGCTAGGACTACAGAAAAGATATGTGGCCGAGCCAGGTATGGAAGTAAGGTACATAAGGAAAGCTGGTGGTGGAAAGCAGAAGTCCAGGAAGTCAGCAAAAGAAAGAAGGAGTGCAGGAAGAAGTGGGAGACAGAAAAGACTGACCAGGCTAGGAAGGACTACTGATTGGCTAACAAAGAAGCTAAGAAAGAAGTTGCAATAGCAAAGAAATGGCATTGGAGACACTGTACCAACTTCTGGAAAGTGACTCAGTAAGGGGCACAAAGAAACTATATCAGGTTACAAGGCAAAGACAGAAAGATAAAGAAGATAGTCAGACACCCTTCATAACAGATGCCAGCAACAACCTGCTCACCAGTCCACATGACATCAAAGGCAGATGGAAGGAGTATTTCCAGCATCTTCTGAATGAAGAAAACCCCACAGAAGCTGTACTTCCCCAGGAATGGCCTACGATGAGAGAATAACAGGACCCCACCCTAAAAGAAGTAAGAAAATCACTAAGGAAGATGAAGTCAGGGAAAGCAGCAGGCTTAGATGAGGTCACAGCAGATATGATAAAGATGACGGGTAAGATAATGGAGAAATGGCTCCTCAGGGTACTAATAGCAGTGTGGAGAAAAATGTGTATCCCAGATGACTGGAGAATAAGCATGCTCGTGCCAGTGTATAAGAACAAAGAGGACATCCACAACTGTGGACAGTACAGAGGCATCAAACTCCTATCACACTGCATGAAAGTTCTGGAGAGGGTGATTGATAAACGGATACACAGAGTAGTAGAATGTAAGATGGGAGATGAGCAGTTTAGATTCAGATCAGGATACAGCACAACTGACCCAATGTTTGCAATGAGACGGATACTTGAGAAGAAGCAAGAGATGAGGAGAAAGTCCATCGGGGCATTCCTAGACTTGGAGAATGCATATGACAAGATCCCAAGAAAGCTGATCTAGGCAATACTACAGTGGTTTGAAGTCCCAGAAACATTGGTAGATTTAGTGCAGGCTATGTACAAGGACACAATGACTCAAGTACGGACAGTGTTCGACCTCACAGAGGGGTTCCGAGTGGATGTGGGTGTACATCAGGGTTCAGTTCTAAGCCTACTGATGTTCATACTGGTAATGGATTTCATTAGCAAACAGATTGGAGGGAATGGATCAACAAAGCTGCTGTATGCAGACGATGTGGCAATACGGGCAGACTCTGACCTAGAACTTCAGCAAAGGATAGGAGAATGGAATGCAAATCTGAAGGCACATGGGATGAAACTAAGCAGAGATAAGATGGTGGTAATGGCAGCAAATTGGGGAAATCAGAAGATAGTGGACCAGGTAAACAGCTTCAAGTGTCTGGGAGGAGTAGTTGAGGAGAAGGGTAGTCTAAATTAAGAGGTCAAAGATAGAATCAGAGGGGCTGCAGCCAACTGGTATAGAGTATCATGTGTAGTCTATGACAGAACAATGCAAAAGAAGCTGAAAAGTATGGTGTACAAGACAGTGTTGTGACCAGTACTACTGTATGGTACAGAAACCTGGGCAGTAAAGGCAGAACAGTTGAAGAAGCTAGCGGTGATGGCAATGAAGTGCCTGAGAAAGGTGATAGGATGCACAATGTGGGACAGACAAAGAAATAAGGACATAAGAGCAGAAGCCAAAGTAGCTCCAATTGAAGAAAAGATCAAAGAGAACAGATTACGATGGTTTGGGCACAGGAAGCAAGGACATCCAGCAAAGAGGTGGATGGATTTTGTGAAAGAAGATCTGAAACAGTCAGGCATGTGTGTTGAGGAAGGCAGGAGTGTGGCAATGAATTGAGAGAGTTGGCAACAGTTAACACGATACCCAGACCCCATCTAGAAAAATGTGAAAAAGGGGGCTGATGATGATGATGATGATGTCATGGCTGAAGCTGTGGGAAGAGACAGAATCCATCATGAATAGGTATAACACTGTTTTTTTAATAGGATAAGTTATTGAATACATTTCCAGCTGTGGCAGGAATACTCGTATAACTACAATAAGTATTGGTGTTTGTGGAATATTCCACTTCATTAGTAAGAAGTACACTTATTAAAGTACTACAAGATCCAAGGACTATAAGAAGATTGTCCCATGAACATCCTAAAATATTTATTGTTCATGTTGAGATCATTGGAGAGGAATAAACATAGATTATTTGATGAAAGGTTGAGATATTTTGCTTGGCACCACTGTTATAAAAAGGTGTATTTATTTATTATTTAACATTTATTTACTGGGAAAGTCTGACTTGGAACAAGCAAATTTTCAGCAGAGGCCTATGGAGAAATGCTCCAGATGCATGCCTTTGTAATGTGGGAGGAAACTGCAGCACCTGGAGGAAACCCATATGAATACAGGGAGGACATGCAGACTCCACACAGAAGGCACCCCAGCCAAGAATCGAATGGGAGAACCTCTTGTTGTGAGGTGACAACGTTAACTGCCGCACCACTGCGCCATCAACAATATCATCTGCCACCCCTTTCCAATATATAAAATGCATACAGACCTTTCTGCTACATTTTTTCATTTGCTGCCGAATGTCAGATATATTACAGTCTCCGTGTACCACAAATTATGTATTTATTAGACAAGGAAATGAGTCAGTTATAAAGAACTGTAAGTATTACAAGGTCTGCATCCCCAAATTATTTCAGATGTATAACACCGTATTTTGTTTTTGTTATATCTCATTAGAGTTTTAAGTTCTTCTGTGCCTTCTCATTTCTGTAGAAATATACAAGCTTTGCTTGATGTAACTACCTCCACACACCATCATTATAAATGTATAATTGATATATTTGTCCATTTTGCCATCTTTTAGATCATAAATTCCATTTTATATTAAAAAATTTTTAAATTAAAATAAAACATGTATGACATTAAATGAGAAGATATATATTGTTATAAAGTATTCTATAAAACTATCATTATTCTTACTTATTAAAGTTCATCTCACATTAATACATTGCTTTATTATGTCATATTTCATTTAGTGAATTCTATAATAGTTCTTGCATATTATCTAGAAAGAATATTAAGCAAGAAACTGATTTACTTTTTCAACTTTTCAAAGGAAATGTAGATTAACATGACTGGCAAATATGTTCAATTATGTTTAATAAAATAAAAATGTGAATTCACCAATCAGGTGTGAAGTACCTCCAATAAATCCAAAAGCACGAGCCTGTTCAGTTATCCCATCAAATCTTATTTATATGATATGTCTTCAAATACCAGAACTAGAACATTTGTAGGTGAATACATTAATCTAATGTTAATTATGTGAAAGCATACATAGCTATTAAAATCAGGCACGGGGATTAATGCAGAGATGAAAGAAGAAAGTGTTGCACCATCATGTGACCGACAAATTTAAATATTTAAAATGCTGTGTAGATATGAACATTTAAATAAATCATTGATGCATGTCAATTATACATGCATATATCTTTGCAAATATCAGATATTATTCTCTTGCTATTATCTTTTAGAAAGAAAATTAATAAAAATTTCTTGGTTAGCATTTTTTGTATGTAATATGCAATACAATTTGCTAAATTAAACATTACATATTAAAGCAATAAAACTAATGCAAGTTGAAGAATTTCTATCTATGTGATTGCACGTATCCACCTAGTTATGCATGCCAAATATTACAATATACTCAAATATTTCTCTGTTACTACCTACCTGGCTGTAATAACATTATGCCAAGACTGTTGTGTTTTGCCACTTTAATGAGTCTGATCTTTCAAAAATGCATCAAAATTGCACGTATTGCAGCTATCAATAAATACTAATCCAAATGAAAAAAAAACACGTCTGTAGGATAACAAATGTGTATATCTATCTCTGTTGTTTACTGTTTATCTTCTGTATATTGTTAACAAAAGTTGTGTCTGTGACTCACTGCATAAAAATCATAATCCGTATGGTGTTGAGCTCCTCTAAAAAGGGCCTTGCTTATACCCAGCTAGCCTTTTCTAGTAAAGAAATAAATAAATATGATAGATGAGACTTGACTAGAATAGACTAGAAAAGAACAGAATAGAATAGAACAATTCATTTTAAAGCATCGCATTTCATAATGCTCCTAAAGATATTTAGGAATATCTGGAATGCGGTTCCTATTTGGAGGTACATATTCGTATTATGCATTTAAAATTACAAAAGAAATAGGATCTCCTGAAAGAAAACATATAAGAAAACTTAAAAGAGAAATAGTTTTTTTTTTCTGGAAAAAACACTGCTTTCTATTTATCATAAAAGCTACATATTAGGTTCATAGTTTCATAGGTGTTTACTAGACTAATGACCACCAGGGCTTTTGTAAGCCTAGTCATGCATCCCATATCTCTGACAAGTTCTGGTACCCTTGTCATTGCAGACAATACAGAGTGTGAACATTTTTTTTTAATGAATGACAGACTGTTGAACCATTGTGAAACAAGCTGAAACACAGCCATGGTTTAACACTTAGAGATGTTTTTGAAATATTCATGGCCATACCTAAGCTGTGAATTAACTCTTAGTTCACTGAAAAAGAATGTGTTATTACTTGAGTAATCACAGTGGTATTTTGTAAGGCCATTTCTGGATGCTGGAACTATAATGTGCCAGCAGACATCTCTTCACTGTTATGCCCTAAAATCTGCTCAGAGATACGTAGATAGATAGACAGATAGATAACTAGAGAGTTAAGTAGATATATAGACAGATATATAACTACAGAGTTAAGTAGATAGATAAGCAGCTAGACAGTATATATTTCTATATCTACATGCACACACACCCACACACACACACATATATATATATATATATATATATATATATATATATATATATATATATATATATATATATATATATATATATATATATATATATATATATATATATATATATATATATATATATATATATATATATATATATATATATATATATCTGGGCTTACTTCAGAAACCCAAATGCCCACGTACCCAACTTCCAAAACACCGGGATGAAAAGACCGATGACTGCATAACACCAACGTCCCACTCCAGGTAAGTAAGTTCTCTCCATCCTGACTAAAATGTAAATCCAAAGGAAAGCAAACCCACCCATGTGGGGGGGGGGGGTGGCTTGCCCCACTAATTAAATATACCAACTTCAAGATCGCACTACCGCAGGGGTAAGGGGCAAAGTTCAACAGGATGGCCAAGTGGTTACTTATCTGGAGTGGAAATTCCAAAATTTGAGAAAAACATTAATCTACAAAGTTGTCTTTTGATGTATTACTTATAACTATCATTTTTGATTAAGGTTTTGGAATACATCTTCCACTGATTTTTTATTGTAATTTGTTCAATTTCTAGAAATATGGATAAAAATATGAATAATTTTGAATAAAAAAATGATTTTTATATAACATGTTTTTCAACATCAGTGAGAAAAGCAAGGTATTTAATAGAATTCTGCATTTTGTCCAGTTCATTAACTGCAGGGCTTCTTACAGCCGTTATATATCTGCATATGAAATTGAACATTGTCTTTATTTAGTTTTATATATTTGTCATGATTGTTTGCTTATTTATAAACAAACAGATGAGAAGAACATATGAAAATTACAAAATATTAAAATTGATGTTATAGTCACTGAATAATGGAAAATTAATTCATAAAAATGAAATGTGTTGTATTGAATCACTATAAAGCTTTAACATTGACTATATGACATTATTAATCATATATTAAGTCAGTAAGTAAATTAATGAAATGTACAAAATAAACCTTGTTGTAAAAAAACTTACTAATGTGTACCATTTACTTGACCAGACTAAAATTATGATACTCTTTCTTATGTCGCATCAATAAGTGATGGTGGTTTGGTTTAATATTTTTCTGAGGTTGAAATTTCTTTTTAAACCTATGCCATATTTTAACATGAGATGTATATCTTCAAGCTATTAAGACTTTCTAATTTATCAATGTTGCAAACTAATATGTTTATAGAGCTGTTTTCCATGGGTCCTCTCTGAATGTGTGCATGTGTGTGTGTGTGTGTGTGTGTGGGGGGGTGGCTTTGACCAGAAGATCCTGATCCACACACAAATATAAGTGGACAGATAGTTAGAAAAGCAGACAGATATATTTATGTCTTGATCTGCAGGATTATTTTGAAGTCTTGTAAGTTTTACTTTTTTTTCTCAAATCATTTTTATTTTCCAAATATAATGATATTTAACAATACAATCATCAGTGAAAACAAGTATTATAAGCCTTTATATACAATATGTACAACTGACCTGAACAAAAAAGAAAAAAAAAACAAAGAAAAACATGAAATAAAAAAAATTATAATATTCAATCAGTAAAGTATGAAGTTACACATTTAGTTAGTTAGAGTTCAGTTTTAATGTCTCAATAAGAGCAAGAATTTTTTTCCCAAGGATTGTTTATCCATGTTTT
This sequence comes from Protopterus annectens, assembly GCF_019279795.1. Taxonomy (NCBI): domain Eukaryota; kingdom Metazoa; phylum Chordata; order Ceratodontiformes; family Protopteridae; genus Protopterus; species Protopterus annectens. The sequence continues at coordinate 509,247,706 of NC_056740.1, read as the reverse complement.
AGGAGAGATTGTCAATTCTTTCACCTTAATTTCTAATGTTGCTGTTTCTTCCATCAATCTCAGGAATTCTTCCAGAGTAGGTTCTTGTGATGACTTCCACTTTCCAATTATACATTTCCTTGTCACAGCTAGTATGGACCAAAACAGGTATAGATCTTTTTTATTAATTTGAGTAGTATCATTAACGTTTACAAGCACTAAAGATTTGGTTAAAATAAAGGTGTCTGTGAATATAGCTTGGAGAAAATGAGTAATTTCTTCCCAGAATTTTTTATGTTAATACAATCAAAAAATATGAGACCAGTCAGCTTTACAGGTGAAAAACATCTCCAACAAATAGATTTTTCAAGTAAATTAAATTTGGCTTGTTTATCAGGTGTAATAAATGCCCGGTGAATGTATTTCCAAGTAAATATTTTTCATACTTGTAAATTAAATGTTAACTTAATAGAACAAAGAAGGTTAGTTTTACTTTCAATTGATAGACTGGTATGGCATCCTTTTGCTATGAAATTCCAATATCTTGTATTAGGGTTAGTTTTATATGTTATCAATATTTTGTATAATTTTGAAATTAGATTCATCCAATTATATTTGTTATAAATAACTTCAAACATAAGACTTATCAAATTTGGACTAGTTTTATAAGGAGAATTAATCATTTTACTGTTAAGATCGTTGGCATATGATAATATGATTTGAAGTACCAACCAATCTGCCATTGAAATATATATATTTTGAATTTGTTGAATGTCTAATACTTCTTGATTCTCTATACAGTGCTGCCATCAAGTAAAGTTTTTCCCCTCCCAGCTAGTTAGGATAACATTATGAATTTTGTTGAAAAACATTTTTGTAGAGCTAAAGGGTATTATCAAGTCTAGACAAATCTTAATGTCCATGTTAGTATATATAAATCTTCTGAATAAATTATAAATATTATTTATGCAATTTAAGTTAGTTGGTTTTGTTATATAATATTGAATATTAACAATCAATATGTGCCACATCCTATTATTTTGTTCACTTAATATACGATTCTTAATTATTTTGTTTTCATTTAACAAAATAATAGTATGCAATGCTTTCCAAGTTGAAGAATAATTAGGATCTATCTAATTAATGATGGTTCTTAGTATGGAAGCTATTATGTATGATTCTAAATCTGGGAATTTAATTCCACCCATTTCCTAAGATCTAATATGATGAGTGTTGGCTATTCTATTTCTTTCTGGATACCAAAGAAAGTTCAATAGGATTTTATTTATTTCTTTCAGAATTTTTTTGCTAGGTACTATAGGACTAGCTTGTGCAGTGTAATTATATTTGGAAGCATTGTCATTTTTATTATTTGTAGTATGTCTTCAAATTTCAAAAACATCTTATTCCAGTTTGCTATTAGCATTTTTATTTTATTAATTGTGTTGTTATAATTTATGTCTAATGTAGATTCCAAATTATCACATAGTGTTATTCCTAATTATTTTATTGTGGGAAGTTGTTTACCTATGACACAATTTGTTATTGAAGTGAATTCTCTCTTTTCATTCAAATGCATATAATTAGATTATCCCTTATTAAATCTAAGGCCGGATATATGATAAAACTTTTCCACTATTTCATCTAGTTTTTGTACCGATTTCTCCAAAACAGATAATGTGAATAAAACATCATCAGCAAATAACATATTTTTTGAATTAAATTGACCATATACATCTATGCCTAATATTTGTGGTGTACTAATGAGGCAAATAATTCAATTGCTAAGGCAAACAGAATAGGTGACATCGGGCATCCCTGTTTTGTGCCTTTGGTTATTTCAATAGCTTTTGAAGTTAATGGCCCAAGTTTTCCTTAAGCCAGATTGTTTTTATAAATATCCTTTATTAGTGTAATAAAATTAGAAGGAAACTCAAATAATTCTAAAGCCTTAAAAAGAAAGTCTCAGCTCAGCGAATCAAAGGCTTTTTCTATATCCAAAGCTACTATTAAAGCTTCCTGGTTATTTCTGTTTAAGAAATCTATAAGTGTTAGTATTCTTTGTATGTTGTCATGTGTGTGTCTTTTATGAATGAATCCTGTTTGATCCTCATTTATTATGTGTGTCAATGATTTTTTTAATTCTACTAACTAGTATTGACATAAAGATTTTATAGTCATTGTTAAGTAGAGAAATTGGTCTATAAGATTTACAATGTAAAGGGTCTTTATTTTCTTTTATAATGGGCATAATTAGGGAGTATATCCATGAAATTGACATTGTGTTTTGTGCTTGAATTTCATTTAATGTTCTATGAAATAAGGATATTACTGAGGATGGAAATATCTTATACAGTTTGTTAATTATTCCATCAATTCCCAGTGTTTTATTACTTTTAATTTCCTTAATTTTTTTGGGTAATTTCTTTTAGGGATATTTGTTTTTGAATGTCTGACTTTAACTTTTCTGGTATCACTTTTACCTTTACTAAATTCAGGTCTAAGTTTGATGGATAGTTAGATGTGAAATATCATTATAATGATCAGTGAAATTATATTTAAGTGCATCTAGTATATCATTTATATCCGAGTCCTTTTTTTTTTGTTTTCCCTTCATGTATAATATTTGTAATATTATTTTCAATCGAATGTTTCCTTAATCTTATTGCTAAATTGTGCATATGTTTGTGTGAAACTGCATAGAAGCTAAGTTTTAACTTTTCTATAGCTAAATTAGTTTTGTGAGTTAAGATTTCATTATATCATTTGTTTAAGTCCTCAATTGCTTGTTTATGACTATTTTGTGTGTAAATAGATGAGTTAATAGTGAGATCTCCGATTTGTTTTTGAATGTTACATAATTCTGATTCCCACTCTTTTAGTTTGTTTTTGTACCATGAAATAATTTTTTCCATTTAAATAAGCTTTCAAGGTGTCCCAAAGATTAATTATATTTGTTTCAGTAGTGTAATTTATGTCAAAAAGTGTTGTATCTCTGAATCTAACCAAGGTTTAAATTGTTTTAATTTTGTAATGTAAGCTGAAATTTTTGACATAAAGATTAACTTCTTATAATCTGTATGTATTTTGAGAATTAATGAGTTGTGATCTGAAAAGGGACAAGGAATTATGGAGAATTTTGCTATTTTTGTATTTAGTTCTCGAGATATGAAGATTTTATCAATTCTTGTATGTGTCCCCAATCTGTGATCTTGGTGTAAAAATAATAATGAATTATTCTCCTTATAACTGTATGTATCAATTAGATTTAATCTTTCTTCCCATTTTTAAGTAACTTTCCTATAGAACTTATATGTAAATTCCTTTTGCTTGTGGTTTCTGATTTATTCAATATGTGGTTGAATTCACCTCCCAGAATCAGGTTTCCTTTGTATACTCTAGTAATTAGATCCATGTGTTTTCTAATCGTCCCAACATCAATACCTGGGAACCAATGTATATTTACTAATGTCCAAAGTCTATTATTGTATTTTACTATTACTATAGCCAGAAGTCCTTCTTTATCTTCATATTTGTAAATGTTCTGGGGCATGGTGGCATTTTTTTCCATAAAATTAAAGTTTCCCTGTTTTTTTTTCTTATATGAAGAGTGAGATAAGGTCATGCATTCATTAGGATTCCATATATAGGTATCATTTGTTTTGAAGTGAGTCTCTTGAAGAAATACCACTTATACTTTATTTAATTTCATGTATATTAATAAATTAGATCTTTTCCTTGGATTATTTAAACCATTAGTGTTTAAGGATAGAATAGTCAAGTCCATTCCCAATAATTAACTTTGCATCATGTTTGCTTTGTATAATATATTTGCAATGTCATGCAATATATATAATGTGTAACTATCTGTTAATAATTTTAATTGTAGTCAATATATTAATTTTAATCAAGTAACTCAAAGTATAATTTAGTTCAGGCCAATAAAAAAAAAGAAAAAAGAAAAATGTCAACATTAAATGCATAATAACAAATATATAAATATTTTTGTAAACCTTCTAATGTACATGAAGTAAAATATACTTCCAATCTGCTAGATGAAAAGAAATCTAACAGATTGACTACCGTAAGTCCCAACATGCAAGAAGAAAAAAAAAACTAACCCCTTTCGAGCTCCAGTTTACCATTTCTCTTATCTTGGAGATTTGACAAAATCAGATAAAGAAAATGTATGAAACAAACTAGTAATTATTATTTTCACAATATAACAATTAAAATTAAAAGAACAGAGTGTATGGAAATGACTATTGATTTAGTAATACAATTAAAATTTAGATTAGACTTTCTCTTCAGAATATAACAATCTTATCATGCACAACTAAACATTTTATAAAATAAAACCCTGTTTATATCATACCAAATGCTATTGATGTCAAGGAGATATATATTAGGTTCCATTTCTTTAAAGGCCATGAACAGTATAGTATGTGTTGCTTAACATTATTTCTCACTAGACTGAGAACAGTGTATATACATATTGTTAGTCTCCACTATTATGATATGACAAGTACACTGGTATCTATGTCAAATAAAACACTCTTCTGCACAATAAAAATATATTGTATCTCAATAAAGTAAACTTAGAAATGAGCCAGTGAGTGAAGATAAATAACAACAAATCTGTCAAGAACACTTGAATCATACTACAAAAACTGTGCAGCCCAAAGAATGAGCCTGTGATGTTGTGTTCACTAGAAATGATAATGTAAACATGTTTGAGTAAGAAATGCATATCATAACAGTTAACTAAAAGAATATTTTTCGTAAAGACATTAGAGTGAAAATTAAACATATTCAAATCAGTTTCAAAAACAATGTATAAATGATAGATAAAACATATTAAATACCTGAAGTCATAAATTCACAGAGCACTACAAGTACTGATGTTAATGCAGTTAAAGATGTGTTCCTAGATAAAAAAATGCCTGTTGTGATACTTTCGATTAATTGTCCTCAATTTGAAAAAATAGAAATCAAAACAATTTTAGAGCAATAGAAGCTTCAGCATGTGACATGGGTTAATGTTCACAGCTGAATGGTCCAGTTAAAAAGACAACTACTTTGAGGAAACCCACTCAAAGGAATCTCAACCATTAACAGTGCCTCTTATGTAGGTGTATATGTAGATTCCTAAATATAGCAAAACTATCTTGCAATACTAATGTTTATCAATAAGACAGCTACTGATAAATTTTGGATTAAAACATAAAATTTCCCTTAAATGCCTCTCCCTTGTATGATCTAAATTCATGTGTTATGGTCAAATTCCACTACTACAAACCCAGTCTCATCTTTAAGAATGCACTGAAAAATCTCATATGTTAATTGTTCAGATTAGCATAATACAAACATTGAAATACAACCAATAAGCAGCATAGGAGACAACAAAACACAGTGACTTGTACTTTATATATAAGAAAAAAAGAAAAAAAGAAAAGGAATAGGAATGACAAAAATCATACTGGCTAATTAGTATAATGAAAAGGCAATAGACTGGTAAGCAATACATCTGTGATAATGTACTATACAGAGGAATGTTCTTTTAATATGGTGCATATCCACTCAATATTATAATTGTTGTCTTTGGATATATAATAACACATAAACAGTAGTGGACAAAGGAATTGAATCAAGTTACATCAACCACGGCACTGTAGATACTTTTAAATTATCTTTTTTTTATTGTTTTTTCTTCTTTTTCTCTCCCCTCTCCCTTTCCCCTTCTCTATAAATGAAATGTATTTGACGTGACTACTTTATAGCATTCAAGGTGATTAGTATAGCGTTTAAAGTGTACTATACAATCTAATGTATCCAGGCACAATTCCCATGTGAGCCGATGCCCAACAATAATAATAAATATATTTTCGTATTTTTAACTCTCAGGATTGGTTTTTATACTTTTATACTTTAATCCACAGAACACAGCACATTAACGCTCAACAATACATTTTCGTTTGAAAAAAAAACACTTCATCAGATGTGGGCTCTCCTATAGCTTAAACCTTTATACCTTTTGCTTAATTAAATTAATTAACTAATCTAGAGCTTGAACTTTAAAGTGCATATGCATATTAAAATCATTTGTACTAAAAAACGTTTATTATTACAATAAAACATGGATAAATAGTAAATAAATAAGTGAATCTTATTTAAAACTACTTGCTTAGAAATTAAACAATTAAACCCTCATTAAAAATGTATCTTAATTCATGAATAAAATAAACCCCAGTTTTTATACCAGCTTTTACCTTAAATAACCTTGGAGTTCCATCTAGTGGATAATTCATAAAACTACACAACATGAACTTATACTGCAATAAAAGCAATTTAAAAATCAACTTCCCTATTGAAAAAGCTATTAAAAATAACCGTACATAAATGATGCATATATATATTACAAAGATGTAATTGTACAATATTACAAATTGAATTTTCAGGACCATAGTTTAACATGAAATTACTCATAGTGGAAATTAATGTCAAGTGTAAATGTTAAAAAAACATAAAATACTTAAAGATATAAAAAGCATTAATTCAAATAAAGTGCAAATGCATTTCACAATTTAGCCGCTCTTAATTTTAATAAAGGGGCTATTGACAGTGGAGAAAGAAATAAGAAAGAGGCATGGGAAAGTGAATCATTTAAGGAATTTAAGCCCTGCTGAAAGTAATGCCCTTGAAGAATTAAGGAGTGACACAGGTTTGAGAGTCATGAAACCAGACAAGGGTGGGGGTATAGTGTTGATGAATAACTTTATGTATGAGGGGAAAATGAATGAGCTTTTGAGAGACCCCAATAAATACTCTACAGTTTCAAAAAATTGAATAAATATTGGTTACAGAAGGATAGACATGGCCTTAGAACGATTATTCTTAGAAGGATTAATAGACACGAAGACCTTGGAATATTTAAAAGTTGATAAACCCAAAATCCTTACTATATTTGGGATCCATAAAATTCACAAAAATGGAATAGATCCCCCTTTGAGGCCAATAGTTTCGGCAGATGGGTCTAAAACTTTACGCCTAGCCAAATTTGTTGATGGAAAGCTTAAGAAACTATGGTTAAAAAGAACAAACATTTTGAGAGATTCCTGGGATTTTCTAAGATGTCTGAAACAAGAGTTATATAGTGGGAGTCTATGTTTTCTAACAATTGATGTCATGGACTTGTTCTCAAGTATCCCCCATAGTGAGGGATTAAGGTACCTGGAAGAAGTAATTTTTGAGGATAAACTGTTAACCCATGATGAATGTACTGTAGTGATGGAGCTTATAGATTTGGTTCTAAAGTTTAACTTTATTTATTTCAAAGGTGAATTCTTTCACCAGAAGAAAGGAGTAGCGATGGGCGCCGCTTGTGCACCCACCTACACCAATTTGGTGTTAGCCAAATGGGAAGAGAAGATGGTAACTGAATCAATATACAGTAAGAACTGAACACTTTACAAAAGATTCCTGGACGACATATGTATTTTCTGGGAAGGGCCAAAAGAAGAAATACCTAATTTTATTGAATATATAAATAGTAGTACTGATTTCCTTGAATTTACCTATAAAACAAATTATGAGAAGTTGCAGTATTTGGATATAGAAATATATAAGGACAATTCAAGGTTTATTTCCAGAGTGTACAGAAAAAGTACATATTCTAACTCTTATTTGCAATTCAAAAGTGCACACCCTGCATACTCTAAGAAAAATATAGTAAAAGGACAATACATTAGGTCCTGCAGAATGATGTCCAGAGATGAATATTTTGAGGTGGAAAAAAGTTTGTTAAAGAAAATGTTAAATATGAGGAAATATCCAGATGATCTAATTGGTAAAATAATGAAGGAAGTGTCAGAAAGGTGTTAACAATTTTAAGCCAATACTAGGGGTTACTGCACTTGATATAGTAGGCCCAAGAAAAAAGGAGAGAGACAACTTTGGCAGTGCACTTATCTTGGAGTATAATGCAAGTGCAAAAATGTTAAGAGAAACCATGGATAGGGAATACAGAAAAATTATATCCTTTACTGATATAGAAAAACTAAAAAATGAAAAGTTAAGCATAGTTTATAAGAATTCAAGCAATTTAAAGTGTTTATTGGAAAATGGTATTAATCAAGTAGCCCAAAGACAGAGAAAAACGAAAAGGACTTTCAAATGTGGATATTGTCAACAATGTACATACATTAGTAATACAGAAAGTGTTCACTTGGATAGTAGGGGAATTACCCTGGAAGGCAAGGACTTTAACAATTGTGAATCTTGTGGTCTTGTGTATTTAGCGAAATGTCAAATCTGTGAAGCATTTTATGTAGGGAAGACAGAGTGTAAGCTCAGGAGGAGAATTTACGAATACGTATGACCTACAAACAAATAAGAAGACCAATGCTTTGTACGAACATAAACAAGATTGTGAAAATGCACATTATTTATTCTTTGTTTTAGAAAGGGTTGAAAAGTATGGCTGAGGTGGACTATGGGATGAATGTATAGAATACAGAGAGTTGTGGTGGAAGATCACCTTAGAGGCCAATAAACCACCGGATCTCACTGAACACATCTCAATAGCCCCTTTATTAAAATTAAGATGGCTAAATTGTGAAATGCATTTGCACTTTATTTGAAATAATGCTTTTTATATCTTTAAATATTTTATGTTTTTTAACATTCACACTTGACATTAATATCCACTATACATTAATATCCACTATGAGTAATTTCATGTTAAACTATGGTCCTGAAAATTCAATTTGTAATATTGTGCAAATACATCTTTGTAATATATATACATAATTTATGTACAGTTGTTTTTAATAGCTTTTTCAATAGGGAAGTTAGTTCATTTTTTAAATTGCTTTTATTGCAACCAAGACTGAACCTGACAGTCATGAGGACAGTCATGAGGAGAAGGTAAACATTTGCACCACACCACACCACACTCATCACATAGTCTCACTACGTCTACACCACCAAAATCCACACATAGAAACTCAAAAACATTCGCGGAGGCTCTCAATAATAATCTGCCTAAGCAACAGAGACCACCAAAGCAGAAACACAAGCAACCTCCATCCCCAACACAACCCAAATGACACATAGCCCACAGATTCAGTGTGCCACTCAAACACAGCCAATAAGGCAAAACAACATACCCAACACACCAGTCATAGGTGACTCTATAGACAGGCACACTGATGTCCCACTCACCAGGCTAAACAAGGAGAAGGTTACTGTCAGCTGCCTGTCGGGTGCCAGGATCCGCCACATAACCCACACACTCAGGTCACTCCACAACAAGTACAAATATGACTCTGTCATTGTCCATGTTGGTGTGAATGACCTGAGATGTACCTCCCTGGACTACATGAAAAGAGACATGGAAGAGCTCTGTGATCTTGTAGCCCAGGCAGGTATGACCCTAGCCCTGAGTAGCATTCTGCCATCACCGAGAATGATACCGCAGTACAAGGACAAAATTATTGATTTCAACAATTGGATAAGCTTCTGGTGTCATTCAAAGTGATTCCAGTATCTGTCTGCTTGGGATGACATGGTCGACAGACCACGATGCTTTGCCACAGATGGCCTGCACCTGTCACCCCTAGGATTCCGGATACTGGTTAAGGCTCTTGCTGCCCCTATAGTGCCTTTTTTTAGGCAGGGTTCAAGTAACAAATTCACCACCATAACAGGAACAGGCAAGCAAAAACTGAGGGTAATGTTACTCAATGCTAGAAGTCTACATTTCAAAATGCACTCACTCGAGGCACTCCTTAAAATGGAGAACATCGATATCTGTGCAGTGACTGAGACCTGGTTCAAGGCTCCAGAGAGCACCCCTGCACTACCAGGCTATAACTCATACCACACTTTTCGGCCATCTAACCTGGGCCAAAACACCAAAGGTGGGCGTGTGTCCATATTCATTAAGGATATCCACACCTCCAGGCTAGTTGCTCAGCATAATGCATCCGAGGTTATCCAAGTGCAACTAACTCTTGGCAAAACTGCAATCCAAACTGTAGCTTGCTACAGATCCTCCACCATGCCCCAGGATTCCCACTCCTCTTTTCTTGATGTACTGGAAAATATTAGGGTTCAACCAAACACCCTAATAATGGGCAACTACAACTACCCCACCATTAACCGGGAAAACTACTCATGTACTAACTCCTTAGCACAACGCTTTCTGGAATTCATAAACTCCAATGCCCTAGATCAACTTATCCACACCCCCACCAGGGGCAATAATATCCTAGACCTAGTCATTACCGACATGAGTGACCGGTGTTCCACACCTGAAGTCAACTCCTCAATGGTCCGATCCGACCATAAGCTAATCACCCTTGATATCCACATCCCACCCCCAACCCCCATTAAGGAAACCACAGTAAGAAATTTCTCCAAATTTCTCCAAAGCCAACTTCATGCTTCTTAAGACAGAAGTAGTGAACTTCATGACACCCATGCAGATGGACAATACAGTTACAACTGCTGAACCCTACACAAATGCACTCTATAAGCACCTACATGAGTGCATGGATCGTGCTATCCCAAACAGAACCAAGACGCTATCCTCCAAAAAAAGGAAGCCAATCTGGTGGTCCACTGCCATAAACAAACTGTACAACAGAGGGAAGAAACTGTTGCAAAAGCGAGTAAAATCCCATGAGTGGAGGAGTTCCCTGGTCAGCCTCAGTAAGAAGCTGAGATCCCTTATAAGATCCTCCAAAACTAGCTACGAAAATAAAATTGCCACTAATTCCAAGGACAACCACAAAGAATTCTATAGCTATGTCAAGAATCTCAATGGCAACACCCAGATCTGCTCTGAGTTACAGCACAAAGGCATGAAAATTACAGAACCAACTGATATTGCCAACATCCTGGCAGGTTCAGTGCTAACTTTACCCCCCCCCTCACCCCCTAAAGGGCCCATATCTTTACAGGAAGAATGCAGAGTCCCTGTAATCACAACTACGCAGGTAAAAGCTGCACTCTCTAAAGCCAAAAACACAGCATCCATGGGACTGGACAACATCCCAGGCTGCATTTTACACGAACTTCAGAATGAACTGGCTCCTCACTTAAGCACCATGTTCAATAATAGCCTCGCATCAGGCTTTATGCCCACTGAATGGCGCACAGCAACAGTTATCCCATTCCACAAAGGGGGAGCCACCACTGATCCCGGGAACTATAGACCTATTAGCCTGATGAGCCTGGTCTGCAAAGCCATGGAATGTATCATTATGGAACTCATAAACAAAGACATTGGTAACCTCCAAACTCTGGATCCCACCCAGTTCGGGTTTGTGAAAGGCAGATCATGCCTCCTGAACCTGATCGACTTCTTTGAGGTAGTCACCAAAGCCTTAGATGAGGGTAAAGTGGTTCACACAGCCTATCTTAACCTCGCCAAGGCTTTCAACACCATCCCCCATTCTGGAATTATAGCTAAACTCAATAAACTAGGCATAAATCCCTACATCACAAGATGGGTTGCCAACTGGCTCACTGACAGAACCCACACTGTAAAAGTTGCAGACTCCAAATCTGACCTCAAACCAGTGACAAGTGGAGTACCACAGGGTTACGTCCTGGGACCGCTCCTGTTTGGTATCTACTTCTCTGAAGTACAGGCTAACACAGAAGGCCTCTGGCTAACTATGTTCGCAGATGACTGCAAACTAGGAGCCATAGTCAAGTCTCCAAATGATGTGAACATCCTACAGAAGGGCCTCTCTGAGACAGATGCCTGGTGTCTGAGCCATGGTCTCAAGCTCAATGCCAAAAAGTGCAGTGTCATCCCCTTTGGTAAAAACTCTGTATCCATGAACTACCACATAGGCAGCAATCTACTTAACACTGAATGCGTGATTAGAGACCTTGGGACCCAGGTGGACAGTAGTCTCTCCTTTGATAGTCACATCGCCACAGTAGTCAGGATGTCCTTCTATGTGGCACACCTCATCATAAAAGGGTTCTCATCCAGGAAAAAAGAGGTCATCGTTACCCTCTACTCATCACTCATTAGACCCATTATAGAGTACAACGCCCCTTTTGGAATGTACTTCACAAGACATCTGCAGCAGCTGGAAAGGCCACAGAAGTACGTCACAAAGAGGATTACTGGACTCAAATAAATGCCCTACACTGACCGCCTCAAAAAACTCCAGCTTTACTCTTTAGCATATCGCCTACTCAGAGGTGATCTCTGCCTAACATATAAAGCTATATCAAACCCAGAGCTGTTGGACATGCTACACCTAAAGAAATCCCAATCCCTCCGAGCTACACGCTCTAGGGACCTAAAACTTCTCACCACAATAAACAGGACATGCTGGAGGGATAGATTCCTATCCCAGAGACTTCCCATTCTCTGGAACAGGCTACCCATCTATGTCAAGCAAAGTTCTTCATTAGCACTCTTCAAGAAAAATCTTGATGAGTGGATGGGAAATAGGAAATACACCCCGGGGATCACTTCTGTGTCTCTGCTCATCAGTAGCACAGGAAAATAACTTTCTTGGGTGGCGTAAGCCAGGGAACCTTGTTGGCTAGGCTTGCATAGGCCCTTGGGCCGATAGCCTAGTACCTACCTATGAACCTATGAACCAGTATAGTATAAGTTCATGTTGTGTAGTTTTATAAATTAGCCACTAGACGGAGCTCCAAGGTTATTTAAAGTAAAAGCTGGTATAAAACTGGGGTTTATTTTATTCATGAATTAAGGTACATTTTTAATGAGAGTTTAATTGTTTAATTTCTAAGCAAGTGGTTTTAAATATGATTCACTTATTTATTTACTATTTATTATTTACTATTTATCCATGTTTTATTGTAATAATAAAAGTTTTTTAGTACAAATGATTTTAATATGCATATGCACTTTAAAGTTCAAGCTCTAGATTAGTTAATTAATTTAATTAAGCAAAAGTTATAAAGGTTTAAGCTATAGGACAGCCCACATCTGATGAAGTGCTTTTTTCAAATGAAAACATATTGTTGAGCGTGAATGTGCTGTGTTCTGTGAATTAAAGTGTCGTGACATGCATCAAGCTGCCCGGTGTTTTCCTTTTACTTCGCACTGTTCTGGGCTTTATTGTTCTCCCTGACAAGCTGCTTCTTTTGGGTGATTATCAATTTTATTTTGAAGCCACTGTGAACTTGTTGCTTTATACTTTTATACTTATTTATTATTCTAAATTGTGTCTATTTTGCTGTGAGCTTCCCTTGTGAACTGTTACCACCTTAAATCCTTTACATCAGGGAAGGGAAGTATTGTTATGAAGGAGGTAGTGTGTAAAAGCAACTGTAGACTTTCACAAGCCTTCGGGTAGTTTGCTTTCTGTCTACAATGCAAGTACACTAATCTCCGTTGAATTTTTACATATAAAAAAAGAAAAAGGCCCTTCAAGAAGTCAGATAAATAGAATTAACTGCACCACAACTCGCAGCTCTTTATGTTCGTGAGTCAAAGGACCAACTGATAGAATTTTAATGCAACAGTGCACTTCTAGGTAAAAGTACTGTGTTATGACCTCTCGCTTCTTTTCCCCTCTTTAATAGACTATGAAGAACTCACAGTATCTACAAAGTGACATGTTCTAATTGATGTTATTTGAATCGAGAGTGTGCAGGGTAATCTTGTTAACTTTTTTTGAAAAGGAAGCACTAATTGATGTACGAGATTGTTTCAAGTGAAAACATTGTCAAAGCTCAACAACAGAATTCCGTTTATAGTGGCTCTGTTTCTTTCGCACTTTAAAGTATAGATATTAGTGTTACTGTATAATGTGAAATTGAATTGTAGTGATGTCAGTGACCCACAGAAACTATGATTAAAAGTTCAAGTTACTGTAAAACTGCAATGAAGTGAACTAAATGTTTTACTAATAAAAGGGAGATGAAAAAAAAAAACATTTGTGAAGATGTTTGCTCTTATCACCTTCTATATATGACTAGATAAAATGATATGATAGGTAACATTTAAGCCTGGTTTTCCTCATTTACTATGAAAGGAATTTAACTATATTTCTAAGTGCCACTCTAATTATAAAAACACTTTTCATTGTTAGGTATAATTACCAGACTTGTGATGAATATGTTACAGAAAGTTTAAGTTTAAGAAAAAGCCTACATGTCACAGAGTAGTATAGTCAATGTCATAGATAAAATACATACTTTTTGAAGTAAAGTCCAGAAGTCTATATCTTTGTTGAATTTTTGAGAGATTTGGAAGACTGCATAGTTTTAGAATCAGTTCTTTGTTTCTTTTTCCTTACATCAGTACAAATGGTTTTCTCTGGGGATCTTTTCAGATTTGTTGATACAGACCACTCCATTTCTTCAGGATTTGTGATGATATTATTATTCTTGATGAAAGTAGAAGCTTCTTCAATGCTGTTAAAGGTTCTCAAGTCATTTGAATAGAAAATTCTGATTTTAGAAGGGTAGACCATTTGCACTTTTATTTTATTTTGCTTGAGAAGTTTCACTAACATCTATGTTTTTTTCCTTAAATCTAACACTTTTGCAGAATGGTCATTGTCAAATCTAATCTGATTCTGTTTATATATTATGGGATTTTTCCTCCAGGCTGATTTTAGTATGAGTTCTTTATCCAAAAAAGACAGAAACTTTACCACAATTGATCTTGGTGGTGCATTAGGTGAAGAGGGGATAGATTTTCCTATGGCTCTGTGAGCTCTCTCTATTCCATTTGATAATCCCTCTTTAAATCAAGCACTTCAGGAAGCCAGGAGTTCAAAAAGGTGATGATGTCTTCTCCCTCAGTTTTTTCTGGAAGACCAAATATTCTTATATTAGTTCTCCTCTCCCTGTTCTCTAAATTATCTACTTTGTTGATTAGCCAATTCTTTTGGTGTAGCAAGAATTCTGTCTGATTTTCCTCTGCTTTGAGCCTCCCATCTATGTCATTTAGTGATGTCTCCATATCAAGTAATTTATTTTGTTGTTGCTGCAATATTTCTTTTAGTACATCTGTTTGCTTTTGGCAGTTTTCCTTGAGACTTTCCAAGTTATCAGCGAATCTATCCATTTTCAATGACAGTTCATGTAATGTGGAAGACATCAGTTGAATCTCTTTCTTCAGAGTAGTTTCTGTGTGAGAATTCTTTAAGCTGGCCATTACCGTACAGTTGTGATGTTCTTCAATAAATTTTGACAGGGAAAACTCAATAAAATTTCATGAAATTTGATAGAGTTGTAGTTCTTAAGTTCCTTGATATTGTTTTGTTATTTCTAGTTAATGAAATAATTTTTACCTGTTGTCTAGTACTGTTTTATGGAGCTCTAAAATATGCTGCTTATATGTTTGCTATCTAGGCTCCACCACACAAGTTTTACTTTTTTGAAAGAAGGATATCTGTAGAATTATCATTGTAGAACCAAGCAGACCTCTCATTCTAATTTTCATAATTACTCTGTTTCTCTGATAAAATGTGGCATGAGCCCTAAAGTTTAGCACCCATCTTATTGGTTAAAAGGTTAACCTTAAAGATGCATTTATATTTAACCACAGCTTGACCACACCATTCGGTAGAACCACTTTCTTATGGCATTCCACATCTGACCCACTGATGATGAACTCCAGGAATTAAATTTTCATTTGTGCAGATCTGTGTTGGACATATCCTGCCATGGTATGTTGCACACTTATCTTATTATGTGAACATAGATGCTCTTGTACATTTCAGACTGACACTAGTAGAACATGTATACCTTACTATCATAAATGAGAAAGTTAACTGAAAATGTAACAAGGTTTATGTTGGATTTTAGCTAGATTCTGTTTATATGTCATTGTGTTCTGTATAACTTTGGACAAATGAGTGATGTGAAAAAAAAGGATATGATGTCAGATGTTATAATGCTTGTGATAGCAGTTCTGATATATATGTGTACTTCAGATGCATTATAACAAAGTACTCTTCATAACAGAAATTAGGCTTCATGGCAATTCATTGATGGCAAGTTCCTTGTAATGTGAGTCAACTGAAAAACATGTGACTTGTTTATTTTTAACATAGTTTTTGAGGTAGCCTGATTTTTCTTTGGTAGGTGAGCCTTTCATTCAGTGCTGAAGGTTTCTGCTGTTGTTTGCTAATTTCATCTAAAACGCGATTTTCTAGCATTTTTGTGTTTTAAAAAAGCTTATTTGTGCTGCAAATTGTACTTATTTTTCTGTTTGCACTTGTTAAAGTTGTTTTTAGTCATTTTTGTGTTCAAATCATCTGTTTAACTGTTGTAGGCTACACACTCAAGTGTGCTAGCCTTTTTTGTGCATTTAAAGTGTTTTAATGTAAAGTTACTGTATTATTTGTGAAAAAACAAACAAAAAAAAAACAAAAAAAAAATTCTTGTTTTCCGCCTTTCTAAGCTAGTCTAGTTCAGTTTTCAGGTTCTGGTGAATTCAGGGCTGTGGTACAAGTTACTGTGTTGCCCATACCTTACTTGAATAGAAGGAAGTTTCTCTGTTCACCAGTGAGAGTGGGGAGCTTTGAGCAGCCTAACTGTCCCTGGAGGAGTGGTCTCAGCCAAGCAACTAGTAGTTTATTGGCCATTTTGGGCTAATTTCTATCTCTTTCATCTCCCTGCTATAAAAACCCACATTTGCGTGGTTTTGTGTGCAGGGCAGTGCCGGTTAGCTAGGGTTAAACTATTCCCGGCTCCACGAAGTCTACTCTTCAATTTTTCCCTTGGAACTAGTCAAACTTTCAACTTAAGCACTCAAACCATTCCTTTTACATTCCAGCACTTGCTCAACTCTCTTAGTAAGCACTAATAAATGCTAGCACTACACCCCCTATACTATACAGAAGTACAAGGCTCACTATTCGTTCCTACCAGACAATCAGTAAAACAGTTTACTTTATCTGTTCAGGCATGTCCAAAGGGCAGTTTCAGGTGTACTCTCCAGTCCAGCTAGTGAATCTGGGCATCTTGAGGCAATGTTACAATTGCCTCATGTACACAGACAACCCTCTCCTCCTTCCAACAAACACAAATGTATGCGAGAGATGCAACTATACAGCCAAACTGGAGGCCAAGCTCTCTCAACCCAAGACTGGAACAGTCAGTCATGAGGAGAAGGGAAACACTTGCACCATACTACCAGTCTCACATAGACCAGTCATATCTGCACCAGCAAATAACACACATAAATACACAAAAACATACTCGGAGGCTCTACATAAAAATCTGCCAAAGCAGCAGAGATCTCCAAAGCAGACATCCAAGCAACCTCCACCCCCCAACAATAACCACGTATCACATACTTCACAAAGTCAGTGTGTCACACAATCACAGCCCTTAAGGCTAAATGACACACTCAATACACTAGTAATAGGTGACTGTATTGTCAGGCACACTGACATCCCACTCACTAAATTGAACAAGGAGAAGGTTACTGTAAGCTGCCTGTCAGGTGCCAGATTATGCCACATAACATAAGCACTCAGGTCACTCCAGAACAAGTACAAATATAACTCTGTCATTGTCCATGTTGGTGTGAATGACCTGAGACGTACCTCTCTGAACTACATGAAAAGACACATAGAAGAGCTCTCTGATCACGTAGCCCAGGCCAGTATGACCCTGACCCTGAGTAGCATCTTGCCCTCACTAAGAATGATGCCACAGTATAAAGATAAAATTATCAATTTTAACAATTGGCTAAGCTTTTGGTGTCATTCAAAGGGGATCCAGCATCTGTCAGCCTAGGACGACATGCTCGACAAGCCAAGTTGCTTCACCAGAGATGGCTTGCACCTGTCGCCCTTAGGCTTTCGATTACTGTCCAAGGCTCTTGCCGCCCCCATAGTGCCTTTTTTAGGCAAGGCTAAAAAGACAAACCCACCTCCATAAACAACACAAGAAACCAAAAACTGAGGGTAATGCTACTCAATGCCAGAAGTCTAAATCTCAAAATGTATGCACTCGAGGCACTCCTCAGTATGGAGAGAATAGATATCTTTGCAGTAACAGAAACCTGATTCAAGGCGGACCGAAATACAAAAGGCGGGGGTGTATCCTTTTTCATCAAGGATACCCACACCTCCAGGTTAGTGGCACAGCATGAGGCATCGGAGACCATCCATGTGCAACTAATAGTGGGCAAAGCTGCTTTTCAGATTGTAGCTTGCTACAGATCACCCACCTTGTCTCAGGACCCCCACTCAGCATTCCTGAGAACACTGGAAAATATGAAGGTCCTACCTAACACCATGATATTGGGTGATTTCAACTACCCAAACATTGACTGGGAAAACTACTCAAGTACTAACTCCTTTGCCCAATGCTTCCTAGAGTTTATAAACTCAAACGGCCTGGAACAACTGGTCACCACTCCCACAAGAGGTGACAACATATTGGACCTGATCATCACCAACATGGGGGACCAATGTTCCACACCAGAGGTAAACCCGTCGCTGGTAAGCTCAGACCATAAACTAATCACACTGGACATCCACATCCAGACCCCACCCCCAGTCAAGGAAACCACTGTGAAAAACTTTTCAAAAGCAAACTTCACACTTCTCAAGACTGAGGTGGAAAGTTTCAAAACTCCCTTACTAAAAGATAATGCTGCCCAAACAGCAGAATCCTTTACAAAGGCACTCTATGAGCACCTACAGGAATGCATGGATTGAGCCATTCCAAGAAAAACCAAGACTCACTCCTCCAAAAAGAGGAAACCAGTCTGGTGGACCCCAGCCATAAATAAGCTATACAACAGAAGGAGGAAATTATTACATTATAGAGCAAAATCCCAAAAAGGGAAGGCATCCCTGATCAGTATCAGCAAAAAACTACGATCCCTCATAAAATCATCCAAGGCCAGCTTCGAAAGAAAAATTGCCAAAGACTCTAAAGATAATCACAAAGCCTTCTTTAGCTATGTCAAGAATCTAGGTGGCAACTCTCAGATCTGCTCTGAGCTAGTGCAAAATGGCAAAAAATACACTGAACCAATTGACATTGCCAACATCCTGGCTGACAGGTTCAGTGCAAGCTTTACCACCCCACCCCCAAAAGGGCCCGTGTCCATCCCAGAAGAATGTAGAGCCTCTGATATCACAGTCACACAGGTGAAAACAGCCCTTTCCAAAGCCAAAAACACAGCATCAATGGGACCGGATGGTATCCCAGGCTGTGTCTTACATGAGCTCCAAAATTAACTAACCCCTCACCTAAATTCACTGTTCAAACTCAGCCTTACCACAGGCTATGTACCCAAAGAATGGCATACAGCAACAGTTATCCCACTCCACAAAGGTGGTGCCACAACGGATCCTGGGAACTATCACCCTATAAGTCTGACTAGCTTGGTCTGCAAAGCTATGGAGCGCATCATCATGGAAGTCATTAACAGAGACAATGGGAACCTCCAGACACTGGACCCTACCAAATTCGGCTTTGTTAAAGGCAGATCTTGCCTCCTAAACCTAGTTGACTTCTTTGAAACAGTTACCAAGGCCATAGATGAGAGAAAGGTAGTCCACACAGCCTACCTGGACCTTGCTAAGGCCTTCGACACCATTCCCCACTCTGGCATTATAGATAAGCTTACCAGCTTGAACATTAACCCCTATGTCACGAGATGGGCTGCCAACTGGCTCATGAATAGAACTCACATGGTCAGAGTTGCGAGTGCTATGTCTGACTCTAAACCGGTTATAAGTGGCATCCCACAGGGCTCAGTCCTGGGACCCCTCCTGTTTGGTATATAATTCTCTGAGGTACAGGCAAGCATGGGAGGACTATGACTCACCAAGTTCACAGATGATTGCAAACTGGCGGCCATAATCAACTCTCAGGCTGACATAGACATCCTCCAGAAGGTTCTCACGGAGACAAATACCTGGTGTAAAAATCATGGCCTCAAGCTAAATGCAAAAAAGTGCATAGTCATCCCCTTTGGGGAAAAACAAAGTGCCCACGAACAACCACATAGGTGGTAATCCACTAAGTATAGAAGATGTAATTAGGGATCTGGGGACCAAAGTAGATAGCAACCTCTCCTTTGATAATCACATTGCCAAAGTGGTTAGAAAATCCTTCTATGTAGCCCTCCTAATCACAAAAGGGTTCACATCTAGATCAAGAGAGGTTATTATGCCCCTCTACTTATCGCTCATCAGGCCCATAATAGAGTACAATACCCCATCTGGGATGTACCTTACATGATACCTGCAACAGCTGGAAAGACCACAGAAGTACCTTACCAAGAGGATCGTGGGCCTCAAACAGATGCCCTATGCAGCTTGACTAAAGAAACTCCAGCTCTACTCGGTTGCTTACTGCCTACTCAGAGGTGATCTCTGCCTGACGTATAAGGCCATGTCCAACCCAGAATTAATGGACATGTTCCACCTCAAGAAAATCAAATCTCTTAGAGCCACACGCTCTAGGGATTTAAACCTCAGCACAACAATAAATAGGACATGCTGGAGGGATAAGTTCCTGTCCCAGAGACTTCCCTCGCTCTGGAATAAATCCCAATCTATGTTAGGCAAAGCCCCTCACTGACTCTCTTCAAGAGAAATCTTGATGAGTGGATGGGAAATCGTAAATTTACCCCTGGGATCACTTCAGTGGCCCTGCTGAACAGAGGCTCAGGAAACTAATCTAAAAGGGAGACGAAAACCAACACATTCTGGCTAGGCTTATAAATGCCCTTGGGCAGATAGCCTTGTACCTACCTACCTATGAACCTATACCCTTTGACTTAATATAATTATATCTTTGGTGACTGCCCATTGGAGAAATGGCATAACCCTAATCTCACTGACCACATTTGAAAAGTGCACCATTTGGTGAAATGTTATTATTTTTGAAGTGATTCAACTGGTATGCTAATGCAAAACAAACAAATACCAAATCTGTTCAAGTGTCGATAAAACATCCACGTTGAACGCTTCAGTAAACAGATGTATTTTAAATGTTCTATTACCTTGTATAGATTCTGGGCTCCTCCAGGATGAGTAGCTCCATTCCAGTGTGAAGTACACATGTCCACCTCTGCTAACAGTATATAGCAGGAGGTTTTGGCATAATGGACAGGATCTTTACCTTACAGATGCAAAGTATGTGGTTTGACTCTGAGCTCTGGCTATTGACTAAGCTTGTAATAGTTTCCAAACTGATAGCCTAGTATTTACCTATAAACATATAATATCTTTCAAGAAATACAAAGTCTTAGCTGAAAGTAAAATAGTGAACTGGACTGAATATTTTCCATCTGTGTGTAGTAGGATTTACGACAGCAGGCATCATTATAAAGTCTTGCTGCCCTTATAATGGAATATAGCAACAGTTCCTTCACTGTGCCATCTTAGATGATCACATTAAAGGCTTTGGTTAGTTTAGCAAGCACAAAGCACAAATTATTGTTATCTGATAATATTTTTATTGTATTGTTCTGTAGTGTCACAGTGAGAAAGGTAGTCGTATCATGCCAATGCACCAATACACTGAAAGCTTTACCAGTAGAATTATTTACTGCATGAGGTAGCAAACTCTAGTTTAATTTATTCACATCAGAAAAGAAAGTAATTTAACTTAACAGGTCATTTAATGATAGTCCATAGGTCAGCACCAACATTATGCTGCATACCTCACAACTATCAATATTTTTGCATAATCTCTAGATTTTGTCTCTGTTATTCTGGAGACTTTCAAGTTTATAAGAGGAATATTTAAAATCTGTCCCTATGTTTAGCTTTGTTGCCCCATTATTTTTGCCTTGGTTCAGATTTCTTGTGCTATGAGGTTGGGAGGATTGTTGTGGGGAAACTTCCCTATGGGCATCAGAAATGTAACTGGTTACACCAAACTGAGTGAAAAGCAGATGATCTTTTTGTAAAGAAGATTTGCATGTACCTATTGCAAAATTACCTGACCATGCTCTAGAATTTCACAGAATGTCCAGACTTTTTGTCACAAATTTTTAAACCATGAGGACTGCTGTCACTAAATTAATGATAGACATTTGAGTTTTAGACTTCAAACCCTTCAGGAAAAAAAAAAAAAAATATATATATATATATATATATATATATATATATATATATATATATATATATATATACACACATACACACACACACACACACATATGCATGTTCAAGTTAATGTATAAATTCACACATCTGGTGTAAAATTAGAGATAAATTAGTTTGTTTCAATTACCAGTGTGTTAAAACATGGAGCCAGCAGTATATTAGAATTTTACACTGTGGTGGTATTTTTGAAAGTGTTTACTATACATGTATTTTTATTTTTTGTGTGCACTTCTAATGCTAATTTTAATATTTGTTTCACAGATATACTGCACGGATGTTTTTATATCTCATGATTAATTTCTTTTTGATGAGACAGTTCATTTTTTTATATTGTATGATTAAATTTCCATTTGAGAAAAAGTTCATATTACTGAAATACAGAAATGCTAACATGTGGCTTTAAACTAATTACAATTAATTAATTAGTGTAATTAATTGACAGTTGTACCTAGCTATAAGTGGCTGTTTTGTCAGCATGATTTTAACTCTGATAGTTTTTATGGAAATGGAAGTGATTAGTTTGTACAATTACAATATAAAATATTGTGAAGAATGTGCATCTGAGTGGATCAGGAGTGTTTGTTATTTTGTTTTAACATTTTTTGGAAGTGGGTCTTTTAACTTTATTCAAGCTTATGTTGTCTTTTTCCTTACTCTCTTTACTGCTCACTTTTCAAATGTCTTTTTAAACTGTGGCACTGCATGTCCCTCTCCCTCTCCTTCATGTGGTTTGCCTTCTTCTTACACTCCTCCAATAACTGCTTCTCTACTGTTTTATTATTACCTTCAATATCTGTGATAATTTCATTTTTCAGTTTCATTTTGCCTTTCTTCTGCAGCATTTCCTGTTGTTCCTCTTTTTCCTAACAATCCAATCAAAAATTCCCCTGCTTTTTACATTTATAATATTTAGCAACAGATTTTTTTACATAATGTCCTTTTTCTCCACATTGCAAATGTATTCTCTTATCAAATTGTCCAATCAAATTTCAATCCACAAAACAAAAAAAAAAGTTTTCAGTTGAGCCCAGTATCTTAACATACCACTCACAGCATTCAGCTTAATTGACTTAAATGTATGCTAAATCTTACCATTTATCACACACAATCTTATATAGGTGCTTTAAGTATCTCTCCAAAGTCTTTTTTTCATATTAGTTCTAAATATTGAACAAAAAGCATCTGAAACATAAGTTACTGAACACAAAAACATCAAATGGCCATAGTTGGCCAACAGCCAGGAAGTACCACAATGCATAACGTAAATACAGAAATATAACGAAAATAGCACCAGAATCCGCTCACAGCCTGATGTATGACAGCACTGAACACCAACTGCTTCAAGTAAATCAGTTTATTAAAGAATAAAAAAGCTGAAATCCGTTTTCATTCACAAGAGTTAAACGCTTTCATCTACTCTATGTAGATTTCCTCAGAACTAATCTTTATTGCCACTACCCACTTAAATACAAGCATAAACCAATCAGTTACATCAATTAAGTAAAATCAATTAAAGTATAATTAAAATTTAAAGTGCTCAGTACTTAATTTCCTTGTCAATTGCCTTTTGTATAAAAAAACAAGTCATGTCTATTAAAACTTCCCAAATTTATAAACATGTTAAAAAACATTTGCCTGCCACATAATTATATGTATGACAGTAAAAGATGTATAACAATCTAGTGTTGGACACCATCCCCCATTCTGGAATCATAGATAAACTCACTAAACTAGGTATAAATCCCTATGTCACAAGTTGGGTTGCCAACTGGCTCATGGACAGAACCCACACTGTGAAAGTAGCAGACTCCAAATCCAACTTCAGACCAGTGACAAGTGGGGTACCACAGGGTACAGTCCTGGGTCCCCTCTTGTTTGGTATCTACTTCTCTGAAGTACAGGCTAACACAGAAGGACTTTGGCTAACAAAGTTTGCAGATGACTGCAAACTAAGAGCCATAATTGAAATTCCTAATGATGTGGACATCTTATAAAAGGGCCTCACTGAGACAGATGCATGGTGTCAAAACCACGGCCTGAAGTTCAATGCCAAAAAGTGCATTGTCATCCCCTTTGGTAAAAACTCTATACCCATGAACTACCACATAGGTGGTAGTCTACTTAACACTGAACGTGTGATAAGAGACCTTGGGTCACAAGTGGACAGTAGTCTCTCCTTTGATAATCACATCACCACAGTAGTCAGGAAATCCTTCTATGTGGCACACCTCATCACAAAAGGTCATTGTTCCCCTCTACTCATCACTCATTAGACCCATTATAGAGTACAATGCCCCTTTTGGTATGTACCTCACAAGACATCTACAACAACTGGAAAGGCCACAGAAATACCTCACAAAGAGGATTACTGGCCTCAAACAGATGCCCTATGCAGACCGTCTCGAAAAACTCCAGCTTTACTCCGTTGCATATCATCTACTCAGGGGCGATCTCTGCCTAACATACAAAGCTATGTCAAACCCAGAGCTGTTGGACATGCTCCACTTAAAGAAATCCCAATCCCTCTGAGCTACACGCTGTAGGGACCTAATCCTTTTCATCACAATAAACAGAACATGCTGGAGGGATAGATTCCTGTCCCAGAGACTTCCCATACTCTAGAACAGACTACCTGTCTATGTCAAACAGAGCTCCTCATTAGCACTCTTCAAGAAAAATCTTGATGATTGGATGGGAAATAGGAAATTCACTCCGGGGATCACTTCGTTGGCTCTGCTCGACAGGGGCACAGGAAAATAATTTTCTTGGGTGGCGAAAGCCAGGGTACCTTTTTGGCTAGGCTTATATAGGCCCTACGGCCAATAGCCTAGTACCTACCTATGAACCTATGAACCTATATGCAGTGAGAAAGATGAGATGGATATTAAAAAAAGAAAAAAAAGCATGTTGGCATTTTGTTTGTGAAGCTTAAGTATTTGTTAACTGTTGAACTCAATATCCACAAATGGTTGTTTTCAGATGTTGAACTTGCAATACAGGACTAATAATCCAAGTCAGTGTGATTAAAAATTCTGTAGTGTTATTAACTCTGGTATTCTCTTTCTTTGTATTCTGTGTCTATTGTGTTTTGCACCTTTTCTCACTGGACCTCAGTTGAATAGTGGTTACTTTTGCTGACTCAGTCGCACTATCCCAGTAAATAAATGCCAGTCAATCAATCAGTCAAGTAAATGTAAATGTTTAGGGTAGTGATGTCTACAGGAAAAAATGGTCATTAGTAGTTCGTAGGTATAACTCCTTGTGTATGCCAGTTAGGCTGTATGAATCTCTACTCCCATGTTAAAAAAGTTGTAAGATACAATAATGGAAACATAAAAGGATATATATATATATATATATATATATATATATATATATATATATATATATATATATATGTGTGTGTGAGTGAGGCAGGGAGAAAAGAGGAGAAGGAAATGAAAGAAGTTAAAAATCACAGCTAAAAATAGTCTTCCACAAAAATCAATAGTAATTCCTCAAAGAGAACAAAGAAGTAATGAAAACATGATGTAGAATTCGGAGATCTGCACTGCTCACTATGCTACATTACAGTCTAGACACTAAACTATAAAGAAAATTGGAAAGGGATAAGATGTTTAAGTTTTTACTGGTTTGTCCCATGAAAGCACAAGAACATTACTGGTACAATCATGAAACTTTGTGATGGATATGAATAATTTTATAAATGTCCAGCCATCTTAGCATCAACAACAGTATTCAGCCAGTGTGTATACTACATGAGGAATGCAGACTGGCCAGGCATGTGAAAAAAGTGTAGTGTTAATAAGAAATATGTATCACAAACAACTTTTTGGGATACAACTTGAAACCAATAAGCCTCTGTGATACTTAAACCTACACTTTTAATTTGACCTAGTGACATCATTTAGGTTCCCTTTTTGAATATGATGACTGCATGTTTTGACGTTGTAATGATACTTACTCAGAGTATTTTATTTTATTTATTTATTTGCTATACAGGCAATTCTACTACTGCACAAGTGCCTATTGATGATAGTGACCAGATGGCACTGTCAGGTTACGTGAACTGCACAGACACTCATTGGAATCAAATGGAGACTAAGAGACTCAAGTCCAAGAAACCAGTGTACATTTCATTAAAAGCTCAATAGTCTTAATCCTCAACATTAAACTATCACATAGTAGCACAGAATTAAGAATCAAACTATGCATACAAGAAATAGTTCATTAGCAGATCATGATCTCTTGTACCCCCCCCCCCCAGAAGTTCCTTTGTGCCCCAGTCAAATTTCTTGTAGTCAGTATGAATGCAAGTTGAGTCTACCCTGAAAGAAGGACAATGGCCTAGTGGAGCTAAAATGATCAGCAACGAACCACTAAAATAATTTTCTGTCAAGCTCCTCCATTCAGTCTATATTACTTTAGTTGTCCAGTATTGAACCACCCACCATACACACATGAAAAACTTCACTCCTGTCTCATATACAGACTAATTATACAACATTTACAAAACTCCCAACACCTGCTAGAACTCTAAGATCACCTTCAGGCCACCCTCCAAATATGTGGAATAAAAAGCTGCATGTGCAATATTAGGATTATTCTATCTGATTGATAATTGCTAATTCACTGAGTGAAGTTCTACATCAGTTTTGCAATTTTGTTTGACATATTTCTCATTCCTTCAGCTATAACAGAAAAAGTGCAGAGTTTACTTTGTTTACAAGGTAGCAGGAAGGCTATACCCACAGCTCAATATCAAATATGACGTAGGCTAACCAACCAAAAACCCACTGTAGCTTTTGATCTCCTCCATTAGTGGTAAGTTTTGAAATAGCATGCAAGGATGAACCCCTCACTTTCACCATAAATGTGGGAATTTTTATCTAATAGAAAATGCTACTAAATAAGAGATGCATCTTGGGGCAGCCATGGTGGTGCAGTGGTTAGCATTGTCACCTCACAGCAAGAAGTTCTCCTGTTTAATTCTCAGCCGGGGTGCCTTCTGTGTGGAGTCTACATGTTCTCCCTGCACTTCCATGGGATTCCTCTAGGTGCTCCAGTTTTCACCCACATTCCAAAGACATGCAATGGGTGAACTGGACACTCGAAATGGGACATAGGTACAAGTGTGTGTACGAGTGAGTGGTGTAGATGAACTACTGCAGCAGGGCTAGCCACCTGGTGGTGTAAACCTTTGCTTGAGATGATTGTTACTGTTGAACTGACACTCCAACCCCATGTGCAAAATGGGAAAAAGGGGTTGAGGATGGATCTATATTTTTTACCTTTCATTTTAAATCCTAAAGTCCACGATAAAAACTAGGACAAATGTGTTAATCCACCATTTATTTCATGCTACAGCAAAAGGTTAGTGAGAAAAGGATTCCATTTGACTTATGTAATTTTTTTCCGGTTGACTAGGGATAATTCCCGAGCTGGAATACACAAATCAATGGATGGATTTGAAGAAGACTGACAAAAGTGTTAGCTAATAAGATTTATTTGAAATGAGACTGTTCCATTTTATGTAAACATTCTAATTCACCTAGTACACCTCTGTTAAGAAAAGGGTAATGTAGATGTGGTTAGATTTTTTTTATATATCCACTAGAGTGTGGCACTAAAGACTGGGGAGATTGTGGAGGTTGAAATATGAGCACTCCAATGATTGGCCAGTTAGATTCACCCATGCAAATGAAGGATGGATCCTCAGGACCAGTCAGAAAGGATAAGCTCCAGACCAATGATAGCCACCAATACACTGCACGTCCCTTCAATCTTATGTAAATGAGGGCTAGACCCTCTAGACCTATCCAAAATGGAAAGCTCTAGATCAATAATAGTCCACTACCCCTTGCACACACAGTCTAATCTCGGGGTAGCCAAGTGGATATAAACCCAGCTACAATAGAATGCTGTGAAGTAACCAGGAAGTCATCCATCTTCTTTTGAAAATAAAACTCATATGAATCTTTAATAAAATCAAATTGAACGTAATTTTGTAGCACTGTTGGAGAGTTTTTTTTTTACTGCATGTCAGCAGTCATACACAGTGGCCAAATATAGGGAGTTCTAACAGATCTGACATATAACTATGCAGGGAAAGCTATCTCCAGAGAGGGATTTAACATAACATAGACCAAACTTTTCCTTAATAACAACACAAACACACACACACACACACACACACACACACACACACACGCACACACACACACACACACGCGCACACGCGTGCACACGCGTGCACACTCACACACACACACACACACACACACACACACACACACACACACACACACACACACACACACAATTTTTGAAATATGTTGGAGACAAACATTAACTGATATGAAAAGGGATCAATAAACAATGTTTTGTTTAAAAATATGTTAACAATGAACATATTGTAGGAGAAAGCATATTAACAAAATGAAATAAATAACAAAGTAAAAATACTACCAGATACACAGAGTTAAGAAACAAAAACTTTGAAAACTATGAAAATGTATTTATTTATTATGAAACCTAGGACTCCTAGGAAGCTGAAGGTTATTGCGGGTGGCACAGTGGTGCAGCAGTTAAAGTTGTCGCCTCACAGCACGAGGTTCTCCAGTTCGATTCTCAGCTGGGGTGCCTTCTGTGTGGAGTTTGCATGTTCTCCCTGTGTTTGCATGGGTTTCCTCCAGGTACTCTGGTTTCCTCCCACATTCCAAAGACATGCATCTGGAGCATTTCTCCCTGGGCCTCTGCTGAAAACAGGCTCTGTGGAACCTAGTCGGACATTCCCGGTCAACAAATGATAAATAAATACTGACTCTTACTTGTATTATGCCTTGCCAATTCCCATGCTAGAATGCATGTTCCCTCTGATAGAAGCAGTAAAAGTGTTTTTAGTCCATTTAGCTTTATACACAGATCAGGCATATTGTTATCAACCAGAGGAAAAATGTGAATAGTAATTAAAATAGAGTCAAAGGATTTATTTGGGAAGAGAAGAGGGCAAGCAGCAAATGGGATAAGATGATCATCCCAATAGAATAAGGAGGTTTAGGATTACCTGATTTGAAGGGATATTTTAAAGTGCACAATTAAGGCTCTTGCATGTAACACAAGCAGAAAACTGCAATCTAAAGTGGAAAGGGATGCTGATGAAATGGGGGGGGGGGTTAAGATGAGAAATTATGATTGAATGGGATTTTGGAAGCAGATCATTAAGGAGAACAGCAACAGTTGTACAGAATATTGTATTCATAAAGTAGCAGAAAATATGTTAAGAATGAAGGCAGCACAAGAATGGGGAAAGGATTTTTTGCTGATAGGGGTGACTGCAGTTGGGGTACAGAGAATTGGCAAGAGGGGGTTGGAATTTACTGGAGGAAACTGGCAAAGGAACCAAGGTATAGGTAACAAATAATTGGAGGGAGAAAGGTAATAGAGTGGGAAAAGCCCAAGAAGACAACTGAATTGCAGGCTAGTGACTGCCTTTCCTAACAGGGATTGATATCAGAGTAGACAAAGAGAAAGGGATGGGGGGGTCATTGATGAAAGACCTGCACTGGTTGAGTTTTTAACTGAATCAAGAACAGAAGCTGCTGTTAAAAAAGGGTTAATTAGTAAGTCATATAAAATATCGACCAGTTGGTATAATGTTTAAGGTCTTTGCCTACCATACACAAGTTATAAGGCTTGATCCTGACCTCCAACCAAAAAAGTGCCTGTTTGGAGTTTGCATGTTCTCCATGTGTCTCTGTGGGGTTTCTCCCACCTCCAATAACATGCTAAGTGTTTCCATATCAAAGTCACCTAGAAATGGAGCTGTGGGCAGCAGTACAGATTCCAGATGTTGCCATATAGGGGAAAAAGTTGTAAAAGCCAACCAATTTAGGCATCTACTGTGGTAAGCCGTATCATCAAAACAGAGGAACATGGATCACAGACTGCACACCATGACAGGGCTAGCCATTCAATGGTGTGAAAATATGACTCAAGGTGATTCAATCATGTTGACTAATGTCACCAAAAATGGGCATGCATATTTGCTGGTTGAGGAACTGGCCTACTACAACCTAACCCAGGGACCCATGTTAATGGTGGGAGGGGTGTATGTGCCCCTATTGGTTAGTGTGTGCATGACATAAAGCCCAGCAGCCCTGGGTCAATAAGCCACTGAGAGGCTGATATCCAATTGCCCAGCTTGGGTTACCTGGGGTAACGCTGTTGAGCAAAAACTGGATGTAAAACCAATCAACTTAACAAATGAACTAAGAAGTGCTGCACAATTTAGGTTCAATGGGAGGAAAATGCTTGGGAGTGGATGACATGATGGTAAAAAGGAGGCTGGACAACCTATGTGTCCAGGAGATAAGGTAGAAGTGCAGTGCAGAAAAGTCACTTGGCTTAGGATCCAGAGTCTACTACTCAGGAGGAGGATGGGTTAGACATGATGTGGGAACTGTGTTGTGGGAGATACTTTAGTAGGCAGTGAGGCATGTCATCAGAATTAGTGACAGACTCATGACAATCAGACTGCAGCCTAATACTAGCTTATGCCCCATAGCAGGGATGTGATAGTGAGGAAAAGAGTGCATTCAGATTGCAGTTGTAGCACGACAACAGGAATTGGTGTTGATAATGGGTCACATGAATTCACATACTGGGACAGATGGAACAGGATATGAGGAATGCCTGGGGAAAACATGGGTGGGACAACAGGAATAAAGAAGGAGAGACCATTCTAGACTTCTGTCTGGCAAATAGCTTGATGACAGCCAACACATGGTTCAGAAGTCTAGCGGTAACAAGATCACATACAAAAGTGGCCAACATACAACTTGGGTAGGCTTCCTCCTAGTAAGGAAAGGGCACTGGCATAGAATCAGCAATTGCAAAGTCAACCCCAGTGAAACAGTCAGCCCAGAGTATAAACCACTGGTGGCCACAATAAGCTGCAAGTAGTGGTCATAGAAGACTCTAAGGTCAATAGAGACCAGGCTGAAGATCTGGAAGTTGACTGGAGAGAAAACACAACAGTTAGTGGAATTACTTAGGATTCTAGTACTTCAAAAAGAACAGAAAATAGGTGGAGTTGCAGAAGAATGTTCATAGGTTCGTACTAAGCTAACTGCCCTTGCGAGCCATTTTAAGCCTAGCCAATTATCCCTTGTGAGACTCAAACCCTGCACCTTGTGCTTGCAAGGCAAACACCTTAACCATTAGGCCAATCTCCCAATACCCCTTCAGTATCTCAAAGCAGCTTGTGTGTGGACTATAGATATGCAGCTGAGCCAGGTATGGAAATAAGGTACATAAGTCTGAGAGGCCATCAAAAGATAGAAGGAGTGTAGGAAAAAGTGGAAGATAAAAAGGACAGACCAAACAAGAAAGAAATACTTGTTGACTAACAAAGATGCTAAGAGGAGTTGCAATAGCAAAGAACAAGGCATCAGAGACACTTCACAACCTACTGGAAAGTGACTTAGTGGATGACACAAATAAATTCTTATAAGGTTGAGTTGCAATAGCAAAGAACAAGGCATCAGACACACTTCACTACCTACTGGAAAGTGACTTAGTGGATGACACAAATAAATTCTTATAAGGTTGCAAGGCAAATACAGAAAGATATGGAAGATAGTCAGACACCCTTCATAAGAAATGCCAGCAGCAACCTGTCTACTGGTCCACAGGGCATCAAAGACAAATGGACGGAGTACTTCCAGCAGCTTCTGAATGAAGTAAATTTTGGAAAAGCTGTACTGCACAAGACACAGCCTATGGTGAGAGAAGAGGAGGCACCTACCATAGAAGAAGTAAGATCAACAATAAGGGAAATGAAGCCAGGAAAATCATCAGGCTCAGATGAGGTCATTGCAGAGATGATCAAGATGTTGGGTGAGGTGGAAAGAAATGGCTACTGAGGGTACACATACTATGGAGCAAAAGATTTATGCCAGATGATTCTAGCATACGCATACTAGTGCCAGTGCTCAAGAACAAAGGGTACATCCACAACTGTGGGCAGTATTGAGGATTCAGAGGCCTAACACACTTCATCAAAATTCTGGAGATGGTGACTGATAAACGGATATGCAGAGCAGTAGAAAATAAAATAGAAAACAAGCAGATTATATTCAAAACAGGATGCAGCACAACTAAACTGATGCGTGCAGTGAGAAAGATACTTCAGAAGAAGCTAGAAATGAGGAAAGAGTGCAACTGGGCATTTCTCGACTTGAAGAATGTATAGGAAAGTTCCTAAGAAAGATGATTTTTGGGAGTCCTGTGGTGTTTTCATTCCCAGAGACATTGTTAAAATTTGTGCAAGCTATGTACAAGGACCCCATGACTCAAGTGTGATCATTGTTTGGTCTTACAGAGAGTTTCCCAGTAGGACTAGGTGTGCATCGCAGTTCAGCTCGGAGCCCACTGCTTTTCATACTTTTCTAGTTTAGAAAACAGGTCAGAGGGGACAGGTCAACAAAGTTGCTGTATGCAAATGTGGCAATATAGGCAGATTCTGAGCAAGAACTCCAACAAAGAGTAGGGGGAAGGAATGAAAAACTGAAGGCAAATGGGATGTAACTGTGCAAAGATAAGACAGTTTTAATGGCAGAAAATGGTGGAAATCAGAAAAAGCTGAGAAGTGCGATAGGAAGGAAATCAGTGGAACAGGTTAACAGCTTCAAGTATCTGGTGAGGGTGGTACAGGAGAAAGGATGTATGAAGGAGGAGGTCAAAGACAGAATCAGAGGGGCTACAGCCAACTGGCATAGAGTGTTGGGGGTTGTGAATGACAGAAAAATGCCAGAGAAGCCAAAAAGTAAGATGTATAAAACAGTGGGGTGACCAGTACTACTGTATGGTACAGAAACCTGGCCAATAAAGGCAGAGCAGCTGACGAAGGTAGAGGTGATGCAGGTTTAGTGCCGGAGATGGTTGGTAGAATGTGGGTCAGATGAAGAAATAAGGACATAAGAGCAGAAGCCAAAGTAGCTCCAATTGCAGGAAAGGTCAAAAAGAAAAGATTGCAGTGGTGCAGGAATATGTGCAGGAAAGTAGAAGACAAAAGATTTGGGACAGACAGATGAGGAAATGAGAATATTCAGCAAAGAGGTGGATGGATTGTGAGAGAAAATATCTCTAACAGTCAGGCATGAGAGTCAAAGAAGTTAGGAGAGCGGCACTGAATATGAAGAGATGGCGACAAGTGATGTGATGCCCCAACCCCATGTAGAAAATGAGAAAAAGACGTTAATATGATTTTTTTGATTTAAAAGAATATTGCATGATAACAATAGGAATCAATCAGAAGAGGTCAGAAAACAATGGAAAGAGAGATTAGATATGCAATTAAAAAAAAAAAACAACAGGGTATATATATATATATATATATATATATATATATATATATATATATATGTGGTGGAAAGTGAAAAAGGGTAAATGTGAGGTGGAGTTCAGGGATGAGTTAAGGCAGGCACTGGGTGGCAGTGAAGAGTTACCAAATAGCTGGGTAACTACAGCAGAGCTAGTAAGGGAGACGGCTAGAAAGGTGCTTGGTATCACATCTGGACAGAGGAAGGACGAGAAGGAGACATGGTGGTGGAATGAGGAAGTACAGGAGAATATACAGAGAAAGAAGTTGGCAAAGAAGTGGGATTGTCAGAGAGATGAAGAAAGTAGACAGGAGTATAAGGAGATGAGGTGCATGGCAAAGAAAGAGGTGGCGAAGCCTAAGGATAAGGCATATCAACAGTTGTATGAAAGGTTGGACACTAAGGAGGAAGAAAAGGACCTGTACCGATTTGCTAGACAGAAGGACCGAGCTAGAAAAGATGTGCAGCAGGTAAAGGTGATAAAGGATAATGAGGGAAACATACTCACAAGAGAGGAGAGTGTGTTGAGGAGATGGAAAGAGTACTTTGAGGGGTTGATGAATGAAGAGAATGAGAGGGAGAGAAGGTTGGATGATGTGCGGATAGTGAATCATGAATTGCAATGGATTAGCAAGGAAGAAGTAAGGATAGCTATGAAGAGAATGAAGAATGGTAAGGCTGTTGGCCCAGATGACATACCTGTGGAAGCATGGAGGTATTTAGGTGAAATGGCAGTGGAGTTTTTAAACAGATTGTTTAATGAAATCTTTGAAAATGAGAAGATGCCTGAGGAATGGAGAAAAAGTGTTTTGGTACCGATTTTTAAAATTAAGGGTGAAGTTCAGAGCTGTAGTAACTACAGAGGGATTAAATTGATCAGTCACAGCATGAATTTATGGGAAAGAGTAGTGGAAGCAAGGTTAAGAAGGGACGTGATGATTAGTGATCAGCAGTATGGTTTCATGCCAGGAAAAAGCACTACAGATGCGATCTTTGCTCTGAGAGTGTTGATGGAGAAGTACAGAGAATGTCGGAAGGAGTTGCATTGTATTTTTGTAGACTTAGAGAAAGCATATGACAGGGTGCCTAGAGAGGAGTTGTGGTATTGTATGAGGAAGTCAGGAGTGTCAGAAAAGTATGTAAGAGTGGTACAGGATATGTACGTGGGTAGTGTGACAGCGGTGAGGTCTGTGGTGGGAGTGATGGATGCGTTTAAGGTGGAGGTGGAGTTGCAATGGTGGTGGACAGGTTGACAAACGAGATCAGACAAGAGTCCCCGTGGACTATGATGTTTGCAGATGACATTGTGATCTGTAGTGAGAATAGGGAACAGGTGGAGGAGACCCTGGAGAGATGGAGATATGCTTTAGAGAGAAGAGGAATGAAGGTCAGCAGGACTAAGACAGAATATATGTGTGTGAATGAGAGGGAGGATAGAGGAATGGTGAGGATGCAAGGAGTAGAGGTGGTGAAGGTGGATGAGTTTAAATACTTGGGGTCAATAGTTCAGAGTAACTGTGAGTGTGGAAGAGAGGTGAAGAAGAGAGTACAGGCAGGATGGAGTGGGTGGAGAAGAGTGTCAGGAGTGATTTGTGACAGACGAGTACTTGTAAGAGTGAAAGGGAAGGTCTACAAGAGGGTAGTGAGACCAGCTATGTTATATGGGTTGGAGACAGTGGCATTGACAAAAAGGCAGGAGTTTGAGCTGGATGTGGCAGAATTAAAGATGTTAAGATTTGCACTGGGTGTGACGAGGGTGGACAGGATTAGGAATAAGTATATTAGAGGGTCAGCCCAGGTTGGAAGGTTTGGAGACAAAGCCAGAGAGGCACGGTTACATTGGTTTGGACAAGTGCTGAGGGGGGATGCTGAGTATATTGGGAAAAAGATGCTAAGGATGAAGCTACCAGGTAACAGGAAAAGAGGAAGGCCTAAGATAAGGTTTATGGATGTGGTGAGAGAGAACATGCAGGTGGTTGGTGTGACAGAGCAAGATGCAGAGGACAGGAAGAAATGGAAACAGGTGATCTGCTGTGGCGACCCCTAACGGGAACATCCGAAAGAAGATGATGATGATGATGACATATATATATATATATATATATATATATATATATATATATATATATATATATATATATTTATATATATATATATATATGTGGGTTTGTGTGTGTGTGTGTGTGTGTGTGTGTGTGTGTGTGTGGATCTAGGACTTCTGATAGAATCCATTATCACCGAACATACTTTACCAAAAGCACTTTTCACCAAAAAAGTGCTTACGGTAAAGTATGTTTAAAAAAAAAATACAACATTAAAACTACTTCTATGCAGGGGGGATTGCACCCCCCACACCCCTCCTACTTTAATATTCTCACTCCAAGGTCACACTACAATGGGGAAAAGGAAATTTTCCCTTATCCGCACCATAGTGCTACTGGCACAATGAGCATACTTATCCGACAGTGCTGCTTCGGTGAACAGCACTTTCTGTTAAGTATGCTCAGTGATTTCTGCTTTGGTGGAAAGTGCAGTCGGGGTTCTGTATGGATCCCGTATATATATATATATATATATATATATATATATATATATATATATATATATATATATATATAGCTCCCAAATATGCAACAAAAATCTAGAAGATTAAGGATTTTTGCCTGGAGGTGTTTGCATGGATAATTTTATACTACAAGCAGACTCCGGAGAATTTTTCCTCATGTAGATGGCAACTGTTGTTGGTGTGTTGGCGAATAAAGAAGTAATTGGGAACATATGTTTTTGGAGTTTAATGAGTTAGAAAACTAAAACTTACCTACAGAGTATTCTGCCAGGCATACTGGTTGAGCAAATGAGTGTAACTAAGGACATTTTTCTGAGCTGAGATACAGGATCTACATTAACATAGTGAGGCCTTGTTAAGTTTAATTAGGCTTTGTTAAGTTTAATTCTGGAGGTCAACAAAAAAGTAGTTAATAGAAAATGGAAATCAAAACCTAAACCAACTACACTTGAATTAGAAAATATTGCAATAGATAAAAGAACAAGGAGTGGGATCTTTAGAAATGATTAGGAATAAATTACATAAAAATGGAAATTTTTGGAACAATACATGAAGAAAAATGTTTTGGATGAAGAATGAGGTCTAAGAGAAGGCAGGAATTGAACAATTTATATAATGTTGCTTAGATTATAGATTCCTAGATGCATAGACTGTTACCATAAGGGTCATGGGTGTCATGCCTGGTGTAAATTTCCTATTCCCCATCCAGTAATCTATGTTGCTCTTAAACTGGGTAATAGATGAACTAAGTTTCACATGGATGGGAAACCTGTTCCATAGGAGGGGCAGTCTCTAGGACACATATTTGTCTCTCCGGCATGTTCTGTTTAAGTCACAGACAAAATTCACTTCCCTAGATCATAAATTTCTGGTACTGTTTGATATATAAATATGCAGAAGATTCATATGTGTGGGGTTTGAGGATGCCTTTCTAAGCAAGGCATAAATCCCTCCTCAGCAATTTATAGGAGACTGAGTAGAGGGAAAAAGGCTTTCAGGCACTCTGCATAAGGCAGGATTGTTATGCCTTGTATTATTTTTATAAGGAACCTCTAAGGTCACTCTAGTTGCTGTATATGACTGGTCAGGTGTATACCAAAGATTGGTCTGATAAGAGTGGAGTACAGTGTGATAATGCCCTCTTTGGATCTACAGTAGATGCCATGCCCGTACTTATAAGTTGTGCATCATAAAAGTATTTCCTCACCACTATGGACATGTAGTGGTGGAAGGTAATGTTACTGTCTACCTGCGTACCCAGATCCATCACCACTGGGTCGACTCTTAAGGGCATATTATCAACATGGTAACTAGCCAGGATGGTTGACTTTCCAAATGGTACAATTATGCAGTTCATAGCATTGAGTTTAAGACCATGGGATTTGGCATCATTTGTTTGTCAGAGACAGGCCTTCATGAAGAAAGCTAGTGCTGGCAGGGAATTTGATAATAATCCCCAGATTGTAATCATCTGCAAACGTGGGGGACTGTGCTAATGACCGGTCTGTAGGTGGAGGTGTTCTCAAGTATTTTTACCTCCTGGGTCCTATCAGTGAGCCAGTTGGCTATCCAGCACATGACAAAAAGGTTTATACCTAAATTATTGAGCTTGTCCATAATGCCTGAATGAGGTATTGTATCAAACATCTTAGCCAGGTCAAGGTATGCTGTGGGCACAGTCTCGCCTTCATCCATTGCTTTGGTGACCCTCTCAAAAAAGTCCACTAGATTTAATAGGCATGACCTTCCTTTAACAAAGCTGAACTGTGATGGGTCCACCATTTACAGGTTATGCATGCCCTCATTTATCATATTCATACTGATTCTTTCTATGGCCCTACATATGAGGCTGGTCAGATTTATGTGCCTGCATTTACCCATATCAGTGGTTGGAGCTCCTTTGTACAAGGGAATGAATGCAATCATCTTCCACTCCTTGGGTACAAAACCTGACTGTAGGCTCCAGTTGTAAAGTGATTCTAGTAGACCAGGGAGATCATGTTTTATGCTATTTATTAAGCATCCCAGGATGTATCGATATTGGGACCCACTGATGCATTGTTATTGCCCTTGGAAAGTGCATTGATGACCTGTTCCTTAGTAATGGCTGGGGGATGCGTTATTTCCTTTGGACTATCGGTTGACGTGGGGGGAGAAATTTGAGCTGAAAATGTCAGCTAAAAGGTTGGCAATGGTCTCTGGTTCAATGTAGGTAATATAATTTCCAATAAGTTCTCTGTGTTGCTGCATATTTCCCCTGAGGTTAAGGACATAGCAGTAGAAAGTTTTGTGGTTGTCATTTGCCTGAAAAGCATTTTTTTCTTGAAATTTAGCCTCTGAAGTATAAATTAACCCTCTTAGCTGCCTGTTTAGATTGGTGAGTGTGCTTTTAGCATGAATGGCTTTTGCTCCTTCTGTGCTTGGCCACGATTTTTTTCTTTTGTTGTATAATCAATTGATGTTGTAATTCCACCAGGGCAGCTTGTCTGTAGAGTTTATTTTATTTTTAATATGCGTGGGTATACCTCACTCTATACAGCTATCAATATGGCTATACATATGCTATAATGTTTACTGGGTTTGGGAGTGCTTGGAATTGAGCCAAGTTCCCTTAGTAGAGAGAAGTTAGCCTTGGAATAGTTTCTAAAGGTTTTTTCTTTTGCTGGATCCCCAGATTGATTTTTTATTTCAAGCAGTACTGCTTTACGGTCATGTCTGATGAGTGAAGACATTACATTGGGTGAGGAACATTGGCCCCCATGCTCATGAGCATAAGGTCAAGGACATTTGTACTCTGGTAGGCGAATGGATTAACTGTTCCATATTGTTGGTATTAACAATGTTTAAGAATTGCTGGGCCTGTGCATTAGACGTGGTGTAGGATTCCCAATCTATAGAGGGGTATGTGCGATCCCCATGAACATCATATTGGGTTGAATGGTGAGGGACTCTAGTATATTGATATAGGTAGTATGAGTCTCCTGGGACATGGAGATGACCTATAGACTGTAAGGATATGACATGACACCCTGTTTATGGTGAGTTGCACATGTATGAGCACTAGTGGGTCATACACTTTAACTAGTGTGGATGTGAGGTTGTTTATAATGTAGACTGAGACCCCTCCACCTTTAGTTCCCTCCTGTGCAGTAGCTGGTCTAAAGGTATGAAAGGCATTATAACCTTGCATTGTTGGAGTAATCTATGCATCTTTAAACCATGCCTCCATCACTACACAGATGTCTACACTCTAGTCAGAGGAAGGCTCACAGGGAGTGGATTTTCTTGTTGAGACTTCCAGCATTGAGTAATACCATCTTCAGATATTCCTTCATAGGCTCAATTAAGTAGGAAGGTTTATTAGTTTGGTATTGCCTAAAAGGCATTATGGGGTTGGAAAAGGTCCTTGCCAATATCCAAAATTCTGGAGGGGATAAGTGCAGAATATTGCTAGCAAAGCAGAGTATTCTGTCAACAAAGTCTTCCCAAACTATCAAATATTGTATCCTCCTGGATTGACACCAGAAGCTAAGCAAATTGTTCATATCAATCATTTCCCTTTGGTAATATGACATCATCCTTGGATAAGGTAGCATGCTGCTCAGTGCTAGGTTTATAGTGAGCTAAATCATCTCAATTCATGTAGTCAAGGGGAGGTACATCTCAGGTCATTAACACCCACATGTACTATGACAGGGTCATACCTTGTATCTGTGGTTCAATGACCTGAGTGCCTGTATGATCTGATGGATCCTAGCCCCAGCAAGAAAGCTATCCGTGACTTTCTCCTTACTCAATCTGGTGAGGGAGATGTCAATATGTCTTACTAGAGAATCACAGATGACCAGGAAATTTGGCTGTACACTGGTTTGACTTAATGACTTAGCAGTAGAAGCAATGGATACAGTGTTATTATTTATAGCTGTGGGTGATGTTTCAATGGAGTGTTTACGTGATGACTCAGGATACTTTCTTTGACTGTACTGTGCAGGAGGTCTTAGTGCTTTAGGAAGGTTACCTGTAAGTGCCTCAGCATAAGTAGTTTTATGTCTAGGGTCTTTACCTGTGCAGTAGGTATGGTGCATGTGTCCCTGACATCATCCTTTGGATTAGTTTTGGTTGTATGAGGCAGTTTGCCTGCGGTGTTAAAGTGTATTTACACCTCTTGCATACTTTAGCTGTTTTATGAAGAATAAGTGGGTTTATCTGTGTACAGGAGGCAATGGCTACAATGCCTCAGAATTCCCATCTCAATCAGTCTGTCCACTGATAGAATTGGAAACTGCATATCCATGGCTAGTGATCAACTACAGAGAAGTGAGGGAAATTTAAATATTGAATAGGTCAATAAGACAAGGAACTTGAGCAACTCTCACCTATGCACAGGCTAGATGCTCTAGTAGAGTAAACAAATCTGTCTAGACAGTAGGGGTAATTTAAGGAAACTTACACTGTGACATTGGCATTAAACAGACTACAAGGGGGAATTACCCTGTGAGATATCAGTGACTACACAGATCGCTGCTAGGCTCTGCTGAGCAGAGAGCACCTGTTCTAACTAAATACTGTAAAAGAGTTCAAAAAGTATAGATATTCAGCGGATAAACACTAAATTAAGGCAGCTGTGACAAAAGCAGTGCAAAAACCAACTGAATTAAGGCAGCTGTGACAAAAGCAATGCAAAAAACAACTGCTGAAACAGTGGATATGGTAATGTAATCTTAGCTTTTGTAGCATGTTCACTGAAAATAGAAGACGATATTCGATAAAAAACTACAGACAGGGCACTGTGGCCTATCAAAAACAGCACACTTTTCTTACCTTTACACAATCCTGGTCCAGACAACTCAGGTTATCTCTACTCTCACTAAAGGGGAACCAAGGCACTTCTAACTAAAGATGTAAAATGAGTCAGAGTAGATATTCAAAACAGAAACAGTCTGTTAGTGCAGCTGTGACAAATCCTATGTGAGGAATAAGTATCAAAACAATGGATTTGGTAGTGCAATTCTTAGCTTTTGTAGAGTTTAGCAGAAACAAGCAACGTTCTTCTTCTCAAGTTACATGGCTGCCAATCATCACTAAAGGCCCCAAATATAGAGATTCAATTTTTTAAACAAGCTAGCCCTTTAACCAATCAAATAAATGAACAATAAGACTTATAACAGCAATTCACTGCTCAGAAAGGCATGTGCCATCCTCTCTTGCATACAATATGCAGACAACTCTACCATCAGCTCTGTCTCTGACAATCTATCACACCTACATACCCTCACTGAAGACACACTATAATCTGTCGAAAGATGGCTCACAACTAACCAACTCCTGCTTAACCCCAATAAAACTAAACTTCTTCTCTTCCTCCCCAAACCTCTACAGCACCTCAAAATTTCCCTCTCAGTCTCTTCACTAAACTTCTCAGGGTACACACAGATGAACTAAAATGTGACACCCACATCAATAAGTACCCACCAGAAATTAGAATTGCTCTACAGAAATAAAAAAAAATTCCTCACACAAGCATCTAAATTATCCCCTGATCAGGCTTACCTTTTACCTACCCTACTATACACTGCCCCTATCTTTACTAACCTCCCAAAAACTGTGTATATAGCAAAATAGCTAGATTTGCCACCAACCTTCCCTATAACTTTCACCACTCCCTCTCCTTAAAAATACTCCACTGGCTAGAATTCCATAATCAACAACTTCTGCCTCAACTTCACCTGACACATACCATCTTTACAAACCCCTAGCTTGTCCTTCACTAGCAACTCTCATCTCCCCTTATGTCACTAATTGAAAGCTCTGTAGCTCTGATCAACACCTCCTCCAAATTTCCAATCCCAATAAATCCACAGGAAAAAGTCTTTATAGCCACACAGTCTCAACTTCCTGGAACAAACTCCCTCTATATATCAGATCATACCAAAACTCTCTCAATTTCAAACTTGCCCTAAAAGAATATCTACTCGAGTTCTGGGCCTGCCACTGTAATGATCCTACTTGAAGCAATCCCTTCCCCCCATCGTATGCTCTCTCTCAACCACTTTCTCTGTCCTTCTCACAGCTTATTCTCTCCTGCTTGCATGTTTTACTTCTATTTTCAATAACTAGCACCTTTTGCAATCCTAATTTCCTTTATTACATAATTCTCACCTATATACTATGTCAATTCCTCTGTACATTCACTACTATTTCCCTACTAGACTCCACTATATACCTATAGGACTTCCCTACTTCTCTCCTTCCCTTTCCACATTCATGACCTTCCCTCCTTATTCTCTGCTCTGCTCCTGTACAACATGTCAATACATGTATTTTTAAGGTTTTGTGTGTCTGCTTCAAAATTTGTATAAAATGAAACACATTGCTATTATATGTATGCTTAAATATGTACCTCATTGTAACAAATTTTATTTTCTATTTGGAACTTTTCTCCTCGGGTCTCTGCCGAAAAAGGGCATCTGCCCAGCCAGTCTAACCCGGTTAATAAATGGCAAATTAACTAACTAATTAACTAACTAACTAAGAGTGTAGATCACAAACCTTCCTAATGTAAAATAACTGGTTTGGAGCCCAAGTGCTTAAACCAGAAGTAAGACACTTTTATAATACAAACACAATAAGCCTTCAACCAGTAATTCCTAACTCAGAAGGGTGTATACTACCTATCTTGCCATAAGAGTGAAGAATGCAAACCTTCCTTATGTAACATGACGAGTTGGGAGTCCAAGTGGTTAAATCAGAAATAAGAGGCTTAGAACAACAGTTACAATGTAATCAGGCAACTAACAATTAGTAATGAATGCAGCAGATTAAATGCAACTGGACACTTTAAGAATGTGCAGCAAAAAGCTAAATAAATTTGGAGGAAGCACAAATACAGTGAAAAACAACTCAGTAAAGCACATTTTTAAATAAGTTGATAGGCAGGAAACAGAAGATAATTCAATTTAAGAAATTAAGGTGGGGGTTCCCTGTTGATCTGTCAGTACCCAGTAGAATGAGCTGATGAGATGAGACGGAAAGAATATCAAAAATCAAATTTGTAGTAGGGATGTCCAACTCAAACGCTACAAAGTTTAAAAGCACAACAGCAGTAGGGCAAGAGGGTGGAAAAAAATCAAATGCAGGCAAACATCAGCAATAGTCAGGCAGAGAAGAGCAAGTCAAACAAGCACTACAGCTAAATAAAGATGCCAGTAAATATCTGTAGTTGAATGAGTAAAGCTATTTTTCAGCTCCTTATATTAATTAGATGGATTTTATTCACTGTTTCCAAAAGACTTCTTTTCTAATTGACCCTGCCAAGACCTCCTAAAACTCCCAAAACAAACAACTTTACCAGAAAGGCTCATCCAGACTCTGCTACACTTTGCTGTGAAGGAAAGGTTAGTTTGCTGTTATTTTTTGTATTTCTGTATTGCCTTTCTATATTTTGAATACTGTAGTTTGTTTTCTTTATCTTGTGTTTTCCTTGCATTCTGTTTTAACAGCATATTAAAACTTCAAAAGAGACCACAGCTCTCTCTGTTCTGAGTCAGGCAGAATTTTTTCCCTCTCTCCCTCCCACCCATTTAAGTTGTCTTGTTAAATACCACTGTCTTTCTAGTTGCCCGCCTCTTATGTTAATCTGACCATATATCTCATTTCTCTCTACTTTCACTGGCTTATGTGAGTAATCACAAAACCATCACTTTTGAAATCCCACCCCTTCAATTATTTAAATTTATTGGCCATCCTACAGTATTTCATAGTACCAAAATACAAAAGTAACCACCCCTTTCAGTCCATCTTGCTGTTTTAAAAATAGTAACTCTCCACTAAACCTTAACTTTTTAAACAGGTAAAACTCAAGTTACCTACTTTCATATCTAACTTCTCTAGTGCACACTGCAGAGTGCATTCTTTTCAATCTTACCTTTAAGCATCCCTGTTACTAGCACTTTCTCTAATACCTAAAAGATCATCTCTACTTGACTCCAAGTAGACTTTTCTCTATCTGTTAAACCTAGCACTTGCTCCTACAGTACTTATTACCTTGATACGGCACTCTTATAGATAGCACCCCAAAAGGCAAACCCCATTTCTCGGTCACCCACATCCCCGGAATCTCTTTTAAAATTTTTTTGTCTAGTCCTTCTAGCATGTCGAGGATCAGTTGCTAGTGTCCTCTCCTGCTCAGCTGGTGAACCTGGGAATATTGAGGCAATGTTACAATTGCCTCATGTACACAGACAACCCTCTCCTCCTCCCACAAAACACAAATACATGCGAGAGATGCAACTATACGGCCAAACTGGAGGCTGAGCTCTCTCAACATAGGACTGGCAAGACCAGTCAGGAGGAGAAGGTTACCACACACACTATAGACCCAGACTCACATAGTACCATCACAACCTCAAATCATACACATAAACACACAAAGACATACTCGGCTCTGATCAAAAATCTACCAAAACAGCAGAGGCCACCAAAGCAGACATCCAAACAACCACCACCTCAGAACACAACACCTGCAACACATAGACCTCACAGTCAGAGTGTCAAACAGTCACAGCCCTTAAGGCCAAACACAATGCCAGACACACTAGTCATAGGTGACTCCATAGTCAGACACACTGACGTCCGCTCACCAGACTGAGTAAGGAGAAGGTCACAGTAAGCTGCCTGTCGGGCGCTAGAATCCGCCACATAACGCAAGCACTCAGGTCTCTCAACAGCAGGTACAAATACGACTCAGTCATTGTCCACGCTGGTGTAAACGACCTGAGACGCACCTCCTTGGACTACATGAAAAGAGACATTGAGGAGCTCTCTGATTATGTAGCCCAGGCAGGTATGACCCTGACCTTGAGCAGTATCCTACCTT
Organism: Protopterus annectens; assembly: GCF_019279795.1. Taxonomy (NCBI): domain Eukaryota; kingdom Metazoa; phylum Chordata; order Ceratodontiformes; family Protopteridae; genus Protopterus; species Protopterus annectens. Next base: position 509,202,796 of record NC_056740.1, on the reverse strand, counting down.
CACCAAGAATGATGCCACAATACAGAGATAAGATGATCAGCTTTAACAATTGGCTTAAACTCTGGTGTCATTCAAAGGGGATCCAATGTCTGTCTGCCTGGGATGACATGCTGGACAAGCCACGCTGCTTCGCAAGGGACGGCTTGCACCTGTCACCCTGGGATTCCGGATATTGGCAAAGGCTCTTGCCACCCCATAGTGCCTTTTTAGGCAACGCTCAACTTCTAAACCTACCACCCTAGAACACAAAAAGGAAAAAACTAAGGGTAATGCTGCTCAATGCCAGAAGTCTAAATCTCAAAATGCACGCACTCGAGGCCCTTCTCAGTATGGAGAAAATCGATGTCTGTGCAGTGACAGAAACCTGGTTCAAGGCTCCTGAGAGCACCCCAGCACTATCAGGTTTTACCTCTTATCATGCGTTCCGCCCCAAAATCCGGACAATACCAAGAAAGGAGGGGTATCCATATTCATCAAAGACACCCACACCTCAAGACTGGTGGCAATGCACGATGCATCGGAGACCATCCAGGTGCAATTAACCATAGGCAAGACTGCTCTGCAAATTGTAGCATGTTACAGGCCACCCTCACAAACTCAGGAACCTCACATGGCCTTCCTGAAAACACTAGAGGGGATAAATGTATCACCAAACACCATCATACTAGGTGACTTCAATTACCCTAATATAGACTGGGAACACTACTCAAGCCCAAACACCCTAGCCCAAAAGTTCCTGGAATTCATAAACTCAAATGCCATGGAACAACTAGTCACCATCCCCACAAGAGGAGAAAACATACTTGATCTCATCATCACGAACATGGGAGCACAATGTTCAACACCGGAAGTATACCCCTCACTGGTGAGATCAGATCACAAACTAATCTCGCTGGAGGTCCTCATCCCACCCTCACCTGAAATAAAAAAGACCACAGTAAAGAACTTCTCGAAAGCCGACTTCACACTTCTAAAGACTAGTGTGGTCTCCTTTAAGGCCCCGAGGCGGCGGAAAACAGTACTCAAGCCGCTGAATCACTTACAAATGCCTTTTACCAGCACCTGCAGGACTGCATGGATAAGGCAATCCCAAGCAAAACAAAGACTCTTTGTACCAAAGGCAAGCGTCCAGTCTGGTGGACCCCAGCCATAAACAAACTCTACAACAAAAGGAGGAAGCTACTACAAGATAGAGCAAAATCCTTAAAAGGTAAGACACCCTTGATCACTATAAGTAAAAAACTAAGAGCTCTCATAAAATCATCCAAAGCAAATTTTGAGAGAAAAATAGCTAAAGACTCAAAAGACAATCATAAGGCCTTCTTTAGCTATGTTAGAAACCTGGGAGGAAACTCCCAGATATGCTCAGAACTAGTTCAAAATGATGTGAAGATTACTGATCCTACAGACATTGCCAACATACTGGCTGACAGGTTCAGTGCAAACTTCTCCCCTCCCCAAAAGGAGAGATATCTATACCAAGCGATGGCAGCCGCCCAAACATCTCCAACGCCCAAGTGAGAACTGCTCTCTCCAAAGCAAAAAACACAGCATCCATGGGACCTGATGGTGTTCCCGGCTGTGTGCTCCACAAACTCAACGAGGAATTAAACCCACAGCTAGGACAGCTGTTTAATCATAGTCTTACCTCTGGATACGTACCCAGGGAGTGGCGCACTGCAACTGTGGTCCCACTTCACAAAGGCGGTGCCTCCACCGACCCTGGAAATTACCGGCCCATTAGCTTGACAAGCCTTATCTGCAAAGCCATGGAGAGGATCATAATGGACCTCATAAATAAAGACATAGGGAATTTGCAGACTTTGGATCCATCCCAGTTTGGCTTTGTCAAAGGCAGATCATGCCTTCTAAACTTGGTTGACTTTTCAAACAGTCACCAAAGCCATTGATGAGGGAAAGGCAGTCCATACAGCCTACCTCGATCTGGCGAAGGCCTTCGATACAATACCCCACTCAGGTATCATTGAAAAACTCATCAGCTTAAATGTTAACCCATACATCACAAGATGGGTTGCAAACTGGCTGAGTGACAGAACCCACAGGGTCAGAGTTGCTGGCGCCATGTCAGACTCAAAGCCTGTCACAAGTGGTGTACCACAGGGCTCAGTCCTGGGCCCACTCTTGTTTGGCATCTACTTTTCCAGTACAAGCAAACACAGGAGAGTTATGGCTGACAAAGTTTGCAGATGACTGCAAACTGGGCCATAGTAGAAAACACATCTGACACAGATATCCTTCAGAAGGGTCTCACAGAAACGGATAACTGGTGCCAGAGCCATGGCCTAAAGTTAAATGCCAAAAATGCATAGTCATACCCTTCGGGAAAAACAAGGTTACCCCTAGCTACCAAATAGGTGGCAATCCACTGAGCACAGAAGAAGTTATCAGGGACCTGGGGACCCAGGTTGATAGTAGTCTGTCATTCGACACCCATGTAGCTAAAGTAGTTAGGAAGACCTTCTACATTGCCCACCTTATCATGAAGGGATTCTCATCTAGATCAAGGGAGGTCATAGTCTCCCTATACTCATCACTCATCAGACCAATGATTGAGTACAATGCCCCATTCGAATGTATCTGACCCGACACTTGCAGCAGCTGGAGAGGCCACAAAGTTCCTCACCAAAAGGATAAAGGGTCTCAAACATCTGTCCTATGCTGCCCGACTGAAAGAACTCCAGCTCTATTCAGTCGCTTACCGCTTGCTCAGAGGTGACCTTTGCCTAACATACAAGGCCATGTCAAACCCAGATTTGATGAATATGCTTCACCTCAAAAAGTCTAGATCCGTCAGAGCCACAAGGGCGGAGACTTAAACCTCGACACGGCTATTAATAGGATGTGCTGGAGGGATAGATTCATCACCCAAAGACTCCCTATGCTGTGGAATAAAATCCCGGTATATGTGAGGCAGAGCACCTCGCTGGCCTTGTTCAAGAGAAATCTTGACCAATGGATGGGAGATCGCAGATACACCCCAGGGATTACCTCAGTGTCACTGCTCAACAGAGGCACAGCAAAATAATGGGTATAGTTCCCCATACTAAAGGGGTGGCGTAAGCCACAAAACTATGGGCTAGGCTTGTAAATGCCCTCGGGCAGATAGCCTAGTATGAACCTATGAACCTATGAACCTATGAACTTAAAACAAACCAAAATGCAATATAAAAAAGGTAAAAAATAGAAGCAACCAAACCTTAAATGAATAACTCCAATCCAAAAATCAAATGCAGACAGAGATCAGCAATAGTCAGGCAAAGAACAGCAAGTTAAACAAGCACTACAGCTAAAATATATAAGCACAGTGGTGTAGCGGTTTGCATTGTCATCTCACAGCAAGATGTTCTCCATTTCAATTCTCAGCTGGGGTTCCTTCTGTGTGGAGTCTGTATGTCCTCACTGCATTCATGTGGGTTTCTTCTGGGTGCGTTGGTTTCCTCCCATATTACAAAGACATGTGTCTGGAGCATTTCTACCTGTGCCTCCACTGAAAATTGGCTTGTTCCAAGTTGGACTTTTCTTGTAAACAAATGTAAAAAAAAATATATATATATAGAGGTGGTGGTGCTGCGGTAGTGTTGTCACCTCACAGTAAGACGTTGTCCTGTTCGATTCTCAGCTAGAGCGTCTTCTGTGTGGACACATGCGTGAATGGGCATACCTTCGTTGAAGGTTGTGCGTCAGGGCCAGCAACTCAGCACGTAAAAATCTACTACCAATCATTAGCGGACCGGAGTTCCACTGTGGTGACCCCTAACCGGGAAAAGCAGAAAGACACAACAACATAAATATATATCTATATATATATATATATATATATATATATATATATATATATATGTATATATATATATATGTATATATATGTGGATTCACTTCAAAAGCTCAAAATACTGAAATATCGAATTTCAGTATCTTGAGACCCAAGAAGTCGAATCCACAGAACCACGAAAACACAAAACCGTGAAATTCAAAACCTCGAATACTAGAGGTTTTGAATTTTGCGGTATTACTGCACAAACACACACCTTTCTCCTCACAAACACACACACTATCTCTCTACTACATGAAAGTATATTTGATATTTCAGTATTTTGAGCTTCTGAAGTGAATCCATATAAATATATATATATATATATATATATATATATATATATATATATATATATTTGGATTCACTTCAGAATCTCAAATTTCCGAAACATCGAATTTCATATGATTGAGACCATATGATCGATGTTTCAGAATATTGCAATTCCGAAACAAATCAAAAAAAAATTTTAATGTTTCTGCAGGGGAGAAAGCCCCCCTGTATCCCTTGATGTGGGGGGCTGTGCCCTCCACACCTGCTACTTAAATATTCCATGTCTGAGATTACACAATAGCAAGGAAAAGGGAAATCTCCCATTCCACACTGTATGTAGATCACTGTTCACAGTGTCAGGATTCCAAAAGTTTGATCACATTGTCTTGGCCATATGAAAATCGATCTTTCAGGATTTCAGCATTGGGAAGTTTTCTCATATATGTATATATATGTGTATATATATATATATATATATATATATATATATATATATATATATATATACACACACATATATATCTATGGATTCACTATACAATCTCGAAATACTGAAATGTCGAATTTCAGTATTTCAAGACTGAATAGTCGAAAAACAACATACACGAAAACCCACAATCACGAATACTACAATCGCGACCATTCACACACACACACAAACCAGGGCATAATCACACACACACATACACCTACCTAACTAAACAAACATAAAAACACACACAGACACACTTAACCTACCTATAAGCAGGGGGGCAAGCCCACCTGCACCCTCCACACCCCCCTACTTATATATTCTAACTCCGAGGTCACACTAAACACCAAATACACAACAAACACCACCACACAAACTCACACACACTAAAATCCCTACCCATTATCCTCAAACACACAACACTTACCAGAAACCCAAGATAAATCCACAAAACCACACCACACGTCATGAACGAGACACCACGATAGCGGCGGATTCGACATTTGCAGATTTGGCATAGTGTAGTTTCGGTTAACTGCACTTTCCACTATTCGGTCTCGACGTACTGAATTTCCACATTTCAGTATGTCGAGATTGTCTAGTGCATCCGTATTGATATATATATGTATATGGATTCACTTCATAACACTGAAAGCTAAAAACACTGAAACTCAAAACACTGAAAACACATATCATACATATACTGTGTTTAAACAACATATATCATAGCACTTTCCACCAAGTATAAGCAGGAGGGCAAGCCCCCCTGCACCCCCTACACACCCCCTGCTACTTATATGTGTGTGTGTGTATATATATATATATATATATATATATATATATATATATATATATATATATATATACTTATATGTGTGTGTGTATATATATATATATATATATATATATATATATATATATATATATATATATATATATATATATATATATATATATATATATATCAACTCAAAGATTGCACTTCACTACACTAAGTGCAATCTTGGAGTTGATATATTTAAGTAGCAGGGGATGTTGGGGTGCAAGGGGGCTTGCCCCCCTGCTTATACTTTCCACTCTTTCAATATTTAGCACATGATATTATTTTGCAAAGAGAAAAAAAGGACATTGTTGAATTTGATGACACAGTTTGGAGGATGAATAAATCACTGCTGTCCACCTTCAAATGTCCTTTATGTCCCTACATTGCCTCTAATATTTGCATACAGCATTAATACACCAGCATACATTAATACCGCCTATTCATACTAATGTTATTTATAAGCTCTTATTACTTTACAAAAACACTGTGTTTAATATTGGTGAGTTCCCATGGCAAACATCATGCCAAATGTACATGTTAAAAGAGTACTTTCTGGTATAAATTAATTCAGTCCTTTATTAAGAAAAAACGTACTCAGGATTGCTTCAAACATACCTATATCTACTTAGCACAATACTTCTGGACAAAGCCAAACATATGAGTGGGGGGGGGTGCCAAGGCCCAAAATCAGGGACAGATTTTAAGTATTGCTCTTATAAACATAGAAAGTTGCTAGAATAAGAGATTTTGCATTACTATGTATTTTCTAAGGAATATTAAACCTGAATGTTTGTCTTTAGTTAGTAACTGCAATCTTCAACAATTTGTCAGAAAACCATACATTTTAAGAAGGACAGATTAAAAATATGAGCCAAAAATGTGGACATTCTGCAAAAATCAGGACACTTGAGAGGTATGCCTCAGAGGAAAAAAAAAAAAAACATGCACTTATCCAGCACAGATACCATGCTATGATTTGTGTCCTCCTTCTTTCAAAAGATCTTCCTTCTTAAGGATATTATGTATATCTCTACAGGTTATACAACAGCACATAATTTGGTGTACTTGGTTTAGTATCAAGTGGCCAAGGCTTGGAAACATTAACTTTCACTGTTGAAAGTCAGAATGCTGACTATATGCCATGCTGACTGCAACCTCAAGTCCTAAAAACACTGTACCGCTTCAGACTCAGGAACAAGTGCCAACATGGTCCAAACGAAGAGCAAAGTTGGGTTTGTTATTGTTGGTGTTCAGTACTCTGACCTTCGATGTTCACAGTACCGACATGTTCAAGTCAAGCTTCCAAGCCTTGACCACACAATTGTTAACCACTTTTACTGCCATGTTTAGTTAACACTTCTCCTCCATATTATCACCCATGTCACTTGTTAGACTGAAAAATTCTGGCAACATCTTACCAGACAGAAATAGTCCTGTGTTTGAATTCATTTGACATACCTTTCATCCTATACATTCACAGAGGTTTTAAATCGGCAGTCACGACACATTCTTGAAAATGTATATACTGTAGTCTACAGTTATTGGTAACTTCAATATCTTTAAGTAAACACATAAAGATGACAAACTCTGCAACAAAACAACTTAAAATCTTTATTTCGGTGCTTCAGTCAGCTAAGTTGCATGCCCCGCTGATGTTTTACATTAACTTAAGTGACAAAAATAAGTAAGCAAGTTAGTAAATGCATACATACATACATACATACATACATACATACAAAAATAAATAAATAACTAAATAAACAAATAATATTGACTGCGGAACATTAGAACTATTTTCCATTGAAACTCACTTGGTCGCTATTCCTCCATCTTCAGCCTTCTAAGCAGTACTACTCATTAATCGTCACCTATGCTGCTACAACGCTCACAATGCTTACTCTTTGTTTGAGTCGTTCACTTTTATATTCCAGGCTCACTGAGGGGGTGGCTCAGTACATGTACTCTTTTTTGATAATCATCACTGGATTTCTTAAAACATACCTCAGCTACATACAAATTATATAGCTAGATCTCAGTGAAACATCTTATTTGAGGGACAGCAACTCAAGAGTGCCGACCCCCATGATGTACTGAGCTTTAATTTCAGTTTAATTAAATCCTTTCTGTGTTTGCAGAATATAAGACACGGGATTCAAAATATATATAAAAGCAGTTGCATTAAGTTCTGTTTCTGATTACCATAACATTGGTTGAATAATAACATACAATAATTGAATGTAATTTTTCTTTTGACTTGGCATATAATTTTTACATACATTTTTTATATAAAGTTTGGAAATCCATGCATATTTTGTATAAACTGGTGTCAATTTTTTCTTGCCTCAAACCAGATAATGCAGAACTAATCAGAAACAATGACAGCACAGCAAAAACATGTTTTGTAAGAAATGATGACTGTATCTTGTAATGGCTTGCAGGTCACTTTCAAAGAGCGTCATAGTAATAAATTAACTGGCCGTAAGACAGAGACAGTGAGAACAATTTGTCTGGATTTAAATCTATTATGTTGGTGTAATGAGCTCTTTTCTGACAACAGCTCATTTGCAAGTTCTTCTGTTATTGCCATAAAATGCCCTTCAAACAAAATTATTATATCAAAGACATTTTAATAACCAATGCATCTAACCTGAAGTATCAAATAAAGTTCAAAATATAAGCAGAACATTCAAAAACAATGTTGTAACATAAACAAGTAATGTTCAAGGAGAATATTGCAAAACACAGAAGGAAATGTAATAAAATATAGATCCATCCACTTAGCTTATTTCATAGTCCAACCATAAAGTTATGAATAACAGTATTATGGAATCAGATGATAATGCAGAATTCCTGGAGTTTAGAAAACACTTCAGCAAATTGCTGCATATGTAAAGTAGTTACATCTAAATAACTTGAATCCTCTAATGTAAAGCTTATCTAAGAATGTTTGCTGGTCAAGGGATGGACACAGAATAATAACATGAGATTTCAGATGTGTTTGAAGGAATACGTACACCTAGATATATCAGTACTTTCATTGTTTAGAATAAATTTATTTGCCTGCAAAAAGGCAAAGGTGTGGTATATTCATTTTGTTTCTTTATAGTAGTCATATTAAATGTTTGCATGGTAATATACAAATTTACATGGCGAGTATAACACTGGGAATACAAAACATAAGGCCACTTGTTAAACAGCAGCAAAACCTTTTATCACATATTTCTAACTTTGTGCACTTCACTATGCAGTGAAAGAAAATTATTTTTAATGCATTCTCATTCACATCTGAAGTCCTAAACTGCACATTTTATTTTTAGTTGTAGTCACAAGCTCTGAAATATATATCCTTACCACTTTGCTAATGTATTATTTTTTCAGTCTTAGTCATAAATTTTTCCAGCATATTAAAACTTTCAAATGTGACTTCACAGGACTTTTCAGCTACCAAATGAATTAATGATCTTATGTTTTTAATGTTAAACACTAGTGGAAAAATAATACTATCTGTGTTATCATGCTGCAATTGCTTTAACATTAAATTATTACCACTGGATGTCTTAGCTGCGTCAGTTGAAAAGCTACAGTCCTTTGTCCTTTCTCACTTCCTTATTCCATTCTTCTTTGTCCTGCTCATAAGTTATTTCTTTTAACAAAAAAAAACTCTTCCAGAGGTAAACACTTAAAACTGGCTACTTCACCAACTGATAAAACTTCCAAAGTTTTCCTTTACTAGCTGTTAGTTCTGTCTCCAAACTTTTAGTTCCTTCCTCCTGTGATATAGGTTCATAGGTAGATACTAGGCTATCAGCCCAAGGGCCTACGTAAGCCTAGCCAACAAGGTTCCTTGGCTTACGCCACCCAAGAAAGTTAATTTCCTGTGCCTCTGTTGAGCAGAGCCACAGAAGTGATCTCCGGGGTGTATTTCCTATTTCCCATCCACTCATCAAGATTTTTCTTGAACAGTGCTAATGAGGAACTTTGCTTGACATAGATGGGTAGCTTGTTCCAGAGTATAGGAAGTCTCTGGGACAGGAATCTATCCCTCCAGCATGTCCTGTTTATTGTGGTGACAAGGTTTAGGTTCCTGGAGCCTGTAGCTTGGAGGGATTGGGATTTCTTTAGGTGTAGCATGTTCAACAGCTCTGGGTTTAACATAGCTTTATATGTCAGGCAGAGATCTCCTCAGAGTAGGCGATATGCTACGGAGTAAAGCTGGAGTTTTTTGAGGCAGTCAGTGTAGGGCATCTGTTTGAGGCCAGTAATCCTCTTTGTGAGGTACTTCTGTGGCCTTTTCAGCTGCTGCAGATGTCTTGTGAGGTACATTCCAAAATGGGCATTGTACTCTATAATGGGTCTAATGAGTGCCAAATAGAGGGGAACAATGACCTCTTTTTCCCGGGATGAGAACCCTTTTGTGATGAGGTGTGCCACATAGGATTTCCTGACTAGTGTGGCGATGTGATTATCAAAAGAGAGACTACTGTCCACTGGGGTCCCAAGGTCTCTTATCACACATTCAGCATTAAGTAGACTGCTGTTTATGTGATAGTTCATGGGTACAGAGTTTTTACCAAAGAGGATGACAATGCACCTTTTGGCATTGAACTTGAGGACATGCCTCTGATACCAGGCATCTGTCTCAGTGAGGCCCTTCTGTAGGATGTCCACATCATTTAGGGACTCGACTATTGCTCCTAGTTTGCAGTCATCTGTGAACTTCATTAGCCAGAAGCCTTCTGTGTTAGCCTGTACTTCAGAGAAGTAGATACCAAAAAGGAGAGGACCCAGGACTGAACCCTGTGGTACTCCACTTGTCACTGGTTTGAAGTCAGATTTGGAGTCTGCAACTTTTACAGTGTGGGTTCTGTCAGTGAGCCATTTGGCAACCCATCTTGTGATGTAGGGATTTCTACCTAGTTTACTGAGTTTAGCTAAAATTCCAGAATGTGGGATGGTGTCAAAAGTCTTGGTGAGGTCAAGATAGGCTGTGTGAACGACCTTACCCTCATCTACGGCTTTGGTGACTGCCTCAAAAAAGTCGATCAGGTTCAGAAGGCATGATCTGCCTTTCACAAACCTGAACCGGGTGGAGTCCAGAGTTTGGAGGTTACCAATGTCTTTGTTTATGAGTTCCATAATGATACATTCCATGACCTTGCAGACCAGGCTCATCAGGCTAATAGGGCGATAGTTCTCAGGATCAGTGGTGCCTCCCCCTTTGTGGAGTGGGATAACTGTTGCTGTACACCATTCAATGGGCACAAAGCCTGACGTGAGACTATGATTGAACATGGGGCTTAGGTGGGGAGCCCGTTCGTTCTGCAGTTTATGTAAAATTCAGCCTGGGATGTTGTCCGGTCCCATGGATGCTGTGTTTTGGGTTTTAGAGAGTGCAGCTTTTACCTGCATAGATGTGATTACAGGGACTCTGCATTCTTCCTGTATAGATATGGGCCCTTTAGGGGGTGAGTGGGGGGGGGTAAAGTTAGCACTGAACCTGTCTGCCAAGATGTTGGCAATATCAGTTGGTTCTGTAATTTTCGTGCCATTGTGCTGTAACTCAGAGCAGATCTGGGTGTTGCCATTGAGATTCTTGACATAGCTATAGAATGCTTTGTGGTTGCCCTTAAAATCAGTAGTGATTTGGTTTTTGTAGCTAGCTTTGGAGGATCTTATAAGGGATCTCAGCTTCTTACTGAGGCTGACCAGGGAGCTCCTCCACTCATGGGATTTTACTCTCTTCTGCAACAGTTTCGTCCTTCTGTTGTAGAGTTTGTTTATGGCAGGGGACCACCAGATTGGCTTCCTTTTTTTGGAGAATAGCATCTTGATTCTGTTTGGGATAGCACGATCCATGCACTTGTGTAAGTGCTTATAGAGTGCATTTGTGTAGGATTCAGCAGTCAAAACTGTATTGTCCATCTGCATGGGTGTCATGAAGTTCGCCACTTCTGTCTTAAGAAGCATGAAGTTGGCTTTGCAGAAATTTTTTACCATGGTTTCCTTAATGGTGGGTGGGGGCGGGATGCAGATATCTAGGGTGATTAGCTTATGGTCAGATCTCACCAACGAGGAGTTGATTTCAGGTGTGGAACACCAGTCACTCATGTTGGTAATGACTAGGTCTAGGATAGTGTTGCCCCTGGAGGGAGTGTGGATAAGTTGATCCAGGGCATTGGAATTTATGAATTCCAGAAAGAGTTGAGCAAAGGAGTTGGTACATGAGTAGTTTTCTCAGTTAATGGTGGGGTAGTTGAAATCACCCATTATTAGGGTGTTTGGTTGAACCCTAATATTTTCCAGTATATCAGGAAAAGAGGAGTGTAAATGCTGGGGCATGGTGGGGGATCTTTAGCAAGCTACAATTTGGATTGCAATTTTGCCCAGAGTTAGTTGCACTTGGATAACCTTGGATGCATTATGCTGCACAACTAGCATGGAAGTGTGGATATCCTTAATGAATATGGACACACCTCCGCCTCTGGTTTTCTGGTCCAGGTTAGATGGCCGAAACGTGTGGTATGAGTTATAGCCTGGTAATGCAGGGGTGCTCTCTAGAGCCTTAAACCAGGTCTCAGTAACTGCACAGATATTGATGTTCTCCATTTTAAGAGTGCTTCGAGTGAGTGCATTTTGAGATTTAGACTTCTAGCATTGACTAGCATTACCCTCAGTTTTTGTTTGCCTATTCCTGTTACTGTAGTGAATTTGTCATTTGAACCGTGGCTAAAAAAGACACTATAGGGGCAGCAAGAGCCTTAGCCAGTATCCAGAATCCCAGGGGTGACAGGTGCAGGCCATCTCTGGCAAAGCATTGTGGTCTGTCGATCATGTCGTCCCAGGCAGATAGATACTGGATCACCTTAGAATGACATCAGAAGCTTAGCCAATTGTTAAAGTCAATCATTTTGTCCTTGTACTGCGGTATCATTCTGGGTGATGGCAGGATGCTACTCAGGGCTAGGGTCATACCTGCCTGGGCTACAAGATCACAGAGCTCTTCCACATCTCTTTTCATGTAGTCCAGGGAGGTATGTCTCAGGTCGTTCACACCAACATGGACAATGACAGAGTCATATTTGTACTTGTTGTGGAGTGACCTGAGTGCGTGGGTTATGTGGTGGATCTTGGCACCTGACAGGCAGCTGACAGTAACCTTCTCCTTGTTTAGCCTGGTGAGTTGGACATCAGTGTGCTGACTAAAGAGTCACCTGTGACTAGTGTGTTGAGCATGTTGGTTTTCCTTATGGGCTGTGGTTTATTGGCACACTGAGTCTGTGGGCTATGTGTCATTTGGGTTATGTTGGGGGGTGGAGGTTGCTTGGTTTCTGCTTTGGAGGTCTCTGTTGCTTGAGCAGATTATTATTGAAAGCCTCTGTGAATATTTTTGCGTTTCTATGTGTGGATTTTGGTGGTGTAGGTTTAATGGGACTGTGTGATGAGTGTGGTGTGGTGCAAGTGTTTACCTTCTCCTTTTGACTGTCAAGTTCAGTCTTGGTTGGAGAGAGCTTTACCTCCAGTTTGGCTAGATAAGTGCATCCCTCAGGTTGTGGTGTTGGGTGGTAGGAGGAGAGGGTTGTCTGTGTACATGAGGCAATTGCTACATTGCCTCAAGATGCCCAGATTCGTCAGATAGACAGGAGAGTACACTGGTAGCTGACCCTTGGACATGCCTGAATAAAAAACTACTTTCCTCTAGACAAGTGAGGAAAGTAAGTACAAAAACTGTTTTCCTCTAGATAAAGAGGAAGGTTGAATGCTGTAGTAATTTCATAGTTTCATAGTTTGGTACTAGGCTATCTGCCCTGGGGCATTTATAAGCCTAGCCATAGTGATGTGGCTTTCGCCACCCCATGTAATGGTACAAAAGTGTACAGAATAGATTTAGAATACTGTGCCTCTGTCTAGTAGTGACACAGTGAAGACCCCCTTACATAACAGAATTAGTTTACTGTGCCTCTGTCTAGTAGTGACACAGAGATGACCCCTGGGGTAAACCTATGATCTCCCATCCACTCGTCAAGATTTCTCTTGAAGAGAGTCAGTGAGGGGCTCTGCCTAACATGAACTGGGATTCTGTTCCAGAGTATGGGAAGCCTCTGAGTTATGAATCTGTCCCTCCAGCATGTCCTATTCATATTTGTGCTGAGGTTCAAATCTTTGGCTCTCGTGGTTCTGATGGATTTGGATTTTTTGAGGTGGAGCATGTCCATCAATTCCTGATTGGACATGGCCTTGTACGTCAGGCACAGATCACCTCTGAGTAGGTGGTATGCTACTGAATAGAGTTGGAGTTTCTTTAGTCTGGCAGCATATGACATATGTTGGAGACCCTTGATCCTCTTGATGAGGCACTTTTGGGGTCTCTCTAGCTGTTGCAAGTGCCGGGTGAGGTACATACCAAATGGGGCATTGTACTCAATCATGGGCCTGATAAGGGAGGAGTACAGGGGCACAATGACCTCCTTTGATCTGGATGTGAATCCCTTCATGATAAGGTGGGCAAGGTAGAAAGTCTTTCTAACCACTTTGGCAACGTGGGTGTCAAATGAGAGGTCACTATCGACTTGGGTCCCCAAGTCTCTGATTACTTTTTCCGTACTCAGTGGGTTACCGCCTATGTGATAATTTGTGGGCACTTTGTTTTTCCCAAAGGGGATGACTATACATTTTTTGGCATTTAGTTTAAGGCCATGACTCCGGCACCAGTTGTCCGTTTCAGTGAGGCCTTTCTGTAGGATGTACGTGTCAGCTGGTGTATCGACTATGGCACCTAGTTTGCAGTCATCTGCGAACTTTGTCAGCCACAACCCTCCCATGTTTGCTTTCACATCTGAGAAATAAATGCCGAACAAGAGGAGTCCCAGGACAGAGCCCTGTGGGACACCACTTGTCACTGGCTTTGAGTCTGACACGGCTCCAGCGATTTTGACTTTATGGGTTCTATCCTTTAGCCAGTTTGCCACCCATCTTGTGACATATGGATTTACATTTAAGCTGTTGAGCTTGTCTATGATGCCAGAGTGGGGTATTGTGTCGAAAGCTTTAGCCAAGTCCAGGTAGGCTGTATGGACTGCTTTGCCCTCGTCAATGGCTCTAGTGACTGTTTTGAAAAAGTCAACCAGGTTTAAAAGGCAGGATCTGCCTTTTACAAAGCCGAACTGGGTGGGATCAAGTGTCTGTAAGTCCCCAATGTCTCTGTTTATTAGTTCCATAATGATTCTTTCCATAGCTTTGCAGACCAGGCTGGTTAAGCTTATGGGGCGGTAGTTACCAGGGTCAATAGAGGTGCCTCCTTTGTGGAGTGGGACTACTGTTGCTGTACGCCAGTTTTCAGGTACATATCCTGTAGTAAGGCTAAGGTTAAATAGCATTTTTATGTGCGGGTTTAGCTCCTTTTGGAGTTCACGTAGCACGCAACCCGGGATAGCGTCAGGTCCCATTGATGCTGAGTTTTTAGCTTTGCTGAGGGTGGTTCTCACCTGGACATCTGAGATGACAGGGAGGTTACATTCAGCTGGGATAAGTATTTCTTCTTTTGGGGGTGAGGGAGGGGAGAAATTTGCACTGAACCTGTCTGCCAAAATGTTGGCAATATCTGTGGGTTCAGTGTATTTTTTGTCATTGTGAACTAACTCTGAACATATCTGAGGGTTTCCACCCAGGTTTCTATCATAGCTGAAGAAGGCCTTGTGGTTATCTTTAGTGTCCATAGCGATTTTTCTCTCAAAGTTGGCCTTGGATGTTTTTATGAGAGAACGTAGCTTTCTACTAGTGCTGATCAGAGATGCCTTCTCTTTATGGGATTTTGCTCTGTCGTGCAGTAGCTTCCTTCTTTTGTTATGCAATTTGTTTATGGCTGGGGTCCACCAGACAGGATGCCTGCCCTTGGTGGAGAGGATCTTGGTTTTATTTGGGATTGCATGATCCATGCATTCTTGGAGATGTCCGTAGAAAGCATTTGTGAAGGATTCTGCATTGTGGGATGTGGTTTCCACTGTCCCAGTGGGCTTAAAGGATACCATCTCAGTTTTAAGAAGTGTAAAGTCAGCTTTTGAGAAATTATTCACTGTAGTCTTTTGTGTTGGGGGTGGAGGTGGGATATGTATATACAGGGTGATTAGTTTGTGGTCAGATCTCACTAGTGAAGGGTATACTTCCGGTGTGGAGCACTTTGTCCCCATGTTTGTGATGATCAGGTCTAGTATATTATCTCCCCTTGTGGGAGAGGTGACTAGCTGTTTCATTGTGTTTGAATTTATGAATTCCAGGAACCTTTGGGCTAGGGTGTTTGGGCTAGAATAATGCACCAAGTCTATGTTAGGATAGTTGAAGTCTCCCAATATGATGGTGTTTGGTGAGACATTCATATCCTCCAATGTCTTCAGGAAGGCTGAGTGGGGTTCCTGAGATTGGGAGGGTGGTCTGTCACATACTACCAGTTGTATAGCAGTTTTGCCTATAGTTAGTTGCACCTGGATGGTCTCTGATGCTTCATGTGTTGCCACTAACCTGGAGTTGTGGGTGTCCTTGATGAATATGGACACTCCCCCCCCCCTCCCTTTTTGGTTTGGCCCGAGTTTTGGGGCCGAAAAGAATGATACGAGGTATAGCCTGGTAGCGCTGGGGTGCTCTCAGGAGCCTTGAACCAGGTTTCAGTTACTGCACAGACATCGATGTCCTCCATACTGAGGAGTGCTTCGAGAGCCTGCATCTTGAGATTTAGTTTCTGGCATTGAGCAGCATTACCCTTAATTTTTTTCCATTTTTGTTTTCTAAGGAGGTGGGTTTGTCTTTTGAGCCTTGCCTAAAAAAGGCACTATGGGGAGGCAAGAGCCTTAGCCAATATCCGGAAGCCCAGTGGTGACAGATGCAAGCCGCCCTCATAAGCAGCGTGGCTTGTCCAGCATGTCATCCCAAGCAGACAGACATTGGATCCCCCTAGAATGACACCAGTATTTGAGCCAATTATTAAAACTGGTCATCTTGTCTTTGTATTGTGGCATCATTCTTGGTGAGGGCAAGATGCTGCTCAGGGTCAGGGTCATACCAGCCTGGGCTACATAATCAGAGAGCTCCTCTATGCCTCTTTTCATGTAGTTCAGGGAGGTACGTCTCAGGTCATTCATGCCGGCATGGACAATGACGGAGTCATATTTGTACTTGCTTTGGAGTGACTTGAGTGCGTGTGTTATGTGGCGGATCCTAGCTCCCGATAAGCAGCTCACCGTTACCCTCTCCTTGTTCAGCCTGGTAAGCGGAACGTCAGTGTGTCTGACTATAGAGTCACCTATTACAAGTGTATCAGGCATGGTGTTTGGCCTTAAGGGCTGTGATTGTTTGACACACTGATTTATTGAAGTATGTGATGCATGTGTTATGTTTTGAGGTGATGGATTTTTGGGTGTCTGCTTTGGGAGCCTCTGTTGTTTTGGTAAGTTTTATGTTAGAGCCTCCGAGTATGTCTTTGTGTTTTTATGTGTTTGGTTTGCAGTTGTGGTAGGTCTATGTGGGACTGGGTTTGGTGTGTATGTGGTTACCTTCTCCTCCTGTCTGGTCTTGTCAGTCCTGAGTTGAGAGAGTTCAGCCTCCAGTTTGGCTATATAGTTGCATCTCTCACATGTATTTGTGTTTGTTGGGAGGAGGAGAGGGTTGTCTGTGTACATGAGACAATTGTAGCATTGTCTCAAGATTCCCAGATTAACCAGCTGAACCGGAGAGGATGCCAGCAATCTACCACTCGACATGCTAGAATATTATAAGGGAGTGCTGTGCCTTTAAGGGAAGTGGGTACTCACAGGGAAGGTAGGTGGATGTAGTGCTTAGTTTAGTTAGCGAGTGCTTACTTAGAAGAGAGGTTTTGAGAACAAGTGCTAGGCTTATAATAAAGCGATTAGACTAGATTATTATAAGAGCAGAGCTTTCTTAAGGGAAAATTTGAAGAGCAAACTTGGCGGAGCCAGAAAAAGTTTAACCTTGTTTAACCGGTGCTGCGCTATGCACACAACCGCGGATTTTAAACAGGGAACTTCAAAAGAGCTAGAAATGGTCCAAAACAACCAATTACTACAAGCTCTTGTGCTGAGGTCCCTCCTTCGGGGACAGATAGGCTGCTCAAGGCTCCCTACTCCCACTGGTGACCAAAGAAACTTCCTTCTATCCAAGTAAGGCAATGGACACCACAGGAACTACACCACAGCCCAGAATACAGCAAAGCCTGTATACTGGTCTAAATTAGTCGAGGAGAGGCGGGAAAACAAGGATTTTTTTTGTTTTTTTTTGTTTTTTTGATAGAAAGCACACAGAAATGCAGGAAATAGTAATACATCAGTTACACAGGCTAGCACACTTTAGTGGGCAGCCTCAACAGTTAAATTAACAAACGAACAAACAACTTTCGACCAATTTTCGACTAAATGAAACTTTAAGTGCAGATAATATACAATGCAACAAACAGTTAAAAAAACAGTTTAAGCTTGTTCAAGGTAAGCAAGAGAAGGTATTTCAGGTAAAAAACAGCAAAAAATACTTAAATCAGGAAAGTAGTCACTTTTCTCAGTTCTCTGCTGCTAGGACCACTCTGCAGGACCACGAGGAGCTGTTGCTGAGTAGTATAGCTAGAAAAAAATGCTCAGAGGCGGATTTTAAACAGAGAACTTCAAAAGAGCTAGAAATGGTCCAAAACAACCAATTACTACAAGCTCTTGTGCTGAGGTCACTCCTTCTGGGACAGATAGGCTGCTCAAGGCTCCCCACTCCCACTGGTGAGCAAAGAAACTTCCTTCTATCCAAGTAAGGCAATGGGCACCACAGGAACTACACCACAGCCCAGAATACAGCAAAGCCTGTATACTGGTCTAAACTAGTCGAGGAGAGGCGGGAAAACAAGGATTTTTTTTGGTTTTTTTTGTTTTTGAGATAGAAATCACACAGAAATGCAGGAAACAGTAATAAATCAGTTACACAGGCTATCACACTTTAGTGGGCAGCCTCAACAGTTAAATTAACAAACAAACAAACAACTTTCGACCAATTTTCGACTAAATGAAACTTTAAGTGCAGATAATATATAATGCAACAAACAGTTAAAAAAACAGTTTAAGCTTGTTCAAGGTAAGCAAGAGAAGGTATTTCAGGTAAAAAACAGCAAAAAATACTTAAATCAGGAAAGTAGTCGCTTTTCTCAGTTCTCTGCTGCTAGGACCACTCTGCAGGACCACGAGGAGCTGTTGCTGAGTAGTATAGCCAGAAAAAAACGTTCAGAGGTGGATTTTAAACAGGGAACTTCAAAAGAGCTAGAAATGGTCCTAAACAACCAATTACTACAAGCTCTTGTGCTGAGGTCACTCCTTCAGGGACAGATAGGCTGCTCAAGGCTCCCCACTCCCACTGGTGAGCAAAGAAACTTCCTTCTATCCAAGTAAGGCAATGGACACCACATGAGCTACACCACAGCCCAGAATACAGCAAAGCCTGTATACTGGTCTAAACTAGTCGAGGAGAAGCGGGAAAACAAGGATATTTTATTTGTTTTTTTTTTGTTTTCGAGATAGAAAGCACACAGAAATGCAGGAAACAGTAATAAATCAGTTACACAGGCTAGCACACTTTAGTGGGCAGCCTCAACAGTTAAATTAACAAACAAACAAACAACTTTGACCAATTTTCGACTAAATGAAACTTTAAGTGCAGATAATATATAATGCAACAAACAGTTAAAAAAACAGTTTAAGCTTGTTCAAGGTAAGCAAGAGAAGGTATTTCAGGTAAAAAAACAGCAAAAAATACTTAAATCAGGAAAGTAGTCACTTTTCTCAGTTCTCTGCTGCTAGGACCATTCTGCAGGACCACGAGGAGCTGTTGCTGGGTAGTATAGCCAGAAAAAAATGCTCAGAGGTGGATTTTAAACAGGGAACTTCAAAAGAGCTAGAAATGGTCCAAAACAACCAATTACTACAAGCTCTTGTGCTGAGGTCACTCCTTCAGAGACGGATAGGCTGCTCAAGGCTCCCCACTCCCACTGGTGAGCAAAGAAACTTCCTTCTAGCCAAGTAAGGCAATGGACACCACAGGAACTACACCACAGCCCAGAATACAGCAAAGCCTGTATACTGGTCTAAACTAGTCGAGGAGCGGCGGGAAAACCAGGATATATATTTTTTTTTTTGCAGCTTATTTAGTGCTAACAACAAGTTCTGAACAAATGCTGAGCACGAATAAGCAAATTCAAGTGCTAAAACTAAGAATCTTTACCTGGATCTTGTGGTAGATAGGCTACCTAGTGCTTACCACTTCCACTGATAAGCTAGAATGCTTCTCTCCAACACAGAAAGGCTTGGGGGGCTCAGAAGCTTACAGGCAGTCCTGGATACAGAAAATCTGTATCTGGACTAGATTAGTTACAGGAAAGGTGGGAAACGAGTGCAAACGCGGGCTTTTAAACCAGAAGGTTGAAAGAGATGGAAAAACTGCCCAAACCACCAATAAACTACAATTTCTTGGCCAGAAACCACTTTTGTGGTATATAGACTACCTAGTGCTTACCACTCCCACTGATAAGCTAGAAGGCTTCCCTCCAACACAGAAAGGCTTGGGGGCTCAGAATTTTACAAACAGTCCTGGATACAGCAAATCTGTATCTGGACTAGACTAGTTACAGGAAAGATGGGAAACAAGTGCAAATGCGGGCTTTTAAACCAGTAAGTTGTAAAAGATAGAAAAACTGCCCAAACGGCCAATAAACTACAATTTCTGGGCAGAAACCACTCTTGTGGTAGATACCCTCCAATATGTCACTCCTTCACATTTTATTGTTTACTTTTCCTAGTTAATCAAATTTACCAGCAGTAGTATCTTCACTCCTTTCATTTATAAGTCTATAATAGTTATTTCATCTCCTTCTCCTTCATTCAGTAAGTTTTATCCTACTCCTTTCTCCATCTTTGCTGCACTCACCTCCATCTTAGAATTCCAGGAACTGCAGTATTAGCTCTCCAGCACTACCTAGTAGCTCTACAGAGTACTTAACTTCTCCTCATAAAAGCTTAAGAATTTCCTTTGTGTCCTGGCCATATTTTAACTAATAGTATAAATTCCGTGGATCTCCTAGGAAAAGTGCTACCAGCCTAGTTGGACTAACATGGTCAACAAAGCATAAATAAATAAAATGAAAGATAAGAATTAAGTTAAAAAAGATAGCATGATAGAGTACAATGCAACTTGGTAACCTAGCACATTGCAATGGCCATGCAGGCATACTAGCATAGACTATCAACAAAACTAGATATTTATTTATAAATCATAAGTCACATTGTCCCAGAAATTCATTAGGGGGCCTGGAAAGAGCAATATGGCTTGCTCTAAAAAGCCCTCCTCCCACAACATGGTATTTTCTGATTCAGAGACATGTTAGTCTCAGTGAGGAAAGACCTCATAATCAACTAATTTGCACATCTGTAAATCACAGTTACTAACGTGATATGTAGGTTAGTGCTCATGTGCATATTCAGGTAGTAAATTGCTGTGCTTTGGCATTGGCTCCCCCCAATAGTCACTTCCCCCACACATACAAGTACATATTCAAACAAAAACACAAACACATCCCACAGTTCCAGTACCTGTTGTTGTCCCTCTGACTTGTTTGCCCCTGTATGGTTTCCTCCACCTCCTCGATCACTGTAATAGTAGAAGTGCTATTATGGCTCACTGGTAGTTGCTCTGGTGGCTAGTGTTCCCTCTCGCCACCCTCAATTCCCATATTGATGATAATGCTGTTATGGCCCTTGACTGTTGTTGTATGCCTGGTATCTAGTGATTCCTTCCTATCCTGCCATTATGGAACTTAACTGTTGCTGTACCCCAGCTGTCTAGTGATTCCTTAACATCCCGATTCCCATACCATGGTCATGTTATATAGTTGAATATGAACTTTTGCCTGTATTCACTACTGTGACCTAATAGGGTCAGCAGTGCTGATCTACACAGCCAAGCAATTTCTTTAATCACTCATAGATACATATATAGAGCACATGGCTAATTAGCATATGCATCTCACATGGACTGCATTGTTTACCTTCAGCATGGGCATGGAGTTAGCCCTATGCAGTACTGTTTGCCTTCAGTCTAGATCACCATGCATCACTGTGTTAGGGCCTTTGCTGAACACCAAAAAAGTACTGTGACTTGTACACATAGGTTGTCAGTAGCACACACACTATCCCTGCTATGAATCAGACATAAACTCACATATGCTAGGCTCTTAAATGCAATCAACACAAACCTCAAAGACATCCCATACACTATCCTCAGCAACCTTCCAAATACTCTAATAAGACATCACTCCCCAGGACACATATAACCACATCTAACAATGTCTCAACTTCTAAGTCCTTAAGGAAAACTACCATACAACACAGTACAACATGTTATATTGGTCATTGGAGATTCTATTGTAAGATACTCTGGTGCCCCACTCCCCAGGCTAAGCAAGGAGACAGTCACAGTCAGTTGACTATCATGAGAAAGGATTCACCAGATCACACATGCACTCAAGTATTTAACTACAAGTACCATTACAACTTTGTCATACTTTTTCTGTGTGTTAACGACCTGAGATGTACCTCGCTGAACTATATGAAGAGAGACATAATAGATATTTCAGATTATGTGTCCCAGTCAGGAATGAGCCTAGTTCTGAGCAGCATTCTACCTTCTCCAAGGATAATACCAAAATATAAATAGAAGATTACTGGCTTCAGCAATTGACTTAGCTACTGCCATCTATATAGGTCCAATATTTGTCAGCTTGGCAACACATGATCGACTGACCACACTGCTTTGCCAGGGATGCTCTGCACCTGTCCCTACTAGGCTTTTGGATATTGACTAAAAATTATCCACCTCTATTTTGCCTTTTTTTAGGCAATGCCAATCTAATAAATCTTCTGACTTAGTAAATTCTTCAAAAGATAAACTAAAGGTGTTACTGCTCAATAGAAGGAGCTTAAATAAGAAGCTCCACTCCCTGGAAGCACTCCTTACCCTCAAGAGTGTTGACATCTGTGCAGTTACTGAGACATGGTTTAAAGACACAGAAGACACACTGACAGTGCAAGGCTATAAAACCTACCATACCTATACATTAGCTATCATGCAAGAAGGGGCAAGAGATAGATTTGTATTAATCTACATGAAAAGTAAGAACAGCTCCAGATCAGTCAAACAGTATGACACACTTGAGCTACTCCATGTCCAACTAACCTTAGGCAAAGTCCCATAACATATCCTTGTTAGTTATAGGTCCCTATCTATAACCCAGGATAACCATACAACATAGATAAATGTAGTTGAGTCAATCACCATTCAACCCAACACTGTATTCATGGATTTTTTCAACTATCCCACAATAAAATGGGATACATACACAACCATTTACATGCAGCCTAAAGGGTTTCAGGATTCTGTTAATACAAACACACTGGAACAGCTTGACCGTATACCTACTATGGATACAAGGATCCTAGAACTGGTACTCACAAATATGAGGGAATATTGCACACCCCTTAGTGTAAGCCCTCATTGGTCAGATCAGATCACAAAACCTTCACCCTTGAAATAAATGTAAAGCCTGAGCTCCTAGCAAACTCCGGAACCTGTATTTAGTGATTGCATAGCTAATGTCCAATTCAGAGAACAATGTGGCTTATTGAAAAGTTTTTAAAGAAAGCCTGTACAAGAAAGTACATGACTGCATAGAAACAGCAGTACCAAACTGAAATAAACTTAGGACAACCTCCAAAACAACAGACCCTTATTGGACCCACAGTATAAATAGGTTGTATAACAAAGGAATGAAAATCCAGTCCAAAAATAGAAAGGGCTATGTCCACCAGACAAAAAACTCCATCATCAGTGCCAACAAGCAACTCAAAGGACTAATCAGGTCCTCCAAATCCAACATGGAGATGAAAATAGCCTCCTACGAAAAGGATAACCATAATGCACTTTTCAGTTGTGTACACAATAGTAAGAGAAACCCCCAACAGTTTGCTGAACTAATAGGAAATGGAACTTTCTATACTGAACAGTGGAAAATAGAAAATTTGCTGGCTAATAAAATTAGCTCTAGTTTTACACCCCTTAGTTTTCCCCCAAAAATAACTTCTACCATTTCTGCCTTAACTATCACTAAAAAACAGGTCCTCAGTGCATCACATGGTCCTGATAATATCCCAGGATGCCCTATTAATAGCTGGAAACATAACCTGTCATGTCAACCACAATCTCTGTTCTACCACAGCCTCCAAACAGGCTTTGTCTCAGAAACTGAGGACTGCAGTAGTCATCACTGGACACAAAGGAGGGCAAGCCATGTACTAGGGAATGGAGGACTGCAATAGTCATCACTCGACACAAATGGGGGACATCAATGTCTCTAGGGAATGGATGAATGCAGTGGCCATTACACTACACAAAGGGGGGCAAGCCATGTTTCTAGGGAATGGAGGACTGCAATAGTCATCATTCTACACAAAGAGGGGCAAGTCATGTCTCTAGGGAATGGGGGACCGCAATAGTCATCACTCTACACAAACAGGGGACATCCATGTCTTTAGGGAATGGAGGACTGCAATTATCAACACTCTACAAAAAGAGGGGTCATCCATGTCTCTAGGGAGTGGAGGACTGCAATAGTCATCACTCTACATAAAGAGGGGGCATCCATGTCTCTAGGGAATGGAGGATTGCAATAGTAATCACTCTACACAAAGGGGGAACATCCATGTCTCTGGGGAATGGAGGACTGCAATAGTCATCACTTGACACAAAGGGGGAACATCAATGTCTCTAGGGAATGGAGGAATGTAATAGTCATCACTCTACACAAAGGGTGGCAAGCCATGTCTCTAGGGAATGGGGGACCGCAATAGTCATCACTCTACACAAACAAGGGACATCCATGTCTCTAGGGAATGGAGGACTGCAATTATCAACACTGCACAAATAGAGGGGACATCCATGTCTCTAGGGAATGAGGGACTGCAATAGTCATCAGTCTACACATAGGGGGAACATCCATGCTCTAGGGAATGGAGGACTACAATAGTCATCACTCTACAAAAGGGGGGGGGGCAAGCCATGTCACTAGGGAATGGGGAACCGCAACAGTCATCACTCTACATAAAGGGGGGCAATTCATGTCTCTAGGGAATGCAGGTCTGCAACAGTCATCACTCTATAGTAAGGGGGACATCCATGACTCTAGGGAATGGAGGACTGCAATATAGTCATCACTCTACACAGGGGGGGGGGGCAATCCATGTTTCTAGAGAATGGAGGACCAAATTAGTCATCAATCTATGCAAAGGGGGAACATCAATGTCTCTAGGTAATGGAGGAATGCAATATTCATCACTCTACACAAAGGGGGGCAAGCTATGTTTCTAGGGAATGGAGGACTGCAATAGTCATCACTCTACAAAAAGTGGGGTAAGCCATGTCTTTCGGGAATGGGGGACCGCAATTGTCATCACGCTACATAAAGGGGGGCAATCCATTTCTCTAAGGAATGGAGGACTGAATTAGTCATCACTCTACACAAAGGGGGAACATCAATGTCTCTAGGGAATGGAGGAATGCAATAGTCATCATTCTACACAAAGGTGGAACATCAATGTCTCTAAGTAATGGAGGAATGCAATAGTCATCACTCTAAAGAAAGCGGGGTAAGCCATGTACTAGGAAATGGAGGACTGCAATAGTCATCACTCGACACAAAGGGTGACCATCCATGTCTATAGAGAATGGAGGACTGCAATAGCCATCACTCTACACAAAGGGGAGACATCCATGTTTCTAGGGAATAGAGGTCTGCAATAGCTGTCACTCTGCACAAAGAGGGTCCATCCATGTCTCTGGGGAATCAAGGACTGCAATAGTCATCACTCTACATAAAGGGGGGCAATCCATATCTCTAGGGAATGGAAGACTGCAATTATCAACACTCTACAAAAAGAGGGGACACCCATGTCTCTAGGGAATGGAGGACTGCAATAGTCATTACTCAGCACAAAGGGGGTCCATCCATGTCTCTAGGGAATGTAGGACTGCAATAGTCCTCAGTCTACACAACGGGGGGGGGTCCATCCATGTCTCTGGGGAATCAAGGACTGCAATAGTCATCACTCTACACAAAGGGTGACCAACCATATCTCTAGGGGATGGAGGACTGCAGTAGTCATCACTCAGCACATAGGGGGTTCATCCATGTCTTTAGGGAATGGGGGACTGCAATAGTCATCACTCTACACAAAGGGGTAAGCCATGTGCTAGGGAATGGAGGACTGCAACAGTCATCACTAGACAGAAAGGGTGACCATCCATGTCTCTAAAGAATGGAGGACTGCAATAGTCATCACTGTACACAAAGGGGGACCATCCATATCTCTAGGGAATGGAGAACTGCAATAGTCATCACTCTACTCAAAGGGGGACATACATGACTCTGTGGAATGGAGGTTTGCAATAGTCATCACTCTACACAAAGGGGGTCCATCCATGTCTCTAGGGAATGGGGGACTGCAGTGGTCATCAGTCTACACAACAGGGGGCCATCCATGTCTCTGGGGAATGAAGGACTGCAATAGTCATCACTCTACACAAAGGGGGAGAGTCCATGTCTTTAGGGAATGGAGGTCTGCAATAGTCATCACTCTACACAAGGGGGGGCAAGCCATGTCTCTAGGGAATGGAGGTTTGCAATAGTCATCACTCTACACAAAGAGGGTCCATCCATGTCTCTAGGGAATGGGGGACTGCAATGGTCATTAGTCTACACAACGGGGGGCCATCCATGTCTCTGGGGAATGAAGGACTGCAATAGTCATCACTCTACACAAAGGGGGGCTGTCCATGTCTTTAAGGAATGAAGGACTGCAATAGTCATCAGTCTACACAAAGGGGGAACATCCATGTCTCTAGGGAATGGAGGACTGCAATAGCCATTACTCTACACAAAGGGGGAACATCCATACATCTACATTGTGCTTGAATTTGGACAAGAATTAACTTTGTTTTATGTGGATGGGGACTCTGCTCCACAACAGTGGTATCCCCTACAAGATATACCTGTCCCTCCAAACCATTCTGTTGATATTGTAGAAGAGGTTTAGATCCTTAGACTGAGTGTTTCTGATGCCATTTGACTTGCTAATGAGCACTAAGTCCATCAGTAATGGGTCGTTGGATGCCTTTTATGCCAGGCACAGGTCACCTTTTAGCAGTCTTTAGGATACCGAGTACAAGGTTTTGAGTTGGTCCATGTAGGACATGTTGTTTAGGCCTTATATACTTTTACTAACGTATTTCTTTGGGTGCTCCAGTTGTTGCATGTGCCTTGACAGGTAAGTGCCAAAGGGCATATTATATTCAATGATTGGCCTAATAAGGGCTGAGTAAATTGGGATAATGACAACCCTATATCTAGACACAATCTCTTTATGTGCTGTGCATTATAGAAGGACTTTCATACAAAACTGGACACATGGTCAAATGTTAGGTCACTGTCCACATAAGCTCCCAAATCCTGAACAACTGGGTCAATTCTTCAGGGCATATTATCAATGTGGGACTTACCTGGGGTAGATGACTTCCCAAAGTATATCATAATGCATTTTTTAGCATTTAGTTTCAGTCCATGAATTTCCTGCAGTAGAGCCAGGTTATTTGGGGTTTCAATGACTACTCCTAGCTTGCAGTCATCTGCAAACTTAGTCACTCACAGCCTTTTGGTATTGACTTTTATTTCAGAAAATAGATGCCAACCAGGAGAGGTCTCAGCACAGAACACTGGGGGTTCTCCACTGGTGACGGGTCCCTTTGTGGATGTACCTTCCTCTATTTTGATTATCTGCTTCCTATCTTTGATCCAGTTGGCAATATAGGGGGTGACATAGGGGTTTATTCCCAGTTTAATTAGTTTTTCTACTCTAGCTGCAAGGGGAACTGTGTCAAAAGCTTTGGCCAGGATGAGGTAGTGTGTGTGGTGTATTCCATTTTGTTTTCATCCTTTGCTTTTTTGACCTTTTCTAAAAAAATAGGTTCATAGGTTCATAACCTATATGTCAAGCAAAATTCTTCATTAGCACTCTTCAAGAAAATTTTTGATGAGTGGATTGGAAATAAGAAATACACCCCGAGGATCGCTTCTGTGTCTCTGCTCAACAGTGTCACAGGAAAATAACTTTCTTGGGTGGTGTAAGCCAGGGAACCTTGTTGGCTAGGCTTACGTAGGCCTTTGGGCCGATAGCCTAGTACCTACCTATGAACCTATATGTTGGTACTAGGCTATCGGCCCTAGGGCCTATACAAGCCTAACCATAACAATTCCCTGGCTATCCACCAGGCTAAGTCAGCATGACTTGCCCTTGACAAACACAAACTGAGACGGGTCCTGTTTTTGGATGCTCCCTATGTTCTGATTGATTAATTCAATGATAAGTCTTTCCATTGCTGTGCGTATGAGGCTGGTCCGACTTACGGGTGTGTAAGGTCCACCCTTATGCAGACAGAGACTGTTCTCTGTTTGATTGTTGTAAAACCTGTATGGAGGCTGAAGCTGAACAGTGTCAGTAGGGGTGTGGCTAAATCATGGTTCATGCTACTTAAGATGCATCCAGGTATATTGTCAGGATCCATCAGTTCAGTGTTTGTAGCTTTTAGCACTTGGCCTTGTGTCATACCTTGAGGCAAGCCAGTTTCAGGTATATTCTAAGGGACAGATAAAGTTAGAGCTAAATTTATCATCCAGTAGGTTCACTATATCTTCAGGCTCAGTGTAGTAAACATCATTAACAATCGTCTCAGCACATTGCTGCATTGTACTTCTGAGATTACAAACATAACTAAAAAAAAGCTGTGTGGTTGTCTTTGGCTTGCGTAGCCATTTCAGCCTCAAACTTTGTTTTGATGGATTTTACTAAGCTCCTGAGTACTTTGCTTGTTTCAGTGACAAGGACTCTTAGATTCTGGAAATTACTCTTCTTATTTTTGGTCAAAATTGATTTTCTTTTGGTATAAAGCCTGCTGATGTTATGGTTCAACCATGTGGATTTGTTTCTGGGGTTTGCCCTGCACTTGTTCTTACAGGGTATAGCTGCATCTGAGCAGCTACTTACATGCTGATATAGTGTGGTGGTATATATTTCTGCATATTCACTGGAGTTAACTGGGATTGGTGGGAATCTGAAGCTTGCTAATGTATCACTTAAGAGTAGGTAGTTTTTTTTTTCAAAGGTACCTTGAGTGGAAGGGAACTCTGGTTTCAATTTTTTTTTCCAAAGGAGGCTGGTTTATGGTCAGAACTACCAAGTGATAATATACACAATGGGTGGTTGAAGATGCCCCATATTAGTAAGGACAAGATCCAAGATGTTATCTCCCCCAGTGGGTAATTTGACTAATTGTCCCAGGGTATTTGTATTGACAAAGTCCAGGAATCTCTA
This sequence comes from Protopterus annectens, assembly GCF_019279795.1. NCBI lineage: Eukaryota > Metazoa > Chordata > Ceratodontiformes > Protopteridae > Protopterus > Protopterus annectens. Next base: position 509,173,895 of record NC_056740.1, on the reverse strand, counting down.
TACATGTGCACTAGTAATGGTGTACATTTCTCAATGTATAGTTGGATAGTTAAGCTCTCCTAAGAAAATGATATTGGGTTTAATATTAAGTGCTCTCCTCTATTTTAAGCCATGTCTCAGTCACTACATGGATGTCAAGGTCCTCCAGGGTGAAAAGAGCTTGTAGGAAGTGGAGTTTATTGTTTAGGCTTTTAGCACTGATCTGTAACACCTTCATATTTTTCTTTGTTTGTTTTGTTATGTTGGTAGGCTTATCAGATTTGCATTGCCTGAAAAAAGGCTCAATGAGGGGAGGACAATGTCTGTGTCAATAATTGATACCCTAGAGGGGACAGATGCAGGCCATCCCTGGCATAGCCTATTGATTATATCCTCTCAGGGTAACAAATATTGGACTCCCTTTGAATGACACCGAAAACTATCCAATTACTGGTCAATTATTATTTTCATAAATGGAGAATTTAGAATGCTGCCCAGTGCCAGGCTCCTGCCTGTTTTGGACACAGTCTGAGTGGTCCATTATGTCTCTCTTTGTAGAGCTCAGGGAAGTATTTCTTAAGTCTTTAACACCTGATGAACAATGATAGAGTCATACTGGTACTTGTTGTTCAAGGAGTTGAGTACATGGATGATCTGATGGCTTCTGGCTCCAAATAAGCTGCTAATCATGAGTCTTTCATTGCTCAGTCGGGTAAGAAGCACATCTATATGTCTTACAATGGAGTCATGTATAGCAAGAATGTTTGGTTGGGTCAATGTCTCCCTTTTGGGCCCAGCATCTGTAATTTTGTGAGTGCTTGTGTTATGAGAGGAAGATGGTTTAATTTGCTAAGGGTGCTTTGTGCCTGTGTTGTGTTTTGGAGTTCTTTCGGCATATGATGAATTATGTGCAATGTGAATTCATAGGTTGCCTTCTCTATGCATAATGTTGGCTTTGAGGGTAGTCAGTTCTGTCAGTTATAATTATGTCTGAGAAAGTTGTATGCTAGATTGTAAATATATTCAAATTAATTTAAGGCTTCGGTTGTTCAGCTTTAAATATCAAATCATTACCAGCAAGTTTTCAATTAATCAGATCAAATTGACAGTCTTAGCTAAAAATGTCTGTAAATTTACATTTACTGTTCACTTCTGGGTCTAAGTGTAAGCTTAGACTTCATGCTGAATCTAAACTTACAGTATTAAGACTATTGTCCATATCGTCGTAACTACTTATCTGGATTGCCACACACCTTTCTAGAATCCATTGTAGAATCCATTGTTATAATGCACTAGTACCTCTATAATGTTACCTGTCTGAGGTTATGATATCATTCTATGCCTATTATGCTCCCTCCGTGTGAATCACATCTTTCAAAATGCATATCCACATGCAAATATTGTCTCATTATAAAGTGAATTGCTGATACATGTTTTTTGAGTAACTTACATGTTGGCCACAGCTTGCTAAATATGTGCATTTCTATAATGAAACATCTAATAACCTAAGCTAAGTTTGCAATGTATGTCTATAGCACATCCCATCACCATATAGCTGTCAAACAACTGAACTGGATAGAAAAACTGAACCACTAAATAAAACATATACATATATATATATCTTTCATTTTTTTTCACTGTTTTAGTAATTTTGTCTGTCTTGTTCATAATTAGCAATAAAAATTATATTTGCCTCCTCTGACATGGGGTTTGTTTTTATTCTGTAGACTTTCCTAGTCAACATTTTGTAGATAAATAATTTAATTAATTAAAATATGTTTGGATCAGACATTTCTGCGTTACAACTGCATGCCCAGTTATAAAACCTTATCAGTTGTGTTTCAAAAGACACACCTGCCTAGCTGACAATTCTTTCTTTAGCTTTTGTTTGATTATATAGACAGTACTTTCCGTGTCCATATATATTAAGTATTTCTCTTGAAAGCTGACTGATTCAAATTCCCCTGATAATAAATCTCTCAAATGGAATGAGGTGGGCTTTGATGTCATCTTCCTTGCTCAGCTTAAGTGGTGGGGTAACATGTGGCATGTCCAATACAGTGTCTATTGGATTCATCTGTTCTGGGACACTGATTAAATGTCTGTTTCCTGAAATCTATTCTGGTCTCCTGAAGCGTCTTAATGTGCTCTCACTTTGTACTAGTCTGCTCAAGAATCTCAATGAGTTTCTCCATTTTTTTTTTTTTTTTTTGGCAATTAGTTCACCATTTCTCTCACAAATATAGGTCTGTACATATTCATATGTGCAATGTAATATAATTTAATATAATATAATATATAATATAATATAATACATAATGTATAATCTCTCTCTCTCTCTATATATATATCTATCTATCTATATATATATATATATATATATATATATATATATATATATATATATATATATATATGGCAAGTATGCACTGCTTAACATCTGGGATAGGTTCTATCCCATAGAACATTAAACAGCATGGATGTTAAGCAAACTTTGTATTGTGATTTGCTTAACATCTGTCTGCACAATGGCTAATTGCATATACGTCTGCTTCTACAGTATGGATGTAAATGCGGTCGGATGTTGTGCTGAAGGATGCTAAGTAGCACACACATGTATATATATATATATATATATATATATATATATATATATATATATGGGATCCGTACATATGCTCGACTGCATCTTTCACCAAATCCTAATTTGGTGAGCATACTTGTGTGAAAGTGCTGTTCACCGAAGCAGCACTTTCACATAAGTATGCTTGTTGTTCCGGTCGTACTACGGTGCGGTAAGGGAAAATTCCCTTTTCCCCACTGTAGTGTGACCTCAGAGTGAGAATATTAAAGTAGGGGGTGTGAGGGTGCAGGGGGGCTTGCCCCCTGCATTCAAGTAGATTTTGTGCGTTTTTTTAACATACTTTAACGAAAGTGTTTTTTCGATGAAAGCGCTTTTGTTAAAGTGTGTTCGGTGGATTTGGATTCGGGCTTTTGCACTTTCGTGCAAAAGTCCTACATCTGTATATATATATATATATATATATATATATATATGGTTCCCCTTCATATGATCGAATTTCTCTAAACTTGAAAGTCATAAACTTGAAACCAGAATCTCGAATTTAGAGAAACTCAAACATATGAAAGGGACAAAAAAAGATTAACACCTTTCAAATACCCCCCACACACCCCCTACTTAAATATACATACTCCGAGATCGCACTATAGTGAAAGAAAGGGAAATCTCCCATTCCGCGCTATACGCGTAAGCGCAAAACAGAAGATTGTCCATTCCTCCGCTATAGTGCGGTCACGGAACATTCACATTTAAACTGCTACGGTACAGGGGGACCTGGCCCCCTGCAATAAGGTAAGTTAACTTTTTATATTTTTAAACCTAAGGCTCCCATTCACAATTTCGAGTGAATGGAAGTTCAAGATTCTGGTCTCGAGATTATGAATTTCGAGCTTCCATCCATTCAATCTTGTGAAGGGGAACTATATATATATATATATATATATATATGTATATATGTATATATATATATATATATATATATATATATATATATATATATATATACACACAGTTAATCTGTGTAAGAGCTAGTCGAGTTACACTATAGTCAAGCTTCTTTGGTCAACTGCAGCAATTTGAAGGATATTAACTTTTGGCAGCAGCTGTGTGACTGTGGAGTTATTCGGTGTTTGGGGCTAACCACTACATTTGGGGGTTATAGGGATATGATCTCCTATACAACCACTATGTAGTTTATAGCAAGAAGCAGTTTATATACAAGGATTAAGTACAGCAAAGTATAATGAGGAATCGAACATATTTATATGGGACTAAAGAAAATGAGAAAGTGCTGTTTGTATGGAAGGAAACTGTATGTGTGTCACCAAGCAATCTCAAAAGAAAACCTGTTAAGTTCCGTTTTGAAACCTGTGCTTTTTTGATGGATGGAAAACTTGACAGGAAATGTAGTTAAGCGAAAGTGATTTGTGATGTGAATGTCATCTGTTGTTGGTCAACTATTAAGATTATAATCCTAAAAATATTATCTGTGCACATACAAACACACATACACACCATACACATACACACACACATACACACACACACACATACACACACATACACACACACACACACACACACACACACACACACACACACACACACACACACACACACAAACACACACACAAACACACACACACACACACACAAAAGCACACAGAATTCTGAGTTGATACTTATATTTGCTCAGACTTTGACGTTAAGACTCTGCCTATTTATCACTGTCATAGATTTCAAGAAGAACTGTCTAGTGTCTGACATCTCATACTGTGGACTGTGTCTGAGAAATAGGAAAATATTTTAAGGGAGCTTGAACAAAGAAAGAGAAGCTTTGCAGCTCTCAGCAAGACTCAATTACAATATTTCCTTGGCTGTTGTTGTTTATAAAATTATTTTTTCCAAGTCAGATTTAAAGTGTGTTTTCATCTGGCATATACTGAGCTGAGTTCAGAGTAGCAAAGTGAAGTCTTATGAACTGACAGGACCATAAAAACATGGATTTTCTTTACATAGAAATAAGTTCAACTGCCTCTATATGACAAACATAGAAGGTACATTTAATGCTAAAATATAAATGCTGTATGCTACTTTAATTATTTTCATTGACTACATAAATTAGTAGTTTGTTTCTTGTTTTATTACATGTAAATAAACAACACAGATGATGACGGTTTCTATGCAGTGGCAGGAATGTAAAAATCTGTTTATTGAAGATTACTATTTGCTAAAGATTCACTCCAATATATTACCTAGCAATATTCGTCATATAGTCTTTTTTCCTTCTGCATTCTTACTTTATAAAGAGCAATATTCACTATAACACAGTTAAGTGGTAGTGTATATATTTAAGAAAACACAGAAATTATATAGTATGGTGTTAGAATCCAGAAGTAATATAATACAATTTACATCATTTTACTGCAAAGAACAGAACCTTAATGTTCTTAACAAAAGTAGCTTGAGTGATTCACACAAGGAGTGTCACATTGACCACAAAAGATAGTATTGTTTCTGTTGCATACCTTGATGGCGAATTGTATATTTTAATAAGACAAGTTTTAAGACCAATGAAAAATAAAGCAATATTCTTCATAAAGTACATATTGGAATATATTAAAGTTCAGTATTTTGAAAACTTGAGAAAGCTACATTCTGAAGGTGACTGAAATCTATGTAAGGAAAAAAAAAACAAAACAAAAAAAAGTTGAAGACAAAGCCTTGCTGCATACAATAGATGACCAAATAGTCTAATATTTTGTTCTCATTGGCACTACTTTTATTTAACTGGACATGTGTAGTCTGTTTTTTTTTTATATACTATTCACACCTTTCATCTTTTTAAACTGTATTGCCACACATTCCATAGGAAATATGAATAACAAGCCCTTAGAGATATAATACTCTTACATATAGAAAATTAAATTTAACAATGATGCCAAAATTATGCTATTTTTGCAATTAATTTTATTGATAGAGTGTCTCCTTGAAAATTTTCTGGAAGCTGAAAACTTCTGACATGACATCAGAAAAAAACAGACCCCATAATGCCTCACTACCTGCATTAGTCAATAAGGTATTTTCCATGTTAAGTGCAGGAACAGGGAAATCTTATACCATAGAAAAACAGTTTGTCAGCTATTTCTCAAAGTTGGGACACCCTAGATTGAAAGTGAACACATATGATGAGTTATTATGATGAACAGCTGTTCCTCTAAAGAAATATGGCAACCACATTAACCAGAATGTTTTGCTAGAGAATATAAATCATTGCGAATAATTAAGTTGACATTATTTTCTAAGTGTGGTCATAAAAAATGTAACAACACTGAAAGTTAAACACTAAAAAACGTATCATAATCTTTGTATTTTTTAAACCACTTGCAGCTTTAACATCAGGAGTATAGCTAGAAATGAAATTAATTATAAAACACAGATGCATTAGAAGTGCAATAGTATATTTATTGGATTACTATTAGAATATCAAAGCGAACTCCGTCAACTGTACTATTGTTGAACACGGAAGTTTGAAAACGGTAATATCGAAGACCAAAAACCAACCTAGGAATGGGTTTTAACATGGGTCGAGATAGGGGAGAGGTTTGTAGTTCGGAATAACACTGAACACCTATCTTGACCCATGTTAAAACCCATTCCTAGGTTGGTTTTTGGTCTTCGATATTACCGTTTTCAAACTTCCGTGTTCGACAATAGTACAGTCGACGGAGTTCGCTTCGATATTCTAATAGTAAACCTATTTATTCATACCCTGCAATCCACTGAGATTTTATAGCATATCTGGTTAGCATTAAAGTCATTATTTCCTATTTTTTTTATTTCTTTTCATCTAAGTGATAGTCTATTTAAGGCGCATTTATTATGCCACTATTCTTTATTGCTTTGTTAATAGGATACCAGTTGACATAGGTGGTTTAAGAAAGTAAAATGTATTTCCTAGTCGTCTTAAAACCTTTAGATAGAAAGAATAATAATAAAAAATGAGAGTACACACCTGCGAACAGATTGAGAATTCAAGTGATGTCATGGCTTTGTGCCAGATGTCATCTGGTATGGCTACAGCAAGATAACACAGATGAGGTTTTGCCCCTTTTCAGTTTGTTTTTATCATGTATATGATATATTTCAGATTCCTGTTGACTGCAGAGGGCATAATTTGCTCTATATTGCTGTTGTCAGCCATACTGCAGTTGGTCTTTGTAAGTGCATCTAAATGTGAAGCTAGGACTGTAATATTCTGTGTTGTGATATGACAGATATTTTGACCAAATAAAAAGTGTTTCTGGTGACAAAAATGCTAGGCTTTGTGGAGTGGTCATTATTAGCAAGTCATACATGAAGAAACCCATCTGACATATGATTCATGAAAAAAATGCGTAAGGACCAAGAGATAAAATTGATTCTTCTGAGTGGAGAAGGATCCCAGGGCTTAGATTTGAAACAATAATATTCAGTCTGTATTAAAATAACTAGGAAATACTGACAAAATATACCATGATAAATATATAGATAAAATGCATTTGAACTAGTGTACACACTACAGAATTAAGGAATAGGAAAGTTGTCACTGGCATTTGTTTACTGGAAAAGACTGACTGGATAATTTTACCCATTTTCAGCATAGGCCCAAGAAGAAAAGCTCCAGAAATAAAAAAAAAACAGAAAATGCATATGCATAAGTGAAAACTGATAGATATTACAATATACTGTAAATACACAGATGAATATAAATATTAATATACATAGGACATGTAGAATAGTACACATATACCATCATTAAAATAAGATGCATTTCATATGATGTTGCATTGAAAACTGCTGACATGCTATAAGTGTGAGAGTTTATAAGTCACACATAAAGCAAGTCTCAAAAGTAGAAAATTCAGTCAGTTCTTTTTCTGGGTCTCAGTTTCATACAGCTTCATATTAATAGGGCAACACTACTTCCTAACTTATCTTTCTCTTATTTTATTTTTTATAACTCTAAACAAATGCTCAACTGGCAACTATCCTATTGGATTTATCATTCTTAGTTCACCATTGTCTTTACTTCAGTACAGATTTCCTTTTTAATTGGATTTAATCTTGATCCTTATATAACTCAAAATATAATTTCTTAAAATGCCATTCCTAGCTCAACTCTAAACATGCACTGTCCTGCATGATCCTAAAATAAATGTAATTACTAAATGCACTTCCTTCTTATATGATAGCTGGAAAGCATTTGACAACACAATATATTTTCTTATTTCCTGTACTACAGCCTTCTTCCACTGCAGTATTACATGTTGCTTACCAACCTTTATTCCTTATAAACTCAACTGATGCATAGTAAAATATATGCCTCATATTTGCACAAGCCATCTACTTTTTTTCTAAGACTGTGGCTGGGATTCAGAAATATAACTGCCACAAGTGGATACCATTTTGTACCCCAGACAGTAGTTGCTTCTGATTCAGAGACAGACCTACCAAGTGATTTATCTCAAAGAGGTGTGGCACAATTGGGTGAGGGGACTGTCTCTCTGGCCTATCCCAAATGTTAATGAGTTATTCCAATGGGAGCCATATACTATCCCCTGGAAATACCTTCAGTAAGAACTTTATGCAGGCAAATGAGTCAAAGAACCACTTTGCTGTGCAAATCCTTATTGCCAACCACAATAATTAACTTGGCCAAACTCACATTCACCCATTCCTTTCAATGTGTGAGATCTCATAAGAGGCAAGTGGCAGGAAGTTTAGTGGACAGGTAATGTTTGTGTAGATGTGTCACTGTGTGTGTGTGTGTGTGTGTGTGTGTGTGTGTGTGTGTGTGTGTGTGTGTGTGTGTGTGTGTGTGTGTGTGTGAGTGTGTGTGTGTGTGTGTGTGTGTGTGTGTGCGTGTGTGTGTCTGTGTCTCTGCCTGGGTGGTCACAACAGGGGGATTACATAGGGACTAGGAAAGGTAAGTGTGTATCTGAATATGTGCATGAGTGTGATCAATTAAGGTGGCATGTTTGGTTTACAGAGAGCATGGTGATGTTTGTAATTTTGCGTGTGTTTGTGAATGAGTGTGAGAGGGTGGTGGGCTGTCATACCTCTCAGTTCCCCCTAGATTAATGAGCAGTATATGAAGTATGGGGGAGGGGGCACTGGACATTAGGGAAACACTTTTAAATAATCCTGAAATCAGTGCAAAAGTTAATAGAAGAGCAGGCTGCATAGTAAGAAGCTCCAAATGAGAATGAAGAAATATGAAGCTCAAATGTCTGTCATTGTGATTGACAGTAAGGGTCTAGTGGAATTACTACATGAACTAGGGATATTTTTCTACATGTTACTCTAATCCAGCTAAAGTGTTTAATACAGGCAACAGGTTCTGCACGGAGATGCATTTACTGAATGATAAGAAGAATGAAGCTCTGATATACGTGTTATCGAATGACTGCAGCCACTTATCATTTATAAAGGACAGTGACAAACTGGGGACATTCTGTATACCTAGAGACAGGTAAGAGGTATGGTGATGGTGTGTGGGTACATGTGCATATGAGCTTAGGTGTGCATATGTGTATGGCACATGTATGAAGTGTGGTGTCTGTGTTAACTTGGTGCATCAGCCTCCAGCAGTGACCACTGAAAGGACAGCAGAAAAGGACCTGTTGGCACTTACTATAGTCAGTGAGCAATTCAGGGACATGCAAGTTAGCTGATAATGAGGTTTTCCCTCATTGTGGCTAATGTGTCTCTGAAACGCTGGTTTTCATGATCCTGCTGAAAGGCCCTTTTTGCAGCAGCCATTATACTCACAGTGAGACATGTTCCAGAATTCTGATCTATGTTCTCTTGATACAGTATCCTCTTCAGACTAATTCAGACAACAGCACAAAGACTATATCGAATGCATCTCAGCAATTTGCCAAGGACTATGGCTTCATACATACTATGTCAAGTCCTCATTACCCAATAGGTTCATAGGTAGGTACTAGGCTATTGACCCAGGGCCTAAGTAAGCCTAGACAACAAGGTTCCCTGGCGTACGCCACACAAGAAAGTTATTTTCCTGTGCCCCTGTTGATCAGAGCCGCAGAAGTGATCCTGGGGTGTACTTCCTATTTCCCATCCACTCATCAAGATTTTTCTTGAAGAGTGCTAATGAGGAACTTTGCTTGACACAGATGGGTAGCTTGTTCCAGAATATGGGAAGTCTCTTGGAGAGGAATCTATCCCTCCAGCATGTCCTGTTTATTGTGGTGACAAGGTTTAGGTCCCTAGAGCGTGTAGCTCTGAGGGATTGGGATTTCTTTAGATGTAACATGTCCAACAGCTCTGGGTTTGACATAGCTTTATATATTAGGCAGAGATCACCTCAGAGTAGGTGATATGCTATGGTGTAAAGCTGGTGTTTATTGAGATGGTCAGTGTAGGCCATCTGTTTGAGGCCCGTAATCCTGTTTGTGAGGTACTTCTGTGGCCTTTCCAGCTGCTGCAAATGTCTTGTGAGGTACATTCCAGAAGGGGTGTTGTACCCTAAAATGGTTCTAATGGGTGTCAAGTAGAGGGGAACAATGACCTCTTTTTTCCTGGATGAGAACCCTTTTGTGATGAAGTGTGCCACATAGAAGGATTTCCTGACTATTGTGGTGATGTGATTATCAAAGGAGAGACTACTATCCACCTGGGTCACAAGGTCTCTTATCACACATTCGGTGTTAAGTACACTGCCACCTATGTGGTAGTTCATGGGTACAGAGTTTTTACCAAAGGGGATGACAATGCATTTTTTGGCATTGAGCTTGAGGCCATGGCTCTGACACCAGGCATCTGTCTCAGTGAGGCCCTTCTGTAGGATGTCCACATCATTTGGGGACTCTACTATGGCTCCTAGTTTGCAGTCATCTGTGAACTTCATTAGCCAAAGGCCTTCTGTGTTAGCCTGTACTTCAGAGAAGTAGATACCAAACAGGAGAGGTCCCAGCACTAAACCCTGTGGTACTCTGCTTTTCCACTGGTTTGAAGTAAGATTTGGAGTCCGCAACTTTTACAGTGTGGGTTCTGTCAGTGAGCCAGTTGGCAACCCATCTTGTGATGTAGGGATTTATACCTAGTTTAGTGAGTTTAGCTATAATTCCAGAGTGGGGGATGGTGTCAAAAGCCTTGGCAAGGTCAAGATAAGCTGTATAAACCACCTTACCCTCATCTACGGCTTTGGTGACTGCCTCAAAGAAGTCGATCAGGTTCAGGAGGCATGATCTGCCTTTCACAAACAAAAACTGGGTGGGGCCAGAGTTTGGAGGTTACCAATGTCTTTGTTTATGAGATCCATGATGATATATTATATGGCCTTACAGACCAGGCTCGTCAGGCTAATAGGGTGATACTTCCCTGGATCAGTGGTGGCTCCCCCTTTGTGAAGTGGGATAACTGCTGCTGTGCACCATTCAGTGGGCATAAAGCCTGATGTGAGGCTATGATTGAACATAGTGCTTAGGTGGGGAGCCAGTTTGTTCTGAAGTTCATGTAAAATGCAGCCTGGGATGTTGTCCTGTCCCATGGATGCTGTGTTTTTGGCTTTAGAGAGTGCAGCTTTTACCTGTGTAGTTGTGATTACAGGGACTCTGCATTCTTCCTGTATAGATATGGGCCATTTAGGGGGTGGGGGGTAAAGTTAGCAGTGAACCTATCTGCCAGGATGTTGGCAATATCAGTTGGTTCTGTAATTTTCATGCTGTTGTGCTTTAACTCAGAGCAGATCTGGGTGTTGCCATTGAGATTCTTGACTTATCTATAGAATGCTTTGTAGTTGTCCCCAGAATCAGTGGTGATTTTGTTTTTGTAGTTAGCTTTGAATGATCTTATAAGGGATCTCAGCTTCTTACTTAGGCTGACCAGGGAGCTCCTCCACTCATGGGATTTTACTCTTTTTTGCAAAAGTTTCTTCCTTCTGTTGTAGAGTTTGTTTATGGCAGAGGACCACCAGATTGGCTTCCTTTTTTTGGAGGATAGCGTCTTGGTTCTGTTTGGGATAGCACGATCCATGCACTCGTGTAAGTGCTTACAGAGTGCATTTGTGTAAGATTCAGCAGTTGTAACGGTATTGTCCATCTGCATGGGTGTCATGAAGTTCACCACTTTTGTCTTAAGAAGCATGAAGTTAGCTTTGGAGAAATTTTTTACTGTGGTTTCCTTAATGGGGAATGGGAGCGGGTTGTCGATATCTAGGGCGATTAGCTTATGGTCGGATCTGACCAGCGAGGAGTTGGCTTCAGGTGTGGAACACCCATCACTCATGTTGGTAATGACTAGGTCTAGGATATTGTTGCCCCTGGTGGGGGTGTGGATAAGTTGATCCAAGGCACTGGAATTTATGAATTCCAGGAAGCATTGAGTGAAGGAGTTGGTATATGCGTAGTTTTCCCAGTTAATGGTGGAGTAGTTGAAATTGCCCATTATTAGGGTGTTTGGTTGAACCCTAATATTTTCCAGTATATCAAAACAAGAGGACTGGGAATTCTGGGGCATGGTGAGGGATCTGTCACAAGCTACAATTTGGATTTCAGTTTTGCCCAGAGTTAGTTGCACTTGGATAACCTCAGATGCATTATGCTGAACAGCTAGCCTGGAGATGTGGATATCCTTAATGAATATGGACATAACTCCACCTTTGGTGTTCTGATCCAGGTTAGATGGCCAAAAAGTGTGGTAGGAGTTATAGCCTGGTTATATAGGGGTGCTCTCTGGAGACTTGTACCAGGTCCTAGTCACTGCACAGATGTCAATGTTCTCCATTTTATGGAGTGCCTCGAGGGAGTGCAGTTTGAGATTTAGACTTCTAGCATTGAGTAGCATTACCCTTAGTTTTTGCTTGCCTGTTCCTGTTACAGTGGTGAATTTGTCATTTGAACCTTGCCTAAAAAAAGGCACTATAGGTGCGGCAACAGCCTTAGCTAGTATCCGGAATCCCAAGGGTGACAGGTGCAGGCCATCTCTGGCAAAGCATTGTGGCCTGTTGACCATGTTGTCCCAGGCAGACAGATACTGGATCCACTTAGAATGACACCAGAAGTTTAGCCAGTTGGTGAAGTCAATCATTTTATCCTTCTACTGCGGTATCATTCTGGGTGATGGCAGGATGCTACTCATGGCTAGGGTCATACCTGTCTGGGTTACAGGATCGGAGATCTCTTCATGTAGTCCAAGGAGGTATGTCTCAGGTCATTCACACCAACATGGACAATGACAAAGTCATATTTGTACTTGTTGTGGAGTGACCTGAATGTGTGATTTATGTTGCAGATCCTGGCACCCGACAGGCAACTGACAGTAACCTTCTCCTTGTTTAGCCTGGTGAGTGGGACATCAGTGTGCCTGACTATAGAGTCACCTATGACTAGTGTGTTGGGTATGATGTTTTACCTTATGGGCTGTGGTTGAGTGGCACACTGTGTCTGTGAGCTATGTGTCATTTGGGTTATGTTGGGGGGTGGAGGTTGCTTGCATTTCTGCTTTGGAGGTCTCTGTTGCTTGAACAGATTATTATTGAGAGCCTCTGTGAATGTTTTTGTACTTCTATGTGTGGATTTTAGTGGTGTAGGTTTTGTGGGACTGTGTGATGAGTGTGGTGTGGTGCAAGTGTTTACCTTCTCCTCTTGAATGTCAAGTTCAGTCTTGGTTGGAGAGAGCTTTACTTCCAGTTTGGCTAGATAAGTGCATCTCTCACAGGTTGTAGTGTTGGGCTGTAGGAGGAGAGGGTTGGCTGTTTACATGAGGCAATTGCTACATTGCCCCAAGATGCCCAGATTCATCAGATAGACAGGAGAGAATACTGAGAGCTGACCCCTGGACATGCCTAAATACAAAATTATTTTCCTCTAGACAAGTGAGAAAAGTTAGTACAAAAACTGTTTTCCTCTAGGTAATGAGGAAGGAGTGCTGTAGTAATTTGTAGCTTATTTAGTACTTACAAGTTCTGAACAAGTGCTGAACATGAATAAGCAAATTCAAGTGCTAATGCTAAGAATCTGTATCTGAACTAGACTAGATACAGGAAAGAAACAAGTGCAAATGCAGGCTTTTAAATCAGAAAGTTGAGAGAGATGGAAAAGTTGCCCAAACGGCCAATAATTACAATTTCTGGGCCAGAAATCACTCCTTATGTTGTAGATAGGTTACCTAGTGCTTACCACTCTCACTGATATGCTTGCAGGCTTCCCTCCAACACAGAAAGGCTTGGGGACCTCAGGAGCTTACAAACAGTCCTGGATGCAGCAAATCTGTATCTGGACTAGACTAGTTACAGGAAGGGAGGGGGGAAACAAGTGTAAATGCAGGTTTTAAATCAGGAAGTTGAGGCAGATGGAAAAACTGTCCAAACTGCCAATAACTACAATTTCTGGGCCAGAAACCACTCCTTATGTGGTAGATAGGTTACCTAGTGCTTACCACTCCCACTGATAAGCTAGCAGGCTTTCCTCCAACACAGACAGTTTTGGGGGACTCAGAAGCTTACAAACAGTCCTGGATATAGCAAATCTGTATCTGGACTAGACTAGTTACAGGAAAGGCAAGAAACAAGTGTAAATTTATTATTTTCTTGTTACAGTTAAGCTGAACACTGAGAGGTTCTACCAAAGTTTTTTTTTGGTAAAGGAAAGGGAGAGAGGAGAAGCAGAAGATAATTCATGGTTAGTATGCTAAGTGGGTTGGCCGTCTCAAATATTCTCTATGTATTAGGTAGAATGAGCTAATGACAGTACACTGGGAGGAGTGTCCCAGATTAAATTTACAACAGGGTTGGGCAACTGCAAAGCCACCAAGTATAACAGCAAGACACCAACACCAAGGAAGGGTGGGGAACAATACTACAGCTACTAGCCTACACTCTTTTCTACAGTAAACACTACAGAAATGTTTATCATAGCAGAAGAACAGCAGTGAGCCAAAAAATGAAAGTTTTTAAACAAATAAAGGAGCAAGGAGACTCTACAGCATGCTTTTAACTGCAAACAAATCAATTATATGATACACTCTTTGGCTGGAAATCAGAAGAAACAAACAGGTGCTTAACAAATAGAGAAAATTTCATGTTAATACCTTTCACACAGTGAAACTAGCTAAAAAGTTTTACAGTATGACAGCAAAAACCTTATTTATCAAGCCCTTTAAGGCATGCAATTTTAGTTTAACCATGCAGATTAGTTAATAGCAATAAAATACAGTAAAAAGTATGCAGCAGACAATAAAAAGTGCTATATATAAATTGCTAGAAGCAATAACTAGTAAAAATAGGCAAAAAAAAAAAAACAAGAAACTTATTGTTATATATCTCATATCAGAGTTGTAGTGAGTGCCCCTCCTCCACTTCGTTCATTATGTATAGACAGAGATCCTCTCAAAGTTAGGGCTTAAATACCAGAAGATACAACCTTAAACATCTTTTAAAAAAAAAAGCTCAAAAGAACCAATGAGTTCTTACTCCAAGCCCTAGACCACCCAACCTCCACCAGCCAGCAGCCAGTCAACACAATCCTGCCACAAAGACAAAGAAAGGCTTCTGCTAATTCAAGGTGGCCTGGCCATGTGCTCGGAACAACCACTACAAAAAACAAAAAGGTCCAGAGACAGCAAATTTGAACTGGGAACATACTACAGCTACTAGCCTATACTCTTTTAGACAGTAAACACTACAGAAATGTTTGTCACAGCAGAAGTATAGCAGTAAGACACAAAATGAAAGTTTTAAAACAGATAAAGGAGCAAGGAGACTCTACAGAATGCTTTTAACTGCAAAAAATCAGTAATATGATACAAACCTTGGCAGATAATCAGAACAAACAAATAGGTGCTTAACAAGTAGAGAAAATTTCCTGTTAATACCTTTCACACAGTGAAACTAGCTATAAAGCTTTACTAACAGTGTGACAGTAAAAGCCTTATTTATCAGGCCCTGTAAGGCAAACAATTTTATTTTAACCATGCAGATTAGTTAATAGCAATAAAATATAGTAAAAAGTATGCAGCAGGCAATAAAAAGTGCTATATATAAATTGCTAGAAACAACAACTAGTAAATATAAGCAAAAAAAAAAACAAAAAAACAGGATACTTATTGTTATATATCTCAGATCCGAGTTGTAGTCAATTTCCCTCCTCCACTCGACTCAGTGTGTTTAGACAGAAATCCTCTCAAAGTTAAGGCTTGAATACCAAAAGATACAACCTTAAACAACTTTTTAAAAAAACAAGCTCAGAAGAACCGAGTGCTTATTCCAAGCCCCAGGCCACCCAACCTCCACCAACCAGCAGCAAATCAACACAATCCTGCCACAAAGGAAAATAAAGGTTTCTGCTAATTCAAGATGGTCTTGTCATGTGCTCAGAACAACCACTACAAAAACAAACAAGCCCAAAGACAGCAAATCTGAACTTGGAAAATACTACAGCTACTAACCTACACTCTTTTAGACAGTAAACACTACAGAAATGTTTATCACAGCAGAAGTACAGCAGTAAGCCACAAAATGAAAGCTTTTAAACAGATAAAGGAGCAAGGAGACTCTACAGAATGCTTTTAAGTGCAAACAAATCAGCTATATGATACACACCTTGGCAGGAAATCAGAACAAACAAACGGGTGCTTAACAAGTAGAGAAAAATTCCCATTAATACCTTTCACACAGTGAAACTAGCTAAAAAGCTTTACAAACAGCGTGGCAGTAAGCTAAACTGCTGAAAAGATTTTCAGACACTTTGATCCTCACAGAGCTTTAAATTTGTACTTTGCCCTGCAGAACTTATGCTTGGTAGACAAATTAGGACTGGCATACCTATGCTGGAATCCAAACTCAAGCAACAACAACAAAAACTAATGTATAATTATATTTATGTATTTATTTATTTATTTAGTAATGTACTAATTTATTTATTTATTGGCATTGGTTTACCAGAAAAGTCCAACTAAGCAGTGCCCTTTTTCTGTAGAGGTCCAGAGAGAAAACTTCCAATATACAGACATCATGGACATCATCTGTATTGTTTCCTCATTTACAGTCAGTGTCATTCATAGGCAGCAGTTTCATTATTCAGACATCCTTGACATCAGTTACATAATTCACAAACAACTTTGATTAAAAATAACAGTTACATAGGTTGTGTATTAGTACATGTTGTGACATCCCCACTCTGGGCCAGTAATCAAGGAGCTTAAATCCTCACCACTGGCACTGGATAGGGAGGATCACTTGGAACAAAAACTGATACACACAGTATTTCCAGATGTAGCTCTCTGCATCAAGCACAATTTCCCTTAAGAGCACATAGGGAACACACTCTACAGTCTGGCTTTCTACATCTGTCTCCCTCCAGGCATAGCTATACAGTTGAGGTCTCACTCGATTGTCCAAGCCAAGTTCTCCAGCACCCTCTTTGTAAAACTAGTACTTTGTATTTTTGCATACTCTTTGAGATTTGATTTTCACAGACAGATGCACACACGCACACACCCACACACACACACACACACACACACACGCACTCACACACGCACACACACATGCACACACACTTACACACACACACACACACACACACACACACACACACACACACACACCTGGGAAACACTGACACAGATTTAGTAGCTATGCACCCTTCTGCCCAGACTATAAGGTAGTTACACCACCACCAGACACTCCAAAGCCAGCTACTCTAAGGCTCTTGCAAGGATATACAAGTATACTGAGTGAAATTAATATTAATACAAATGCTAGTTTGACCAACAGCAAGAAGTGGCCACAGCTGTCATCATATATATATATATATATATATATATATATATATATATATATATATATATATAAGTGCTCTCAGAGATTAAAATACTCTCTAAAAGAAAAGCTACAATGAAAGGTTTAAATAAATGTAATAATACATAAGAGGAGGACATGAAATTAAATATCTACTTACAGTAAACACCAGAGTTTCAGCCACAAGAAATATTAAAATAACACTGATGAATAGATTCACATAATTACAGAAAATACTTATCTCACTATATTTTCCTGACTGATATAAAGAGTTACTGGTCCACTTACTAGAGCAAGGCAAGATGAAGTAGGTGAGGAGGCCTTCTCTGTCAAGTTTCAAAAACAGGCTGCAGTGAGACTTCAATCTCATCTAGTATTAAACTTAATTTTTTGTCCTAGATTACAGAATGATATCATGTTGTTGTTGTTGTTGTTGTATCTTTTTGCTTTTCCCGGTTAGGGGTCGCCACAGCTGAACTCTGGTCCGCTAATGATTGGCAGTAGATTTTTACGTACATCTGGTTATTTGACTTCTGGTTCCCATGCTACCCCCATTGCTAGAAACTGCCAGGATTTAACACATATGTGTCAATAATGCGCACACATAGAGTTTTGTTTAGATCTTCTGGAAGTCATAAAACAATTTCAAACATCCACCCTTCCAGAGTAACAGGTAGTTCACCCCAAAGACAATACAGAAATCTTCCTAGTTCAGTCTTTTTGTCTCTGGCAGCATTGAGAATTGCAAGATGCAATCTCCATGGCCAAACCCAAGTAATCTACTTTTAAAACATTTTCAAACTTAGATGGATTGAGACTAATCTCTTCCCTTCTAGTATCATCTGTCAAACATATACATCTAAACAGCTACAACAATACATGTATATTTCTTTTTCTGTCCAGCAGGGCACACATCGGTATATCCCCATCACAAGCAACTTCACAAACATAGATAGACTTACTAAGCTGGGCATTAATCCCTACATCACTCGATGGGTTGCCAGCTGGCTTACTGACAGAACCCACACTGTAAAAGTAGCCGACTCCAAATCCAGCTCCAAACAAGTGACATGTGGAGGAGCTCAGGGTTCAGTCCTGGGACTGCTCTTGTTTGGCATCTACTTCTCTGAAGTACAGGCCAACACTAAGGGACTCTGGAGAGAGACTAGTTGGTTCTTACCCTTGTGGACACTGCACTTTATGTAAATATGTCTTTAAAACCAAATCCTTCACTAGCAAAAATACTGGGCAGCTGTATGACATGATTTTTTATGCCAATTGTGGAATGGACTGGATCATATATTTGCCACCTGTACTTGTCAAGCCTTTTATGTGGGGCAATGGGAGGGTGGCCTAATGGTTATGGTGTTTGCCTTACAAACACAAGGTGTATGGTTTGAGTCTCACAAGGGATAATTGGCTAGGCTTAAAATGGCTCACAAGGGCAGTTAGCTTAGTACTAATCTATGAACCTATGAACCTATGAACAATAAACAAAACATGCTGGAGGGATAGGTTTCTGACCCAGAGGCTCCCCAGACTCTGGAATAGACTGCCCATACATGTCAAGCAGAGCGCCTCATTGGTCCTCTTCAAAAGGAACTGTGACAATTGGTTGGGAGAAAGGAAATTCACCCCGGGAATCACATCAGTCACCCTGCTAGACAGGGATCTACAGAAGTAAATAGTGTGGGAAGAAATAGCCCGGGAATTGTTATGGCTAGGCTTGTATAGGCCCTAGGGCTGATAGCCTAGTACCAACCTATGAACCTATGAACAAGCATCTGTACAAATCAGTTTGATATACAAATAGCATATAATTCTCTAGAAAACTGCAGCCAGCCCTGCCAGCACATGCCACACATCCACTGTCCTACTTTTCCTGGCACAGCTGGCAACACCTCACATCAAAACACATGTTTTTAAAGATAAGGAGTTAGAGCAGCCCAAAGAAAGGAAGGAGGGGAGGAGGCACAATCAATATAAATGAGATGAGATGATAGAAAAGAATATAGTTGTGACAATAGTACTTTAAGTTTTGTGTAGAAGAGGGTTATGGTATAAATTCATACAGCTATATTAGTACCAAATTAGCCAGGACCGGTGCAGGTGCAGAGCCATTTACCTAGTAGGTGCTGCTTCAGCTGGCATTTGCAGAGTGTTCTTAAGTGGAGTGGGATGGTATTCCCACTGTTAGCAATGCTGAGTGAGTTCAAGGATTCTCCTGCATTGTTGTTAGGTTTAGTTATGGAGAGTAATGATTCGTCAGTGGAGTGTAGAGGTTTTTAGTAGTGTAAGTTTGAATAATGGAGCAAAGAGTTGGGAATTTTTCAGAGTTCTGCAATAGTTTGAAACTTGTAAATACCAGTTTAGTTGGTTTAGAGAGTGGAAGAGATGTGATATATATTATTTGTTGCTTGTGAATTTTGCTACTTGTACCATTCTTGTAGTTTGGCAGATAGTAAGGAGCTGAGGTTGGTTACTATGGTAGAGGCATATAATAGAGTGGGCAGTAGAAAACAAGTGGCCATGTTTTATTCTATATACGTTTTCTTTATAGCTTGCTGAATGTGAAGATCAAATTGCAAGTGTAAGTAAGGTTGTTATGAGGACAGATCAGAAAGCAGAATACTATGGCAAGCATTTTTACGACAAATTATTTTCTATCCAAATTCTGCCGAACCTTCAACTAAGCCAGCCAGCCAGCCCGCTGCCAGCGGACATTAATTTGGAGAGGGAGAGAATTTGGGGGAGAGCAGGTGTTGTGATAAGAAAGAAAGGAAAAAGAATAGAAAAAATACAATGAAGCAAGGTCCTATGTGGTACAAACTAAAAATGGCGCCATTATGAGATGTTATCTGAGACACCTGTGAGTACTTCCAGAAACATTTCATTGTGAAAGTTTTGTATCACAGAGCTATACCCTGGTGTTCAAGCCAAGGATGATGAGGCCTTTCGCCAACCAGAGCGTTCCACTTCCTCAAAAGCTGTAGTGTAATCGTATATACAAGACATAGGTGGAAGTCCTGAATACAAACTGCTGTCCAAAAGTCCAACAGCTGTTGAGCTGAGTGTGACTGCACACATTCTGCCAAAATGGATCTACTAAGAGACTTTAGACAAAATTCAAACTGCTTTAATTGTTTGTCAGAACCATTTTTCCTCCACAGGTACCTGTCCTAAATGAACTATGTGGTGATTGAGAAATCCATGCATCTGTAAGATACTGTGAATACAACTGTGACTACTGAGCAGATTAATTGACTGATTTTTCTTCTCATCTATCAGTGTGATTGCATTATTGTTGAATACTTCTACCAAACTCAGATGCGGCTGTGTTATGTATGAGTTTGTAAGAAGTTTTAGAAACATCTGTACAGTTCAACAGTATTTAGGAATACAAGAATTGTGTACTAAACCAAACCATATGTGCCAAAGTTTTAGAGAAACATTTCTCTTGTGTGGGGAAATTTACTGATAATAAGTGTGTACAGTTCACTGTATGGTTTTACTCTGCATACAAATTGTAGTACTGTATTTTTAAGAAGTAAGATATCCCATGATGCTTAGGATCTGGTGGACCAGTTGGCTGATAATTTGTGACGTGATATAAAACTGTTAATTGCCTTTCTGCTATGTTGTCATGCTGGTTTCTGCTGCCATCCTTTATGCTGCCAAACAAAACGACTGAGTGTGCATTGGTGTGCATCCTGAAAATAATTATTTAGTAAAAATGAATATATTGTAGGCATTACAGGTCATCATTTAAGTACTACTTGTTATTAGAATGACAGCTGGCATACTTATTGGAGTAGTCAATGGAAATTTAAATAACGCCCTTTGACCTTTGGAGTTACTTTTTATTCATAGCAATCTCTATCTGAGTTACTAAAAATGGAGCATGGAGAGAGACAGAGAGAGTGAGGGAGATGTATACATATCTATCTATCTATCTATCTATCTATCTATCTATCTATCTATCTATCTATCTATCTAGCCTTCCATTCATTTATGTAAACATATATCACTGGTTTAGCTACTGGAACTGCATTTTAGCTTTACTATCTATTAAAATGAAAAATGTGATATGAAAATGTAAGCAGTAATTCTGCTTATGTTTTACATATAATTTTCAAAGGAATGCTTTGTATTTATTGCATTTGTAAGAAGTTTATTATTACCATTTGGTTTATTCTTATATAGCCTTTTAATGATGATTGTGTTGCTCTGATTATCACATATACAGCTGTTCTGGGTCCCTGGCTTCCCAGGAAAACTCTGATAAGAGTTCCTGGAGATGAAGAACTGATTAATATTATTAAAAAACAATGTAGCATTACTCTTGTTTGAAGTATACTGTCATAGCTGTTACTTAAGTTGCATATAGCTACATATATGGAATTGGATGAGGTGAGTAATAGTGTCTCTTCAGGTACTGAATTGTTACACAATGTGGCTGATTCAGAAAGGTTACCATGAGATGAAAGCCTTGTGCATACCTCAAACTAACTACTTCCAGTTCAGAGGCAGCCCTGTCAATGTGATGTACCACAAAGTGGTGCAGCATTGAGGTAGGTTATCCCTGTGGACTACCACAAATGTGAATGTGGCATTCTGGAGAGTGGTGTATGATAATTAGCCATGTGCTCACCCCCATGAAAATGCCTGTGGTAAAGCATTTAAGCACCCAAACAATTCATAAAATCAGTCAGCTGCATGAAACTCCACCTCAGCCCATGTTAACAAATATGTCAAAAGTTGACATTTACCCGAATCACAAAAGAGCGAAGTGCCAAGTTGATTAATGAAGAGGCAGTAGTGGTGGTGTTTGTTCCTCTGTGTACACTTAGCTACAGGTATGAGTATTATGCTGAGTGAGGAGTGGATGCATGTAAGTGTGTGTCTGTGTCTGTGTGTGTATGTGTGTCTGTGTGTGTGCGTTTGTGCGCGCGTGTGTGTGCGTGTGTGTGCATGTGTGTGTATGTGCCTGCTTGCGTGGACACAGAAGAAGGATTAGTTAGGGAATAGGTCAGAAATTTTGTGTGTGTGTGTGTGTGTGTGTGTGTGTGTGTGTGTGTGTGTGTGTGTGTGTGTGTGTGTGTGTCTGTGTCTGTGTGTGTGTGTGTGTGTGTGTGTGTGTGTGTGTCTGTGTGTGTGTGTGTGTGTGTGTGTGCGTTTGTGTGCACGTGTGTGTGCGTGTGTGCATGTGTGTGCGTGTGTGTGCGTGTCTGTGTGTGTGTGTGTATGTGTGGATTTGTGTGCGTGTGTGCGTGCATGTGTGTGTCTATCTGTATTTGTGTGTGTGTGTGTGTGTGTGTGTGTGTGTGTGTGTGTGTGTGTGTGTGTGGGTGTGTGTGTGTGTTTGTATCTGTCTGTCAGTCTTTGTGTACAGGTGAATAGGTATGTCCCTAAGTGTGATTAAGGGAGGGGGAGGGGTCGTGTGTGTTCTGTGTTTGTATGCATGCATGTGTTAATATGCACGTGTGGGGTGAGTAATTATAAATCCACTTTACCCTAAGCTAATGAGATAATCCTACAATATTGGGGGCATGGGAACACCAGACACCAGAAATACTGTTTATGTTGTGCTATAAAGTCACTTAAAAAGTAAATTTTTCAGCATGAAAGATTTGGGGTGGGGGAAACACAAGGGATACTCTTTATATCATGCTGTAACAGCACTTAAAACATTTGGCAACAGACTCTCAGCTCTCTGTAACACCAGTAATCACAAGTGATACTCCAGCATTCTACCTTACATCTTTGAAGGTAAAAAAAAGTAAAAGTAAAAGAGTAAAGAATTTCAAACCCTGCAACCTTAGCACAGAAAACAACTTGTCAAACATAACCCATAACCCTCTGTGCTACTTCAGGAGTGAGAGTAAGAGGGCGTTTTCTACATGATAATAAGTATATGTAGCATTATTCATGGATTGCAATGGTTTGGGAGTTACAATGGACAGGGCACATATAACAGGTAACACCAGGAGGATTGTAAAATCATTGACAGTTGAGGGGGGGTATATCTGCGTGGGGGACAGCTTCCGCACAAAGCCAGGAGGAACATTAGATGTAACATGGTGAAGTTTTAAATTATTACTTGACCTCACTAAAACATTAATGGAGTAACAGCTCTAGCATCGGGATGCACTTTCCAAACAGGAACGTATATGAAACTCTAATGTCTGGCATTACTGATTGAAGGTAAGTAATATGATTTATGAGGGCAGAGACAGAAATTAGAAGAAACATTAGGAATGTTCTGTACACTAAGTAAATGAGTACTTTATTTTGCCGCCACTGTCTAATAATGCCTTTTGTATGGCAAACATTGATTTTTTGAGCCTTGCTTTTATGTATAGTGCTTTAAATTCCCTCACCCTAGTTGTTACTAAACTATCACATTACTTTGCAGCTGCCTTTAGTTTTATTTCTCTCTTTTTCTTTGAATTTTTTCCTTCTTAAAGTTGCATTGTATTAAGTACACTTTGCAAATTTTGCTCAGTTTAATACCCTATTTCAAGTTAAAACCTTGCAAACTGTTTTTATAACCCAAGCATTTTTACAGTCATTCATAGGTTCATAGTTTAGTACAAAGCTAACTGCCTTTGCGAGCCATTTTAAGCCTAGCCAATTATCCCTTGTGAGACTCAATCCCAGCACCTTGTGTTTGCAAGGCAAACACCTTAGCCATTAAGCCACCCTCACAACCCTTGCTTGCATTTTATTTATTTATTTATTGACATTTGTTAACTGGGATAGACCAATTGGTTTACATAACCCATTTTCAGTAGAGGTCTGGAGAGAAAAGCTCCACAACTTGGCATAAAGATTAAAATACACATAAAGACATTTAGGTTAATTCTCCGTGAGTTATATAATATGCAGCAGGAAATTAGAATTGTTATAAGATTTACAAGATTATAATAAGGCTTTTGAAGCATGATACAATTAAATATAGGACTATGCAGGGATTGACAAGATTTTACAAGACATCATACAACTTTAGACTCAATGATACTATAAAGATTATACACAACCATGTAAGACTGTACAAAGTACTATCCTAGACTGTATGGGAATATACAAGGTTGTACAAGAGTTTAACCGGACTATAGCAGATTCTACTAGATTCAGTGAAACTCATAAAGATTCTATGAGATTTGAACAGATAAAACATGCTGTTCTATGAGAAATTCCAAGAGCTGTGGGAAAGACTTGATTGTAAGATTGGTAATACATGTAGCTGGAAGTTATGTTGAAATATGAAGGGAATAGCCGAGATGATTATCTTTCTGGTAAAGTACAAGGGCATATATGGGAATTAAGAAGGTAGTTTTTAGTGTGGGCTTTAAACAGATGAGGCAGTCTATGGTTCTGAAATTAACTGGTAAGGTGTTCTTTAGCTTTGCCGTTGCATAGGAGTATAGCAGTGCCTACCTTTTCGTTTGGTTGGTGTACAGTTAGAAGTTGTTTGTTTTCAGAACAGAGGGTTCTGGTGGGGATACAGGAGTGTAGTATTGGTTTTAAGGCAGGACAACTGTCAGGTTTGTATATCACTTTGTGTGCTAAAGATAGTTGCAGGAAGGCAAGATGGTGGGGAAATTTGAGCCAGTTTAGTTTTTTTAGGGCATGGCAGTGGTGTGAGAGATAGGGTGTGCCAGAGGCAAATTTGGAGGTCATGTAATAACAAGACTGGAGTTTATTTGCCAACGTTTTATGTAAATTAATGAAAATGGGGGCACCCATATAGGACAGAAGGGAGCAAATAGGCATTGGTTAGTGTCTTTTTAGTTGAGCTATCCATTAAATCTTTATGTCTGTACAGTGTTTGTAGTGAGTGTTTTTACTGGCATTGAGAATGTGTTGTTCAAATGTGAGTTTGTGATCTATGGTAATGCTTAATAGCTTTGCTTCAGTCATAATTTTAATTTCAGTATTGCTCTATGAATATATTTTAAAATCAAATGTGGAAGATTGTGATGTGAAAAGCATCAGTTTTGCCTTACTTAGGTTAAGGAGTAGCTGTGCTGCATTGAGCCAAGATTGCACTTAGCTAAAGGAATTTTGGGTTATTTGCAGGAGGTGCTCGATGCTGTTTGAGGATAAAATAATGGTGGAATCATCAGCGTCTTGTATAATATGGCTTTCAGGAGAGGTAGTGTATAAGTTGTTAATGTCATTAAAGAGCAATGGTCCTAGAATGGACCCTTGGGGCACTCCACTGTTATTGATCTGGTATTGAGACACACTATTTTTCCATTTTATACATTGTTGATGGTTAGTAAGGTAACTTGTGAAACATTGCTGGGTGGTTTTGAAAGATCCATGGTAGAAAGTTGCGGTATGAGTTTGCTGTGTGATACTGTATCAAATGCTTTCAATAGATCTAGTAAAATAACAGAGGTTAGATGGCTGGAGGCTTTATTGGTAGTATTCATAAAAGAGGTGAGGGCTGTAATTGTGCTATGTGCAGTTTCAAAACCATGTTGGGTTGGTGTAATAAGGTTATTACTGATTATCTGGCATAATAGCTGTTTAAGTACAGATTTTTCTAGCAGTTTTGAAAGGACGGAGAGTAAAGAGATGGGTCGATAATTTATTAATTCGTTGGATTTACCTCCTTTATGCAAGGGGTTGATGATGGATTTTTTCAAGAGGTTTGGGAATAGGGATTCCTTGATGGATCTATTAATAAAGATGCTGATGGGATATGTGATAGCTTCAGCAGCAAGTTTTAAGTATTCTGAAGGGAGATTGTCACAGGAAAGGGAACAAGGTTTTAGTTTCAGAAGAAGCTTATTTTTTAGTGAAGTAGATACTGGTTGTAGAGAAAACGGAGGAGACGACGTAGTTGAAGTTAAGCTATGAAGGTGATGAAGGGAAGAGATCATGTTAAGAGATCATGTTATTTATATTGGATGTTTAAGGAGTTGATGCTGTTGTATTATCTGTGGAGGTGGGGTTAGCATTTAAGGTAGGCTTTGTTACAAGGTCAAGTACGGTTTTGATAAAATGAGTATTGAATAGGTCAGGTATTTGAGAAATTGTTTTGTCTATGGAAGGAGATGGGTTTTGTGTGGAGCCGTAGTGAAAAGATTGTTTTTCAGAACGGTTTGGGGTTATTTTTGTGGCTGGACAATTGTTAGGAGAAGTAATTTTTTCTTGTCTGCGATTACTAGTTTTTTTAGCTTTATTGCATAGTTTATATACTAGTAAGTTTGTTTCATTTCTATTTCTATGCCAGCCTTTCCAGGCTTTATCTCTGGTAGGTAGTACTTGTTTTGTGGGTTTTGTTGGCCATGGAGCAAGATTATTTCTTATTCTTTTTGTGCCTGGGGGGCTAAGTTATTGATGGTGTTTAGGAATATTTTATTGAAATGATCAATGGTATTTTCTAGCGGTAGTGTCTTTAGTGGTGACCAGTTAATGTTTTTTAAGATGTCATTAAATCGTTGTTAGTTAAATTTTGATAGGTTTCTGGAGGATTTGTAGGTGTGGGGTTCTGATATTTGAAGGGAAGTCCTATAGGTATAGGCAGGTAAGTGGTCACTAAAGGTGTTTGGCAGGGTACTGCAGTTTGTGTATTTTTGGGGAGCACTGACTAGGATCCAGTCTAGGGTTGCTCCTGGGGTGTTATTGTTTTGCATTCTGGTGGGAGTATTGATGAGTCATGTAAAGTCATAAAGGTTAATGCAAGGTTAATGCAATTTACTGGGGAATCTCTTGTTAAGTGTTGTCAATTAATATTTACATCACCCATGATAAAAATTTCATTGGAGACGTTTTTGGATATCCAGGACAGAATGTCTTCTAGGAATGGAATATTTTGGCCAATGAGTATGTACACAGCTGCAATGCATAGCTGTTTGTTATTGTTTATTGGTAGGGATGTGATAAGTATTTCAACTTTTCCAAATTCTGGAACTGATTTAGAGAGGAGTACAATTGTGTACATATTAAAAGCGCACCTAAAAACATGCTGGCTATGCCCTTGCAACTCCCACTCTAATATCATCCACCCCATCCAACTATTACCTTTCTTTCATCTCCACTAACTACCTTGATGATAGCAAGCTCAGATGCTCATAAGCCTAGTACTTATTATACAGCAGGAACTTCTCATTGTTACATTTGTTAAAGCCTGTTATGTACTTCACAGATAAAGATTCTAGTTGTCTACTGATGTACTATGTTCTTCATCTGTAAATATGTTGTAAGTAATTTCTATGTTAAATTGTTAATCGCTATGTAATCCAATGTAACTACTGTCTGTTTATTTTAATGTGGAGCTTTTCTCTTCGGGCCTCCGCTGAAAATGGACCCACGTCCAGTCGGACACTCCCGGTCAACAAATTTAAATAAATAAATAAATAAATAAATAATTAGGATAAACTAATGCAACTTCACCTGCTTTTTTTGTGGGTTCTATCATTTCTTAGTATACTAAATCCAGGGGGCAATATTTTGGAATCTTGGATGTGAGGTTTTAACCACGTTTCTGTGATAGGTAGTATGTCAGGAAAGTATTGTGTTAACCATGCATGGAATTCTGTCATTTTATTACAGATGCTTCAAATGTTTAGGGTTGTTAGCAAAAGATGTATTGTATGGGGGAATGGGTGAGAGGCATGTTTGTGACTGGGCCCTGGATTGGGTTGGATGCCCTTGCATTGAGATAATATAGAGTGTGGAAGGAGGAGTTGTTTGAGGCTTATGATTCTTTTGTTATGTGAATCCTTGCATGATTCAGCTATATAAAGTCTAGTAGAGGGAAGGATTTTAAGTTTAAAAAGGTAGAAATTGTGGAAGTCAATAAGGCTGGCAGATATATCTGAGAAGCTAGTTGTTTAGTAGTAAGTAAAGATAAAGTTGTGGATTTAGTATAAGGGGCTATTATTGTACATTTGAGGGACATGGCATGGCTCAGTGCAGTAAGGGATAGGGTTGAGATAGTTATAAGAATAATCGATTGTGGGGGAGATTTCATGATTAAGGCTGTTGGCTAATCAAGAATTTATATTGGTTAGTAAACAGGACCAGTAGGAGTAGTAAAATGTTTAGTAGTTGTGATACAAGTTTTGTAAAGGGCAGGGAGTTTAAGTATCAAGTATCAAAGTGGATTTAATAGGGTAAAGGGTCAGGTGGGATGGGTTACTGAGAGTATAAATGAAATGAAGTATGGGTGCATGGGAATGGGGGTAGGATAGGGGAGCAGAGTGAGCCCGAGTGTAGCAAGGCCAACAAGAGTGAGCTACAGCCTCATTAGAAGGGAATCTGCACGAATAATTACAGATTATCAATTCGGGCAGGAGGTTCATGTTTTGAGCTACTTAGGATGATTGGTTCATGAGTACCTAATAGTAAAAAGGGAGATGAAAAAAATATATATGCTGAAAGGCTACAGCCACATTAGAAGAGAATCTGAAAATAAAATAAAACAGTAAACAGTTACTATTTTGGAAATGTTACTATATCTGATTAATTACATGAATATGTAGCTCCACCATTCTGATAACATTTTCTATTGAAATATCTAGTTTTATTATGGTGTGAAACCTTGTGGACAAGAGTCCTGTGCCCGATACAAACTTTGCATTAGGGTTGTATGTTTAATTCTTTCAACCCTCCTAGTAGCAAAACATGATTCCTGGCTTTTAAAAGAAATGATCAACTACTGCTGTTGAAAGAATGCAGTTTAGGCCAAGTACATTTACTTCATGTTCAAAAGTGAGCAGATATAGTTACTATAAGGACAGAGGGGAGCACTGGAACTAAGGCAGGGTGATTTACCATGTGATTGCATGAGTATGCATGCCCCTGCTAAGTAATGGTCAGAAAACCAGCTGATAATGCTCACAGAAGTGAGTAATGATAGTCCACTACATAATGTACACTGTGCAAATACCTCGTTTAGTAACCTGGAAAAAGGCAGAGGCCGAGGTCGTCAGTTCCTTCTATAGGTAGTATTCGTTGATTGTGATATATTTGTCTTTCCACTGTTTTGGGGGTGATCTGAATGAAGTTAAGGATAATTAACCTACTGACATTCTTTATCAGCTGCAATACAGTTTCTTCTGCAAAGCAATACACCCACATAGGTCCATAGATTCATAGGTTCCTAGGTTCATACTAGGCTATCTGTCCTAGGGCATTTATAAGCCTAGCCAGAGTGTGTTTGGCTTTCGCCACCCATTTTAAATGAATTTTGCTATGCCCTTTTTTGAGGTTAGTATACTGTGCCTCTGTCTAACAGTGACACAGAAGTGATAGCCAGGGTAAATCTACGATCCCCCATCCACTCATCAAGATTCTTCTTGAAGAGAGTCAACGAGGGACTCTGCCTAACCTGGACTGGGATTTTATTCCAGAGTGAAGGGAGCCTCTGAGTTATGAATCTGTCCCTCCAGCATGTCCTATTTATTTCAGTGCTGAGGTTCAAGTCTCTCGAGCACGTAGCTCGATGGGATTTGGATTTTCTGAGGTGCAGCATGTCCATTAATTCCGGGTTGGACATGGCTTTATATGTCAGGCACAGATCAACTCTGAGCAGGCGGTATGCCACTGAGTAGAGCTGGAGTTTCTTTAACCGGGCAGCATATGGCATCTGTTTAAGCCCTTTGATCCTCTTGGTGAGGAACTTTTGGGGTCTTTCCATTTGCTGCAGGTGTCTGATAAGGTACATCCCAAAAGGGGCATTGTACTCAATTATGGGCCTGATGAGGGATGAGTAAAGAGGCACGATGACCTCCCCTGATCTAGATGTGAATCCCTTCATGATTAGGTGGGCTATATAAAATGTTTTTCTGACCACTTTGGCCAGATTGCTATCAACATGGGTCCCCAGGTCTCTAATTACTTATTCCATACTTAATGGATTACCACGTATGTGGTAATTTGTGGGCACTTTGTTTTTGCCAAAGGGGATGACTATACACTTTTTGGCGAACTTGGTCAGCCACAGTCCTTCCGTGTTGGCCTGTACCTCTGAGAAATATATACTGAACAAGAGAGGTCCCAGGACTGAGCCTTGTGGGATGCCACTTGTAACTGGTTTGGAGTCTGACATGGCTCCAGCAATTCTAACCATGTGAGTTCTGTCCTTGAGCCAGTTTGCAACCCATCTAGTGAAATAGAGGTTTATATTTAAGCTGGTGAGCTTATCTATAATGCCCGAGTGGGGTATCGTATCGAAGGCTTTTGCGAGGTTCAGGTAGGCTGTGTGGACAACCTTCCCCTCATCAATGGCCTTGGTGACTGTTTCAAAGAAATCGACTAGATTTAAGAGGCAGGATCTGCCCTTAACAAAGCCAAACTGGGTAGGATCCAGTGTCTGTAGGTCCCCAATATCTTTATTTATAAGGTCCATGATGATCCTTTCCATAGCTTTGCAGGCCAAGCTAGTCAGGCTTATGGGGCGATAGTTTCCAGGATCCATTGAGGCACCACCTTTGTGGAGAGGGACCACCATTGCTGTACGCCACTCTTTGGGTACATATCCTGTAGTAAGGCTGAGATTGAACAGTAGTTTTATGTTTGGGTTTAGCTCTTCTTGGAGCTCATGTAGGACACAGCCTGGGATACTGTCTGGTCCCTTTGATTCTGTGTTTTTTGCTTTGGAGAGGGCGGCTCTTACCTGAGCACCTGAGATGTCAGGGGGGCAGCACTCTGCTGGGATAGATATTTGCCCTTTTGGTGGGGGGGAGAATTTGCGCTGAACCTGTCAGCTAGTATGTTGGCAATGTCTGTGGGTTTGGTGTATTTTTTGTCATTTTGGACTAATTCTGAGCATATCTGGGAATTCCCACCCAGGTTCCTAACATAACTAAAGAAAGCCTTGTGATAATCCTTAGTGTCCTGTGCAATTTTTCTCTCAAAGCTGGCCTTAGACGATTTAATGAGTGCCCATAGTTTTTTGCTAATACTAATCAGAGATGCCTTCCCTTTTTGGGATTTTGCTCTATCATTTAGTAGCTTCCTCCTTCTATTGTATAGTTTGCTTATGGCTGGGGTCCACCAGAGAGGACATCTGCCTTTGGAGGGCTGGGTCTTGGTTTTATTTGGGATTGCATGATCCATGCATTCCTGAAGGTGCTCATAGAATGCGTTTAGAAAGGATTCTGCGGTCTGGGCCATATTTTCCACAGGCCCGGGGGCTTTGAAGGATTCCACCTCGGTTTTGAGGAGTGTGAAATTTGCTTTAGAGAAGTTTTTCACTGTGGTTTACTGGGCAGCGGGTGGGGTCGGGATATGAATATCCAGTGAGATTAGTTTATGGTCTGATCTTACCAGTGAGGGATACTCTTCTGGTCTGGAGCACAGAGTCCCCATGTTGGTGATGATCAGGTCCAGTATGTTTTCCCCTCTTGTGGGAGTGGTAACAAGTTGTTCCATAGCATTTGAGTTTATAACTTCTAGGAACCTTTGGGCTAGGGTGATGGAGCTAGAGTGATGCTCCCAGTCTATGTTTGGGTAGTTGAAGTCGCCCAATATAATGGTGTTTGGAGAGACCTTCATATTTTCCAGTGTTCTTAGGAAGGCCGAGTGGAGTTCCTGGGTTTGGGAGGGTGGTCTGTAGCAGGCTAAAAACTGGAAGGCAGTTTTACCCACTGTTAGTTGCACATGCATAGTCTCTGATGCTTCGTGCTGTGCCACCAACCTGGAGGTGTGGGTATCTTTGATGAATATTGATACTCCCCCTCCTTTTGTGGTTCGGTCCAAGTTTTGGGGACGAAAAGCATGGAATGAGGTATAACATGATAGTGCTGGGGTGCTCTCGGGAGCCATGAACCAGGTTTCTGTTACTGCACAGATATCGATGTTCTCCATGCTAAGGAGAGTTTTGGGTGCATGCATCTTGAGGTTTTGACTTCTGGCATTGAGTAGCACTACTCTTAGTTTCTTATCCCTTGTGATACCTATGGAGGTGGGTTTGTCTTTTGAGCCTTGCCTAAAAAAGGCACTATGGGGTTAGCAAGAGCCTTTGCCAATATCCGAAAGCCCAGGGGTGATAGGTGCAAGCCGTCCCTAGTGAAGCACCGTTGCTTGTCGAGCATGTCATCCCAGGCTGACAGGCATTGAATCCCCTTTGAATGACACCAATACTTAAGCCAATTGTTGAAATTGATCATCTTGTCTTCATATTGTGGCATCATTCTTGGTGAGGGTAAGATGCTACTCAAGGTCAGGGTCATACCGGCCTGGGCTACATGCTCAGAGAGCTCCTCTATGTCTCTTTTCATGTAGTCCAGGGAGGTACGTCTCAGGTCATTCACACCAGCATGGACAATGACTGAGTCCTATTTCTACTTGCCTTGGAGTGACCTGAGTGCTTGTGTTATGTGGTGGATCCTAGCGCCCGACAGGCAGCTCACCGTGACCTTCTCCTTGTTCAGCCTGGTGAGCGGGACGTCAGTGTGCCTGACGATAGAGTCACCTATTACAAGTGTATCAGGTGTGTTGTTTGGCCTTAAGGGCTGTGACTGTTTGGCACACTGGCTTTGTGAGCTATGCGTTGCACGTGTTTTGTTTTGGGGTAGCGGTTGCTTGGGTGTCTGCTTTGGAAGTCTCTGCTGCTTAGGCAGATTTTTATTTAGAGCCTCTGAGTATGTTTTTGTGTGTTTATGTGTTTGGTTTGCTGTCGTGGTAGGTCTATGTGAGACTGGAATTGTAGTGAGTGTGGTTTCCTTTTCCTCCTGACTGGTTACGCCAGTACTGAGTTGAGAGAGCTTAGCCTCCAGATTGGCTATATGGTTGCATCTCTCACATGTGTTGGAATTTGTTGGGAGGAGGAGAGGGTTGTCTGTGTACATGAGGTAGTCGTAACATTCCCTCAAGATTCCCAGATTCACCAGCTGGACCGGAGAGGAGATTGACAACTGACCTTTGGACATGCTAGAATAGTATTGGGAATTCCTTTATAATTGTAAAAAAAGGGCCAATGGGGAACAAGGTACTCAAGGGGAGTTTGTGAGGGTGTAGTGCTTTTAATTTTTTAGTGCTGACTTATATAATTGCTTTAGTGAGCAAGTGCCAGGTAACTTAAATGCAATGTGCTACAGGTAACTTAAATGCAAAAATGACAAACAGTAACTTTCATTCAAGTGAAACAAGGTAATAAGTACAGTAAGCAACGCAGATATCACTAGGGATCCACAGAAGCGCTGAAAAGCCGCGTTTTAGGTGGAATTAGCATTTCAGGGAAATAACAAGCAAACAAACAACAAGCATACAAACAAAGATAAATTCAGCAGGCCTGGATCTAGTCTATGCTACAGCAAACAAGGTGTACCAATTTCAGTAAGAAACAGTTCAAATATGCAGGCACTATAAGCCTTTAACCACATTTTGGACAAATAACATGAATTACGCTTCACCCTCTCACTCCACAGGTTGGATGAAGTCTATCAAATGGACAACACCTTTATACATTTTTTTCATAACCCAGGTCCTTTACAGTCATGCATTTCACTTTTACCTAAGAATAATACAGTTTTCCAGGTTAAGTTATTATATTAACACAGTATTTTGAGTCACTGTAATGCAGGGGTGTAGAAGTTTTTGCATTTGATATTAGGTTTTAAACACATCATATTTAAATCTACATCAAATTAGCTTTATGAATTTATTTTTCTCCTAGATTTACCTGTAGGGCATTGGATGTTAACTATTCTTGTCTGGACATCTGTTTATTGCATCCACCTAAACCCTACTTTTATGCAGTCCTTCCACTTCAGCAGTGCTTGTAGTCCCTCCTAGCTCATTGGCTGGTTTGCTGGATTTTAGTGGGGAGTCAAAAGCTTTTTGCTTATTCACATTCTTACTTTTCCTATTTTAGTTATAAATGTTCTCTTCTACTGTTAGGCCTAGCTTCCTTTTCATTTAATGAGTCACACAAGGTTCAGTGCATTCTTTCATCCAGCAAAGCCCCTACTCCATTATTCCTCCGAATGGTCAGTCTTCTTATTGCTTCTTAACCTGCTACACTCATCTCCAGTTCAGTTCTGAGACCAGTATGGTTCCTTCTACAATATCAAGCATACCCTCATGAGCTGACTGCTAAAGTTCAACTTGAAATGGAAGTAAGGTCAGTTCCTTGCTCCATAGCTAATATCTGATCTGGTCATGAGCTCTCACCAGCAGATTAATAGGCTGATACTGTGGTGTGCAGCATCCTCAAATCACAGACTGTACCCTGTGTTAGGGCTAACCACTCAATACTGTAAAAATTGGCCCTAGGAGATTGGTCACCTTGACTAATGTCTCCAGAAATGGACATAGATATTTTCTACTGATAAGTGGGTTGAAAACCCAGTCTACTCCATCCTATGCCAGGGGCCCATGCCAATGGTGGGAGGAGTCTACATACCTGTATTGTGCCATCTATAAAGCCCAACAGCCCTGGGTCCTTAAGCTACTAAATGGCCACTGTCCATTTGACCAGATTAAGTTACTTGGGATAGCTCAGATGAACAAAAGCTGGATGTAAAACCAATTAACCTGTCAAACATGAACTACTGATTGCCATACTCAGTATGGCTTCACTGACAGGATGCAGATGGAAGCAGATCACATGATGGTAAGGGAGAGACTGGATGCCATCTTTAGAGAGGAGTTAAGATCAAAGAACACTGAAAAAAGCCATTTGTTTTGGGATCCAGTGTCCACTACCCAGTGGGAACACAGGCTTGAAATGCTGTGGGAATTGTGGTGAAGGAGAGTCTTCAGAAGATAATGAGAGATGTCATCAGAATAGTAACAAACTAATGGTAATCAGGCTCAAGTGTAAGGATGTGGCACTATTCATAATCTCAGCAGCTGGCCCACAGCAGGGCTGGGATAGCAAGGAAAAGAGTGCATTCAGGCAGAATTTGTTGGATGTGCTAGATAAAGCTGGTCAACATGAGTGAGAGTTGATAATGTCCATACCATGATAGAAATAACAGGATAAGAGGACTTCCTGGGTCCACATAGGTGTGGCAAAAGGAATAAAGAAGGAAAAACAAGTTTATAACTCTTTCTGTCAAATGGCATGATGATAGTCAACATTTAGTTCACCAAGACAAACAGTCACATGATCTCATGCAAGAGTGGCCAACATGCAACTTAGGTGGACTTCCTCCTACTAATGAAAAGGCATTGGGTAGAATCAGTGATTGCAATGTCATTCCCAGTGAAGCAGCCAGCCCACAGTAAAAACAACTGTTTGCCACAATCATCTGCTAGCAGTGGTCAGAGAAGGATCTAAGTTCAGCAAAGCCTGCAGCTGAAGACCTAGATTTTCACTAGAGGGAAAGTACAAAATTTCAAGGAAATAGTCACCTCAGCAAGAAAAGGAAGTATGTGGAGTTGAAGAGCTATGGCAGTGCCTTAAAACAGCATGTGTGAGAACTACAGAACAGATGTGTGGCCAATCCAGGTGAGGAAATTAGGTACATATAGAAAGCTGGTCATGGAATACAGAAGTCCAGGAGATCAACAAAAGAAAGAAGGAGTGCAGGAAAAAGTGTGAGACAGAAAAGATAGACCAGGCTAAGTAGGTACAAATAAACCAGGCTAAGGGGGTACAATGGTTGACTAACAAAGAGGGTAAGAGAGCAGTTGCAATACCATAGGTTCATATGTAACTACTAGGCTAGCTGCTTTTGCAGGCCATTTTAAGCCTATCCAATTTCCCTTCAGAGATGAGAATCAAATTCTGTACCTCATACGTGCAAACTAAACACCTTAACCATTATGCCAACCTCCAAGAACAAGGCATTCAATGCACTGCACCAAATTCTGGAAATTGACTTAACAGATGACACATAATAAACTCAATCCTGTGGCAGGGTGAAGACAGAAAGATAAAGACGGTAGTCGTGTGATTCAGCAGATGGCACATATGAAAGTCAATCCAGCGGCAGGACAAAGAGAGAAAGATAAAGAGCTTTGTGCCCACTGAATCATGCACAACAACAGTTATCCAACTCCACAAAGGAGGAGCCACCACCGATTCCGGGAACTATCACCCTATTAGCCTGACAAGCCTTGTCTGCAAGGCCATGGAATGTATCATCATGGAACTCATAAACAAAGACATTGGTAACCTCCAAACTCTGGACCCCACCCAGTTCGGGTTTGTGAAAGGCAGAGCATGCCTCCTGAACCTGATTGACTTCTTTGAGGCAGTCATCAAAGCCATAGATGAGGGTAAGGTGGTTCACACAGCCTGTCTTGACCTCACCAAGGCTTTCAACACCATCCCCCATTCTGGAATTATAGCTAAACTCACTAAACTAAGTATAAATCCCTACACCAAAGGATGGGTTGCCAAATGGCTCACTGACAGAACCCACACTGTAAAAGTTGCAGACTCCAAATCTGACTTCAAACCAGTGACAAGTGGAGTACCACAGAGTTAATCCTGGGACCTCTCCTGTTTGGTATCTACTTCTCTGAAATACAGGCTAACACAGAAGGCCTCTGGCTAACAAATTTCACAGATGACTGCAAACTAGGAGCCATAGTTGAGTCTCCAAATGATGTGGACATCCTACAGAAGGGCCTCACTGAGACAGATGCCTGGTGTCAGATCCATGACCTTAAGCTCAATGCCAAAAAGTGCACTGTCATCCCCTTTGGTAAAAACTCTGTACCCATGAACTACCACATAGGCGGCAGTCTACTTAATGCCAAATGTGTGATAAGAGACCTTGGGACCCAGGTGGACAGTAGTCTCTCCTTTGATAATCACATCACCACAGTAGTCAGGAAATCCTTCTACATGGCACACCTCATCACAAAAGGGTTCTCATTCAGGAAAAAATAGGTCATTGTTCCCCTCTACTCGACATTCATTAGACCCATTATAGAGTACAGTGCCCCTTTTGGAATGTACCTCACAAGACATCTGCAGCAGCTGGAAAGGCCACAGAAGTACCTCACAAAGAGGATTACTGGCTTCAAACAGATGGCCCAAACTGACCGTCTCAAAAAACTCCAGTTTTACTCTGTAGCATATTGCCTACTCCGAGGTGATCTCTGCCTAACATATAAAGCTACGTCAAACCCAGAGCTGTTAGACATGCTATACCTAAAGAAATCCCAATCCCTCAGAGCTACACGCTCTAGAGACCTAAACCTTGTCACCATAATAAACAGGACATGCTGGAGTGATAGATTCCTGTCCCAATGACTTCCCATACTCTGGAACAAGCTACCCATCTATGTCAAGCAAAGTTCCTCATTAGCACTCTTCAAGAAACATCTTGATGAGTAGATGGAAAATAGGAAATACACCCCGGGGATCACTTCTGTGGCTCTGCTTAACAGGGGTACAGGAAAATAACTTTATTGGGTGGCGAAAGCCAGAGAACCTTGTTGGCTAGACTTACTTAGGCCCTTGGACTGATAGCCTAGCATCTACATATGAATCTATGAACCTATGAAGGTAGTCATCAGACACCCTTCATAAGTCGTGCCAGTAATAACCTACTCACTAGAACACAGGATGTCAATGGCAGATGGAAGGAGTACTTCCAACAACTTCTTAATGACGAAAAAACACAGATGCTATACTACCTATGACACAGCTCACAATAAAATAGGAAGAAGAACCCACTGTACAAGAAGTAAGGGAAATTAAATCATGGAAAGCAGCAGCATCAGATGGGATCACAGCAGATATGATAAAGATGTTGGGTTACTTCTGGAGAAATGGCTTGAGACGTCATTCGTAGCAGTTTGAAGAAATACCCATATCCCAGATGAATGGAGAATAAGCATTCTACTGCCAATGTACAAGAACAAAGGGGCCATTTATAACTGTGGACAGTACAGAGGTTCAACTGGGTATTCCTAAACTTGGAGAAAGCATATAACAAGGTCACAAGAAAGTTGATTAGTGCATTTTTACAGTGATTTGAAGTCACGGGAACATTGGTAGAATTAGTGCAGGCCATGGACAATGACCCAAAAGGTATGTACAGTGTTTGGACTTGCAGAGGGCTTCCCAGTGGGAATCAGTCAGAGTTCAGCTCTGAACTCAATGCTGTTCACTCTGGTGATGGACTATATTAGCAAACGGGTCAGAGGGAACAGATCAGTAAAGCTGCTGTATGTCGATTACAGGCAGACTCTGAGCAAGAACGTCAGCAAATTATAGTGGAGTGGAATGCAAAATTAATGGTGATGGGATGAACAGACAAAACAGTTATTATAGCAGCAAATGGGAAAAATCTAATTTATTTATTTATTTATTTGACATTTGTTTACTGGGAAAGTCTGACTGGGCCAGAAAGTGCCCATTTTCAGCAGAGACCCGGGCAGAAAAGCTCCACAAATACACTCTTTCATAATCAAGTACAGATATTTAAATCACATAGTATGATGTTACACTACAAAGCATAAGAGTGAAATAATGCTGTAATGAGAACAACATAGAACATACGTTTCATAGTGAAGCAATTATGAAAACCATAACATGAGTTGGAGAAAATCTGCGAGGAAAAACTCAATAGTCATTATTTGTTACATAGAGTAATATGTGATAAATGACATCTGGAACATGTCTAATAAGATATTTAAAGAGATAGAGATTAAATGATTAGAGACAGTGAGTTGAGCTTGAGTGATGTCTTCGTATGAGCTAGGTGTTTATATTATGGTTATAGAAGAAAGAAGGATGGAGAGACGGAGGTTATAAGAAGAGTGCAAGTAGGATGTCTTCAGGTAGCTTAGGTGAGTACAGAGGAAAGAGAAGGAGGTGGAGGACAGGTCTGCACAGATGAAGTGGGTAAGATAAGGTTGTGGGAAAAACAAAAAGAAAGGAGTGGAGTAGGAGGCTGGAGAGGGTTGTGAAGTGTGAATTAGGTTTAAGGGGGTTAAAGAAGTACAGAGAGTCAGTTCAAGCTATGATTGACACAGGAACAGGTCCAAGAATTTTTAAAGTATTATTTTAGGGAGCATTTAAAGGCATTTAAAGGCAGATACATTAGAAATAGTTCTGGTGGTGAGAGTAGGTTTTTGTTACTGAGTAGGGAGTAGGGAGCTATAAGTTAATTAAAAGGGGTAAAAGCTAAGCAGACTAATTGTTTGTGTATGATTTTATGTATTGTTATAAGTTGAATGTAGGTCAGGTGGCCAGTCAGCTGATGGTATGCACAGCTTTGCAGTGATGGGTAAAGGAGGATGAATTAGTACCAAACTTGACAATTTAATTGTAGCACCTTTCAATTTTGTTTTTTTATGGAGGATTGTAAATTGGTTAGAATTGGTGCCCCATAGCGGAGGGAGGGTAGATGGTAGGCTTTGACTAGAGTTATTTTTGGGAGTGTGCTCAGAAAATGTTTGTTTCTGTATAGCATGTCTAGTTTTTGATGGGTTTTCTTGATATTGCTTCAGATGTCGAGGTCAAACTTAAGATTGTCATCTATTATAGTTCATAGGTTCATAGATGTGTACTAGGCTAATGGCCCTAGAGCCTTTACAAGCCTAGCCCATAGAAGTACCCTGGCATCGTGCCACCCGACATTAGCTCCCAGTACCTCTATCAAGCAGAACCACTGGAATTATCCCTGGGGTGAACTTTCTATTTCCCTTCCACTCATCAAGATTTCTCTTGACGAGGGCCAGTGAGGTGCCCTGCT
Source organism: Protopterus annectens (assembly GCF_019279795.1). Classification (NCBI taxonomy): domain Eukaryota; kingdom Metazoa; phylum Chordata; order Ceratodontiformes; family Protopteridae; genus Protopterus; species Protopterus annectens. The sequence continues at coordinate 509,133,901 of NC_056740.1, read as the reverse complement.
TGACATGTATGGGAAGTCTATTCCAGAGCATGAAAGATGAATGTAGGTTATTGATAAAAATATGTTTCATAGTAAAGTGCAATGAAAAACATAACATGAGTTACTCATATGTAAGTGGGAAGGTATGCAGAGATGGATCCTTGCCATATTTCAGCTTGTTTCCTGTTAGCAAAGTAGCTTGGGAACCATTGAACAGACAGAGATGATAGACCAGGGCGAGAAAGTTGATTGAGGAGTTTACTGTGCGACACCATGCCAAAAGCTTTTGATAGACCTAGAAGCACTGCAGATGCAAGTTTATTAGAGTTGTCGCCTTTATTGACAGTATCTCTAAATGATAGTAACGTAGTGGAGGTGCTGTGTTCTAGCCAAAATCCGTGTTGCTTATTGGTCACTAGCTTGTTTTGTAAGAGAGGGTAAATAGTGGAACAAGCTAACGGCATCAAGTATCTGGGAGGGGTGGCTGAGAAGAAGGAAAGTCTGAATGAAAAGGTCAAAGCTAGAATCAGAAGGCCTGCAACCATCTGGCACACAGTGTCAGAGATAAAGTATGACAGAAGAATGCCAATGTAGCTGAAAAGAAAGGTGTATAAAACAATGGTGTGAACAGTACAACTGTATGATACAGAAACCTGGGCATTTAGGGCAAAGCAGTTGAGGAAGTTAAAAGAGATAGACATGAAGTATCTATGATGTGTGGTAAGATGCATGATATATGACAGGTGAAGAAATAAGGATGTCTGAGCAGAAGCGAAAATAACTCATTTGCACAGAATATAAAGGAGATCAGACTAGGTGGTTTCAGCACATGTGCAGAAAAGCAGAAGGCAATCTGGTGAAGAATAACTGGGACAGACAGGAAGAAGGCAAGAGGAAATGATGGTATCCAGCAAAGAAATGGACGGATTGTTTGAGAGACCTGTGATAGGCAAGACTGGCAAATATTGTCAAAGTAGGTAGGAGAGTGACACTGAATCAAGAAGGATGGCAACAGCTGATGTGACACCCCAATTCCAAAGTAGAAAATTAAAATAAAGAGGGATTGGTGGTGATTATAATGATACTAGGCTGAGAGTTGAATTTAACTGAATTTGCAAGTTGCATTTTCACTGCCTGCCATCTGCAACCTTTGCTATGCAAACACTCACCTATCCACTTGCAATCTCTTTCTGATTTTTTTTTACTGCACTACTACATTTAACCTCCTTCCCCTTCTCAGTTCTGACTTCAGTCATTTGTTTTTCCTAGTACTCCACTCCTTCATTTTACAGTGCTTTACATTAATGTCCCTCATACTCCTCTGGTATAGTGCTATCTTTCTTTCCCTTCTATCCCTTACTACTCTTCTTCTGCTCCTCTCTCCTATTATCTTCCATTCCATCTTCTTCTATTAAGTCTTCTGACCAAACTCATACTGGTTATTTATGCTGAGAGGCTGGGCTAGCCTGTTTCACTTTGCCTCTATATGCTTGCATCCACTCTGCTCCACTATCCTATCCCTATTCACATAATTTCCTTTTATTTTCCTCACCACTACCCCTACTTCCACAAACCTATCATTGCCACCCACCGTAAAACTTACATCAACCACACCTTCATTACACAGATATACCATAATCATAAACTTAATACTCAATTAGCTCTGGACCTCCTACATTCAGTCTGCTGCTGTTAGCATAGCTGACTTACATCATATGCCCTCACCTTTACCATAGTTCAGATACACTCTTACTCACCTTAGCCATCTTCTCAACTACCACACCTTGACCTCACTCGATTGAATGTGTTTCTTCTCAATATATTTCTAATTGCTCTTAGTACCCTTACTTACCCACAGTACAAAGTCTCTGTATCAGTAACTTTGCATTCTCTCCAACTGATCACACTACTAAACATTTGACAATCAATTTCTATAATTGTTAGACATTCTGCCTCCAAATTTGCTACCCTTTAACAAGAAATCACTCATTGTTAAAACCAAAGAAAAACTGTTTTGAACAAAATAGTAAACAAACTAAAGAAAAGGTTCTACTTTCATCAACAAACAGGAGACTTGGATACAAAAAATAATAGATTAAGCTCTTTCATTCTTTAATTAAAATAAAGAATAAAACTTTATTTTAGAGTCTAAATACCATCATTCATAATCAGTTTAAAAAGCATACTCAGTAGTCATGTGACAGTATGAACAACCAATGGTATCAAGAATTTCATGAATTCATCCAATAGCATTCATAATCAGTTTAAGAAGCATACTCAGTAGTCATGTGACAGTATGAACAACCAATGGTATCAAGAATTTCATGAATTCATCCAATAGACATCACGTTGTAAAACACTGTGGAAGTGACAGTGACGTGTACCGTGTCTAAAATAGTCTGTACTAGTAAATCAAAGTTTCTGTGCTAGCAGGAAAAACTATATGTTAATGGAATGATTTAAGCCTGGATATGTCTGAATTTAATTTTATATGCCAACACGATTCACAGTGTTCAAGCCTTACTTTATAGTTCCCTATAAAATTATCCAAGCTGACAGCATCTAGTACAAACATTACACATTTTTTGAAAGATGTACAAACCAAGGAGTGTTTTCTCAAGGTGTTACTTTGATCTTTCATTTTGATGGCAAGAGAGTGCTCATATATTCTAAGTGTGAATTTCCTGATGGTCTTCCCCATGTAAAAAATAGGAGCATGATTCACACATGGCTAGATACACACCCCCTTGTAATTTGCAGTCATATCTATCTGTAGACCATACTGTAAGATTTCAAGCATTGATATACATTGCTTGAAGTATTGCTAATAAAGTGACCTTGTTTGCACTTTCCACATTTGGAAGTGTTTGGTGTGTGGAAGAACATCTCTCAAACAGAGATTTTAAATTTTGTGTTCCCTTATAAGTGAAAAGAGGGTGATCTCCTAAAAGTTTGACAAGATTGCCATTGCCCAAAATAATTTTCCAATTAACCTATAAAACCTGTTTAATAGAAGACATATCAATTGAGAGAGGTAAAGGGAGCACATCCTGGTAACCAGTCATAGATGGTGATGAAACAGTGGGTGTGTACTTTTCAACCAACTACTGATCAGAAGTGAACTTGAGTATTAATGGTCTTGGTTCATTGAATCTGAGCAATGAAACTTTATTCTAAATGTTAACTAACCAATCCAAATCTTACCTGCTAGCCAGGAAAAAAGACCTCAGGGTGACCGATTCTTGTTCAAAAATGTTAACATCACTGGTCAACCTGCTCAGTCTAATGAATGATGCCTTTCTTCACAGAGTGAGGATGCAAACCCTTCCTGTGTAAATATTGATTGACAAAGATGTATTTCCTGAATATTGTACTTCGAATAACCTTATTTTCACCATCCAGAGATAAAGCGATGTGTAGGAAATTAATCACATTGCCAAAGCAACTCTTGGTGAACTTAAGAAATAGGTTACTGTTATTGATGAATGTATATAATTGCTCAAACTAATCCAAAGTGCCAGTTCACACAAAAATCAAGTCATCTATGTTCCTTTTGTAGAAAACACTGTTCTTGAACAGGTGGTGGGATTTAAGGTATTTCTGATCCCATCACACAATGACAAAATGGGGGCTATTCTTCCTCCCATGGAAACCCCTGTCTATTGTTTGAACAGCCTACTAGAAAAGGAAAATAAATTGTTTTCCGGTACAGTTTCAAAAAAAAGTGCAAATCATGTTGATAAGGTTATTATTAAAATTCATGTGTTTCACCTTATTTTCTAACAAATTCTATCCCACTTCACTGTTCTATACAGTGACACCACTTCCATTGAAGCCAACGCACACCCAGTTTCCAGATCATGAATGTCTCTTAAGAGTTCTAGCAAATGCCAGGACATGTACAATAGAATTTAACAAATAATCCAAAGAAAATGGAAATGGGTTTTGTTTGCAAGTGCAGTGCAGCAATGCAGGCCTGGCCTTGATACTGTCATTGATGCCTTAGATGCCAAATAGTCTCTGAATTTAATAGGATTTAGGCAATTAGGCAATTCACATCATCAACTCTTCTTCTCTTTCTCTCCTCAACCCAATTTACAACACACATTTCAACCTACCAAGAAAGTCCAACAGATAATTATTCTGCTCTGCTCCTACTACTTTTTTTTTTATGACCCTTTTATTTATTTCCCTTGGCTTCTCCTAGATTACAGTAATGAAGTGCTTCACTTCTTCACTTCACATCTCATTCATCATTAGTTAAATTAATAATGGATTTTGAGTGCTTAACTTACTATTAATTAATTTCATTAAATTCATTCACTAGCAGGCTCTCTTGGCTCTTCTCTAATATTCAATTTTATTTTTAGATCCCTCAATCAAACAATTTATCAAAAACAATTTTTTTTGTCACCAGATTGGGGGTATGGAACTGATTATCCAAAATGATGTCATTCTTACATCAAGCTCAACAGCAAAACACAACCTCACCTCTGACAATGACCCTAACTGCTTACTAGTACAAATTCTTCTTAGTGGTCCTCATTGCAGGTGGCTGCAGGTGGCTACACCTACTTCTATACTTCTATTGCCCTGTTCAACTCCACTTTATCATCTACATTATTGCACATGCTAAAATAAAGCTGCTAACTAGGTAATTGAAGCCTTGAATGGTTGGAATGGTTGAATATCTCAACTGCAAAGAGTTGGTAGTTCTCACTGTCTCAGACAGGTTGTCATTGACTGCACTCAGCCTAATAATGCTGCATACAAATCATCTCTCTTAGCTTTGCTACTTACTAATATACCTAAGCTACTGGCTACTAATGTCCAAAAATCCCCCTCCCCCTCTTATGCCCTTTTGCCTATTAGCTACTTACTCAAAATTAAAGGAAAATTTCCAAATCATAGAAACCAAGAAAACAGTAATCAGTCAACCCTGCTGAAACTCTGCTGAAAGTTTAATCTAAAATACTTTTCCACTTCTTTTGTCTTTTACTGCCACTGTACTCTCTCCTCTGTGCAACATTTGATTTTCCATTCAAGACTGAATGGTCTCCATCAAAAAGTTTGAAGTCTGAATATAAAACTGTTTACTGGTGTGAATTACCTGGCTTATTAGTAAATTAGATAAAGCTATAGTTATTTTGAAAGCCTGACCATCTAATATTGACAAGCAGCCAAGACAAGCAAAAAGCAGAAAAAGAGCAAAAAAAAAACAAATAGATTAAAATTTATTGTGATCGTAGCTGAGTAAAGGAGGTAGGTACTACAGTAGGTCATCTCAAAAAGACTCTGGAGTGCTTTAAAAACTGGCTACTTCTTTTTTTTTTGAGAATTTTTCCTTTTTCAATGGGATTTTTTTGGATGTGACTGTGGCCTTGCTTCTGCTGGATTTTGTGCTTGCTTGCAGTTTCTTTTTGCTTTTGCTTTTGGTATTTGCCTACTCGCTTTTGTTTTGATTTTCATTTTTCTTTTTTACAATAGCATCCTCTTTTAAAAATTACATCTTATGTCTTATCGAAATATAAGATAATCCGCCTCTCTTAGTTCTAAACCCCTTTTACCCACCCCTTCCACTCTTCTTTGTCCTCCTCTTTCCAGTGTTTCTACAGTGCCCTTTTTTTTTATTTTAAAAAGTTTTCCTTTTAAAAGAAAAAAAATGCTTTGAATATTTTGTCTTTTCCTATTACCCTTCCTTCCATTTACTTAATTCCCATCTACATCTGCAGCAAAATCTTAACAAACTCCTTTCATTCCCTCTAATTAAATCCTCCTTAACTCTTGCATTTTGTTTTTAAAAACATCTTCCTTTTCTACTGCCAGTGACTGTCATTCAGTTTCTAATCTTTGCTCCCTCAGTAAGATTCTTCAAAAAATTATCTACAATTAACAATTAAATACTTGAATATATAACAAAACATGACATCCTCAATTAGTGACAACATGGTTTACAACCCTATTGCAACACTATTACTGCTATCCTGTCTCTTACTGATTAGATCTACTCCAACTTTGAGAAAGGTAAAACTTCTAGTGCTGTTTCCCTAGATCACAACAGATTCTTTCACTCAATTGATCATTCTTTACTGGTTCATAACCCTACTTCTGGCAATGGTCCTGATTGGTTGCTATTACAAATTCTTCTAAGTGGCCATACCATGTCAGAGAGGCTTCTCTAACAATGTGCTGCAGTGGTTCAAAATATAGTTCTCGAATTGTGCTTTCACTCTCATTGGACCAAAAGACACGATAATACAGATTATTGTCATAAAGGTGTTCCACAAGGCTCTGTTTTGGGTCCACTTTTCTTTTCGCTCTCCCTTAATGACCTCCCATTGGATCTCCATTGCACCAATTGTCTCCTCTGCATTGATGGTATTGTCCTCCTTAAATGGAATAAGAGTGCTTCCAACCTGAAGAATGATCTTACAAAATATTAGCTCAACTAAGGGTTTCCTAAAGGATGTTTCATCTCCTTACTTTAGAAGAGTGATAAGCCATAGCCATTAAAGGACATTTACCAAGGCTTGGATATAGATTGTCCATCAGTGGCCTGGTTTCATCATATTGTACCCCTCAGCTCCAAAAAGCTGAACACCAAGTTCTTAGATTCCTTCACCTCTACAGTAAATATGAGCACTAATGCATTACTCTTAGCAAATCCAGCTGTAATAGGTCCTCAGTTCTCATTAATAGTGCCACCAATAAACTTCTCAACCAAAGGTACCGTCTCTCACTGCTCAATAAGTTATTTATCAAAACAAAAATTCAACCTGTTCCCTTCAAAATTCTAACCCTCACCAGCATTTCATAGCCCAGTTTACTCTTGTTACCTGCAAAAGATCCTTCTCCAAGCTTGCTACAGCTTGCAGGAACTCTCTATCACATCCCATCAAGCAAGTCAAGAAACTTTTTACTTTGAAGAAGCCTTTTCATTCTTCTTTACTCGAAGAAAACACATGTAATTACTAAATGTTTTCCTTGTCCCAATTGTTGGCTATGTCACACAGGTGAATTCTCTTCTTTGCTACTCGCACCTACATCTCTCCACCAAACTATCTATACCCCTTTTATCATTCAAACCCACTTCTTATCACTAATTTTAGCTCAGATATACTTTCCACTTTTGCCTTCATTCTTAGAAATCGTTAAATAAAGGAAACAGGGGTCAGAGAAAATTATATGCACTGCACACTTACCTGATTATATCTATTCCCTACCTTCGTCTACACTTTGCATTATTTATGCTTATGTGCCATGCATTGATCTATATGGCCTTGCTTCTGAATGCTCTATTATTCAATATCTAATAAGGTGAAACTTACACACAGTTCAATACAGTTACACACAATAATACTTATTATCACAAAGGAACAAGTTTTTATCAACCATATGTTGTGAAGTAATACACTATTTGTTACATTTTAATATAAATTGTGTTTGACCATATGCCGTCATGTAAAACACCTTGAGGTACAGTTGCATATTTCTATGCTTCTAAATGTTTCTGATATTAGGCACCCTTGCATTACTCAATGTAATTTTATACAAAGAGGGGAAACAAATCATATTCCTTTTTTATTTGTTGCTATAGTTTATGCTATTTGTATGAATTTTGAAGTATTTCTACCTGAATTAAATTTGTTTTGACTACATGTATTTAGTTACTTCCTGCTTAGCCTTAGTCAAGGCTGAAAAGGGTCCATGGACCAGCTCACTAACCTATTTAACAAATGCTGAATAAATAAAATAAATAAGTACACTAAGGGGCAGGTAATGGGCATGTCAGTGTGTATGTATGTGTGAGTGTTTGAAACAGCGCAAGTGTTTGGGAGACTAAATGATGGGAGGAGCCTGTGGCAACATGAGGCATGGCCAGCCATTGTTAATGACCACAGGAATGTTCTGAGTTAGTAATTATGGGCAAATCAGAGACATGTTGATTTGATGATAATGTAGTTTCTCCTCACTGTGTAATATGTATATGTTTATCCAATATGTAATATGTAATGTGCCTTTTATTTAAATGGGGTAGTTGTTACAACTTAGGAGAGGGTATACTTATTCTATATTTAAGTATTGAATATTTTTTTCTCTTCTTTTGTATGGATACTGGGAATAGGATTGTATATGTTAGTTGTGTCATTCTTTTATTTGTATATGTTGTTTTACTTTCTATATGTAATCACAAGAAGGAGCTGATGCACGGAATTTTGTTTAGGCTACACGTGTGTGGTCCTAAATGACAATAAAGTTTACTTTGAATCTTTGAACTGTGGCTAACATGTCTCTGAATCACATTTTCTTTCCCTGTGGAGATGTGTCTATATTATAACATTGAAGTTCTCTAACATTGAATGCTATAATATCGAACCCGTAATGTCGAACTCTGAAAACAGCGAAGGTGCAGGACACTGAATTCTTTCCCAGGGAAAGAATTCGGTGGGCCATTGCTGAGGCTTCGCTGTTTTCAGCGCTCGATATGTTGGAGCATTATGGGTCGGGTTCAGGTAAGTGTGCGATTGTGTGTAGGTTAGGGTTAGGGGCGGGTTAGGTCAGTTAAGGTTAGGGAGCGGGTCAGGTAAGTGTGCGGTTGCGTGGACATTAGTGTTAGGGCATGGGTTCAGGTAAGTGTGCGATTGTGTGTAGGTTAGGGGTAGGGGCGGGTTAGGTGAGTTAGGGTTAGGGCGCGGGTTAGGTGAGTTAGGTTTAGGGCGCAGGTGAGGTGAGTGTGCGATAGTGACGGACCTTAGGGTTAAGGATGAGTTAAGGTAAGTGGATAGCTAGTACTGTATGTAAAGTTTAGTTTAGGTGTAGGATTTTAAATGTATGTGTGTGGATGGCTGTATTTTGTGTGTGTTTGTGCTGTGTGCATGTCTCTCAGAATAGCAAATTTTTTCCCTGGGAAATAATTCGCTATTCTGACTGTTCGATGTTTTTACACTTCAGTATTTAGGGTTCAATATAATAAAATTCGATGTTAGAGAACTTCGATGTTATGATATAGACCCATGGAGACAGCCCCTTTTGGACACAGCCCTTACCACTGGTGGTGGGGCTCTTTCTGAATCCCCAGATATATTTCCCTGATATTTAGCATAGTCTATACCTAAAAAAGATTTATTAATGACCTTTTCCATTTTGAATACACATGTCCTGTGCATTAAGAACATATTCAACAACTTTCTACTATTCTTTTTTTTCGGATACATCTTATGTGTAGTTCAGTATTTAGCATCAGAAATTACGCAATTCTACCTAAAATTTGTTCAAGAAAATCAATGCAGTCTTAAAATTTCACTTCATCTGGCAAGGCTTTCTAAAACATAAAAGAAAAGTGCTGTGCTTTTTGTTGTAGTCTCATAACACTTGAGAAAATTAAGAATCAGTTTACCAAACTCAGTTGTAAACATAGATAGATAATGGAAAACCATTTGGTTTTGCTGCCTAGGATCAAAATCTAGATCTGAAAATGTCAGCTGTTGTTCTACTTTACCACTGACAAAAGGACATAAACCTAGTGGGATATACAATAGCAAATAAATAGTTAACACACTTATGTTTAATGGAATGTTTTCAACCTTGCAATATTTCTGCTACGTCATTAGTGAATCACAAAGTTCACCAACAGTCACCTCTGATAATCAAATCTAATGGTGATCAACAAGGCAATGAATTGGTGACGCAATCAGCCATATTTGTTAAATGTAGCTCCAGTGCTCAGTGCAAAATCATTTCACCAGAGTTACTCAAAATTACTTTTATTGTTGGAAGAAACAGCAACATTAGAAGTTAATGTGAAAGAATCGAGAATTTCTCCTAAAACATGGATATACCATCCTTGGAAAAAAATGTTTGCTCTTATTGAGACATTAAAACTGAACTCTAACTAATTAATGTGTAACTTTATACTTTATTAATTGAATATTATAAAATGTTATTCATTTCATATTTTTATTATTTTTTTCTTTTGTTCAGGTCAGTTGTACATAGTGTATATAAAGGCTTAACATATTTGTTTTCATTGATGATTGTATTGCTAAATATAATAATATTTGGAAAATAAAAAAAATATTTGAGTAAAAAAAAATTACTTTTACCTTATAAATTTAGTTTGTACTTTGTATATTTAAAAAAAATACATGGAAGAAAGCTTTATTTAGCTCCACATTATTGTAAAAAAGATACAAAGGTTGTGTATTGCCTGAATGACTCCAGGCATTAAATGTTTACCATGCTTAAACATAAACCAGTCATACACCATATCCCTTAATGCTTGTGAATGTTCTACCATTTCATTTTGTATCTCCACCCATAATATTAACATATTTCATATTATTCTGTAATTGTTAATGTACAAATGCTGATAATTAATAGTGTTGACTGATGCCGGTTTCATAGTCCAAGTGTGCTACTTTTATTTCTTAGCTATTGGATGGAACAGGGGTTCTGCATTAAGAAGAGGAGTCTCAAAGAACTCGATTGCCCACTGTTAATTCATATCTGAAATGTCATTAGTGCAAAGCCCAAATGTCCTCTATGTGTCTACATGGATTTTCAGTAGGTGCTGTGGTTTCTACCAGTACTACAAAGACATGCAGATAGGTGAATCTGTGATGACTCTAATTGCTTGCAGGTGCATGCTCATGAGGTCAGGTTTTCTACTTTATGCCTGCTGTTTGACAGGATAGGTTACAGTTCTCCCACAACTCAGAGTAGTGTAAAGCAGGCATTGCAAAATGTTTCAAAGAATTTATTTGATATTGATAACTTAAAAGATACATACCTACTTTTGAATAATGTAAATTATGAAACTGAGTGCTTTTCATATATTCACCATTTCGAAGAGACCACTTTATTAAAACTGAAAGAATGCCACCCAAGGGAGGTTTTATGTTTGTTTGTTCAGAATTCACATTTCAGTTTTTTTTTGATTATTCAAACAAGAATTATGCTAGTAGTTCATAGGTTCATAGGTAGGTACTAGGCTATCTGCCTGAGGGCATTTATAAACCTAGCCAGAGTGTGTCAGCTTTCGCCGCCCCATTGATTAATTAACTGAGCCTCTGTCAAGAAGAGCCAATGAAGTGATCCCAGGAGTGTATTTTCTGTTACCCGTCCACTTGTCAAGGTTTCTCTTGAAGAGTGTTAGTGAGGGGCACTGCCTAATGTAGTTAGGAATTTTGTTCCAAAGCATGGAGAGTCTCTGTGACAGGAATCTATCCCTCCAGCATGTTCTATATATTGTTGTGGTAAGGTTTAGCTCACTAGAGCGAGTGTCTTGCAGTGACTTGGATTTCTTTAGGTGGAGCATGTCCATCAGTTCTGAGTTGGACATGGCTTTGTTTGTCAGGCAGAGATCACCTCTGAGTAAGCGATATGCCATTGAGTACAGCCGGAGCTTTTCCAGTTGGGCTGCATAGGACATATGTTTGAGGCCAGTAATCCTCTTGGTGAGGTACTTTTGTGGTCTTTCCAGCTGTTGGAAGTGTCTTGTGAGGTACATCCCAAATGGGGCATTGTACTCTATGATGGGTCTTATGAGTGACGAGTAGAGGGGCACTATAACCTCTTTATTTCTAGATGCAAACCTTTTAGTAAATTGCTGGGCTACATAGAAGGATTTCCTAACTACTTTGGCAATATGATTGTCAAAGGAGAGATTACTGTCTTCCTGGGTCCCCAGATCTCTTATTCCTCTTCTGTATTAAGGGAGCTGCCACCTATGTGGTAATTCATGGGTGTTTTGTTTTTCCCAAATGGGATGACTATGCATAACCGTTGCTGTGCGCCATTCTATGGGCATGTAGCCTGTGGAGAGGCTGAGGTTGAACAGTGTGTTTAGGTGGGGGGTTAGTTCATTCTGTAGTTTGTGCAAGACACAGCCTGCCACACCATATGGCTCCATTGACGCTGTGCTTTTGGCTTTTGAAAGGGCTATTTTCACCTGTGCGTCTGTGATTTCTGGGACACTACACTTTTATGGTATTGTTGTGGGCCCTTTAGGGGGTGAGAGGGGGGGTGAAGTTTGCACTGAATCTATCTGCCAGGATGTTGGCAATATCAGTAGGTTCAGTATATTTTGTGCTATTTTGCACTAGCTCAGAGCATATCTGCGAGTTGTCACTTAGATTCTTGACATAGCTAAAGAAGGCTTTGTGGTTATCTTTCGAATCCTTGGCTATTTTTCTTTCGAAGCTAGCCTTGGATAATTTTATGAGGGACCTCAGTTTCTTACTGATACTGATCAGGGATGTCTTTCCTTCTTGGATTTGCTTTTTTTCTGAACTAGTTTCCTCCTTCTATTGTATAGCCTGTTTATGGCAGGGGTCCACCAGACTGGTTTCCTTCTCTTAGGGGAGTGAGTATTGGTTTTGCTAGGGATGGCATGATCCATGCATCCTTGTAGGTGCTCATAGAGTGCATTTGCAAAGGTTCCTGCATCCTGGACACTATTATCCTTTAGCGTGGGGGCTGTGAAACTTACCACCTCTGTCTTACGTAAGGTGAAGTTTGCTATAGAAAAGTTTTTCACTGTGGTTCCCTTGGTTGGGGGTGGTGGTGCAGTATGGACATCCAGAGTGATTAGTTTATGGTCTGATCTAACCAGTGACGGGTTGACCTCCGGTGCAGAACACCTCTTGCCCATTTTGGAGATGACCAGGTCCAATATGTTTTCACCTGTGGTAGGGGAGTTTACTAGCTTATCCAGGGCATTTGAGTTGATAAATTCCAGGAAGCGCTGGACCTGGGAGTTTGTACTTGAGTAGTTTTCCACGTTAATGGGAGGGTAATTGAAATTGTCCAATATCAGGGTGTTTGGTAGGACCTTCATTTTTTCCAGTGTCTCCAGAAAGGTGGAGTGGTGGTCCTGGTTCATGAAGTGTGATCTGTAGCAGGCCACAAATTGCATTGCAGATTTGTCCAATGTTAGTTGCACATGGATGATCTCAGAGGTATCATGCTGCGCCACTAACCTGGAGGTGTAGGTATCCTTGATGAATATGGATACACCCCCTCCTTTTGTTTTTCGGTCCATGTTCTATGGCCGAAATGTGTGGTATGAGTTGTAGCCCGGTAGTGCTGGGGTGCTCTGTGGAGCCTTGAACCAGGTTTCAGTTACTGAACAGATGTCGACATTCTCCATACTGAGGAGTGCTTCAAGCACGTGCATTTTGAGATTTAAATTCCTGGCATTGAGTAGCATAACCCTCATTTTTTTATTTGTGCTGTTTCTGGAGGCGGGTTTGACTTTTGAGCCTTGCCTAAAAAAGGCACTATTGGGGCAGCAAGTGCCTTGGCCAGTATTCTAAAGCCTAGAGGCGACACGTGCAAGCTGTCTCTTAAGAAGCAACGAGGCTTGTTGCGCATGTCATCCCAGGCTGACAGACACTGGATCCCCTTTGAATGACACCAGAAGCTTAGCCAATTGTTGAAATTGATCATTTTTCTTTATACTGCGGTATCATTCTTGGTGAGGGCAGGATGCTACTCAGGGTCAGGGTCATACCCGCCTGGGCTACATGATCAGAGAGTTCTTCCATGACTCTTTTCACGTAGTCCAGGGAGGTACGTCTCAGGTCATTCACACCAACATGAACAATGACAAAGTCATATTTGTACTTGGTCTGAAGTGACCTGAGTGCTTGTGTTATGTGGCGGATTCTGGCTCCAGACAGGCAGCTAACAGTAACCTTCTCCTTGTCCAGCCTAGTGAGTGGGACGTCAGTGTGCCTGACTATAGAGTTACCTATTACTAGTGTGTTATGTATGTTATTTTGCCTTAAGGGCTGTGATTGTGCGGCACACTGATTTTGTGTTTTGTGTTTTAATTATTATTTATTTATTTATTTGACATTTGTTAACCAGGATCGTCCAACTGGGCAAAACCCTTTTATCAGTGGTGGCCCGGGGAGAAAATCTCCACAAAAAAAATAAAATAAATAAATAACAGTAAGTATACAATGAGATACAGTAAAATGCAAATATTTTTAATTTAACAATACAATATCAGCAGTAATAATAATATATAATCAGCAGTAATAATAGTATAATGTAACTATAAGTAAGGAGTAAGAAGACAGAGAAGATAATAGAGAAGGAAAAGAAAGGCAGTAGGAAGGAAGCACAGTTAGAGTACGGGAGGAGTTCAAGTTGGACGATTACAGGGACATGACCAGGTACTACTAAGATGCAGTTTCAATGTTTTCTTAAATTCATGAACATTGGAGCTATTTCTCAAGGACAGAGGAAGTTTGTTCCAGTCAGAAGTCAGAGAAGAACTGAAGAGATACTGTCCAATAGATTTATTAGGTTTGCAAATTTGAAGTAGATGTTGATCAAAACGTCTGAGAGATCGGGGGGGTGTAAAGAGAGATAAGTGCGGAGAGACTAGGGCAGTTGTGGGCTTTATTTAGAATGGAATGAATAACTTGAAGGTGAGAAAATAAGAGTTTGTTAGGAAACTCTAACCAGTTAAGTGATTTCAGAGCCAGGCAATGATGAGGTTTGAAAGACAGGTTGGCAGCGAATCTGGATACTTTATTATGGGTAGGTTCTAATCTGGAAAGAAGAGAAAACTGTAGATTAGTTAGGATTTGTGAGCCATAAAATAGGTTAGGTAGAAGGAAGGCATTGGTGAGTGAGATTCTAACGTCAAGGGTGAGAAACCTTTTATTTCTATGCAATAAGCCAAGCTTTTGGTGAGTTTTCTTAATACAGTAATGCACATGTAAGTCAAATTTTGAGCTGATCATCTATGGTCTCATCAAGGAGCTTAGTATGAGTTTCAGGGGAAAGGAAAATATTATTCAGTGAGGAGATGGTAAAATATGATTTCAGATGGTATAGGTATTTTGGGAGGAAGAGAAGGATTTTTGTTTTTTTTGGCATTAAGAATGAGTTGATTGTTAGCCAGGATTCAATAAGTTTAAAGGATTTTTGTGTGATAGATAGTAGATCAATAGGGTTCTCTGAAACAGAGTTGTCAGAAAACTGAATGAGGGAGGATAAGGGACAAGATTGGTGTAGATGGTTGGTAAAGATGTTAAAAAGAAGGGGACCTAGCACTGAGCTTTGTGGAATGTTCATATTAATACGGAGACATTCTGTCAGTAAGATAGCTGTTGAAACAAGAGATAGTGGAAGTGGATAAGGTGAGTTGAGCTAGCTTAGAGAGGAGGATGGACTGTGATACACTGTCAAAGGCTATAGAAAGGTTTAAAAAGAGGCAGGACACAAGTTTATTGTTATCTCAAGCTAGACAGATAGAGTTGATAAAAGAGATGAGATCAGTGGTTGCAC
>NC_056740.1:509081116-509113616 GCF_019279795.1 Protopterus annectens | reverse complement strand
AATTATACACTAAACATTGTATTAGAAATTATGTTTACAATCCACAGTCATATGCAAAGTCAAAAGTACACTCCATGAAAATTGAACATTCATGGAAATGTTAACTTTGCTATCATGGGCATTTCCGCATAAACAATATATACTCCTACTCAGCATCCAAATCATTTTAGATGTGATTACTTCAGTGAAAAACTGACAGTCTATACATGCATTATTATGTAGACTATTTATTATACATAATCAGTTTGATCTGGAGAATTATCAGCTTACAGCATGTGTCTTACTATAATTCATATGACAGAGCAGTACACAGTATAATGCTATAACAATTCATCATAGGTTCATAGATAGAGTAGGTTAAAAGTTTCCTGCTAGGCTAACTGTCCTTGTAGGCCATTTTAAGTCTAGCTAATTACCCCATGTAAGAATCAAGCCCATCACCTTCTCTCTGTAAGGTAAATACCTTAACCATTACTCCAACCTCCCAACCTCAAACAACAATCACATGCATTATGCGGGTCTATATTATAAGCACGAAGTTGTGCTTACCCAAATACGTAAACGTCGACACATCTTCCCCGAACCACAAAAACATCGATCATCCTGAAGCACAAAATCTGAAATGTTGAATCGTCATGGTTGGCCCTTTTGCGGTATAGCTCTGTAAGGCATGCATGCGATAGCTACGGACCTTAAGGTTAGGGTGCGGGTTAAGGTAAGTACATACATTGTGGTATATGCAAGATTTAGTGTAGGGTTAGAAGTAGGGTTTAGTTTAGGGTTAGAAGTAAGGTTTTGGTTAGTGTATGTATGTGGTTTATTTAGTTTGTTTGGGTAGGTAGTATGTAGCAAGCAGTGGGGTGGGACAACTATGACGGTTCGAGTATTTGAATTTCGTGGTTTAGGGCATTCAGTGTATTCACTGTTCGTGGAATATGTGTCAGTGTTTTTGTATTCGGTTAATAAGGCTTGCATGTTTATAATAGAGACGTGCATTATGCCACTTAAAAGTAAACTATCTCATAGGTGGATTCAAACTTGCAGAACTTGTGCTGTTAGTTAAGATACACTTCATTAGCACACTGAGCTATCTAGGAATTTAATGTTCAGAAGATGCTTAAAACGCCAGGAAGCTGTTCATTGCGCTTGACGACTTGGTTATGTCAAACTCTAAACAAATGATAGGAATCATGATGGGATACCTGGCTAGATCTACTTTGCATTTCCTACTGATTTTATTAGATACCTACGTTAACCTACCAAAAATAGGAAATAAATCATCATCAGAGCTAGTAAGCAATATGACTTTACTTCAGAGTTGGAGTTATATCTGCAAAGACTGAAACTGGTACGAACCGGAATGAAATAGTACGTCCCAGTAGTTCATGACTTACTGCCCATGTTTTGCAGAACAGATGTTTCTGTACAAATATGCTCTACAAGTCACTATATATTTTAGAGGGAGCAAAGCACAACTTTGAGCCCATGAGTTCTTCTGACATAAGATTAGTCAGTGCATCACACTTTTCAAAATCTCTGTTGAAAATAGGAAAGAATATTGCTAATAATTAAGTATACGTGTGTTGTGTCTGTGTGTGTGTGTGTGTGTGTGTGTGTGTGTGTGTGTGTGTGTGTGTGTGTGTGTGTGTGTGTGTGTGTGTGTGTGTGTGTGTGTGTGTGTGTGTGTGTGTGTGTGTGTGTGTGTGTGTGTGTGTGTGTGTGTGTGTGCCATTTAGAAGATCGACTCAACAGGAAGTAGAACTTTATATGGTTGAGACCATATGATCAACTTTCACCACTGTAGTGTGATCTTAGAGTTGGTATATGCAATATGCTGGGGAGTGGGTGGCACAGCCTCCCCATATGGGGTGGAGAGGGGCTTGGCACCCTTCAAAAACATAGATTTTTGTTTTCTGTCATTTAACTTTTTGGAAAGCCAATCATATGATCTTGACCATATGAAGTTTAACTTTCCGTTGAGTCAATCTTATGAATGGGACGCATACAGTATATATGTATGTCTATATATATAAATATATATATATATATATATATATATATATATATATATATATATATATATATATATATATGATATAGAGATACCTACTTCATCAACTAACTTGCCTTTATTCAGCTATCCACCTTGCACAGCCTTGTTTTCAAGGCTACTGCCTGCCCTGCACTAACCAATTTAGTTACACCTTACACACCAAATCGATCTCTATGATCAGAAGACAAAAATCTCTAAAACCATGTCACTCACTGTATTCATTCTCTGTCTCCATACTTTGGAATTCGCTACCTCTAGCTACCACATCTATGCCTGGCCTAACCCATTTCAAAGCCTTTTTAAAAAGTCATCTCAAAAATACATGGCTGTGCTCCTGCATAAAGCCTTCCTGGTGCTCAGTCCTTCCTCTTCTTCCACACTATCATCCTCTTCTTCTGTCCCACTTCAATCCTTCACAGTTTGCAAGACTCCAAGGCTCTTCTAACTTCTTCTCTGTTTCTATACCACATCCTCGAGCTCTATTGCTCCTCTTATTTGTAACTCGCTTATTATCTTTCTGCATCACTAACTTTCTGGCTATTATTTTCCTAACGAAAACTAACATTCTATTCATTGATTCATGTATGGTAAGAGTGACTATTATTGTCTATAATGTTTTTAACTCTACAGAATCATCTAGATGTGTAGTATATATTGTAACATCTTGTAATACAGTTTGTTTCAACTTATTTTGTATAGTATTTATAATGTGATTTGTACCATATTGGATTTTATTGTATTTTTACTTTACTGTATGTGGAGCTTTTCTCCCCAGGCCTCTGCTGAAAATGGGTTCTGTAGACCCAGTCAGACCACCCCGGTAAACAAATGGCAAATAAATATATAGGCTTGATAAATGTATCGATGGAATCTCGTTCATTCTCTTCACAAAGGACATGCATTGTATGTCCTGCTTATTGACTGTTCATTCAGAATTGACTTCAGGCCAAATAATTCAGCTATGCAATTATATCTCACTTTCTCATATGTCTTCACAGTGCATGGTGTTAACCATGTTTATTGTCAAGTAGAGCAAAGAATAGTGACATTGGTGTAAGGAATAGTCACATTAGTGCAAGGAATAGTGGCATGTAATTAAAATGATGTTTGGATATCCATTATCCCAAGATTTTGCTGTAAAGCATTTTTCAAATGATGAATTTGATTGCCTTATGGTGAATCCCTTTTTAATTATTGATTCTGATGTGGAGATTGTAAGGCTGCAATGTGATTTACTGAATGGTTAAAATGCAAAGGTTGAGTTGATGTCTTTTTCTTGAAGATGAGAAACGTCAACAAAGAAAGATTAACAGGCTCATTCTTTACCAAACACAGCCACACAGACAGCAAGAAAAGTGTTATAATGTATAGGCATGCACTGTCCTGAAAGGCCAGAGACAGAGTTAATATCTGTAAAGAAAATGGGGACTCAAAGGGACAATATTATAATGAATTTTTAGTCTTATAATAGACATGCTGTGGTTGTTTGACATATAGGAAATGTCAGGAAATAGGAAATAGGAAAGGCTTTTAGTCTTATAATAGACATGCTGTGGTTGTTTGACATATAGGAAATGTCAGGAAATAGGAAATAGGAACCCAGACTAATCTACTTTATTCTTTTTACTATCAGATTTCCTTATTTCAAATCTATCTTTCTCTGTCATCACAAATGACATTACAACTGTATGACTGTACTGTTTCTACTGCTCTCAAAAAAAAAAATAAATAAACAGCCTGTTATAATTATGTATTTACATTTTAAAATATGTATTTACCCTATTCTCGCATAATATTACTGTAAACAATGAATGCCTTTCTCAATACGAAGATAGTACTATGTGTTTTGTATTACTTTATCTAAAATAATATGTATGCATTGTTGCTCACTGTCTGTTTCTCACGCATTTATTGTAATTGTTTAATCTCTATAACCTTATTTTAATCTGTGGCTCCACTGAAAATGGAAATTATCCAGCTGGACTAGCCCGGTCAACAAATGTAAAATAAAAAAAATAAAAAAATAAAAAAAAAATAAATAAAATGTATTTTCTACACAAACACACATATATACAGAAATATATACTTATATGTGTGTGTGTGTGTGTGTGTGTGTGTGTATATATAGATATATATATATATGTATATACATACATGGGTCTACTTTGTTTGGTCGAAAACACATTTGGTAAAAACTGACTTCACTAAGCATACTTGACTGAAAGCTCACTTCACTGAAAACTCATTTGGTCAAAACTCATTTCATCGAAAGTTATATATGGCCTTTTCCCCACTGTAGTGCGATGTTGGAGTTAGAATATAAAGTAAGGGGGTGTGTGGGGGGCACAGTCCCCCACATAGTTTGAGTTTATATTCTCTTGTGCAAAGAGTTGTTCATTGTGCTTGTCAATATACATGTGTATGGTTTAATGGATTTAAAACAGGTGGGGGCCTATTCCCCCACACCCCCCCAATGTGGGAGGCTGTGCCTTCCACACACCCCTTACTTTATATTCTAACTCCAGGATCGCACTACAGTAGGGAAAACGTCATGTATAACTTTTGACAAAATGAGTCTCCACCAAATGAGTTTTCAGTGAAATGAGCTTTCAGTCAAGTGTAGTTAGTCAAGTGAATTTCGTCCAAATGTGTTTTTGACCAAAGTAGACCTATATATATATATATATATATATATATATATATATATATATATATATATATATATATATATATATATATATATATATATATATATATATATATATATATACACACACACACACACACACACACACACACACACACACACACACACACACACACACACACACACACACACACACACACTGTATATACAGGTTACCTAAAAGTCATAGACATGTTAACTTTTGAAAAGAATAAAAAGGCATACTTGAGCAAAAATCAGGTTATTACACATATTGGCTTTTTTTCTGTGACATCATAGTACAGTGGTAAGTTGAGAATTTGCCCTTTTCTCACTGTAGTGCAATCTTTGAGTTGGTACATATAATTAACAGAGGGAGTGGGGAGCAGGGTACAGGGAGGCTTGACCCCATCAAAAAAGTTTTACTTTTTTTTTTACATTTTGACTAGTGATTCTGTTCCATTCAGTCACTTGCCACTTCATATGCTGCTTTTCAATATATAGACATACATTCATGTCTGTTTATCTATCTATTTAACAATCGATATATATATATGGGTTCCCTTCATAATTTCGAAATACTGAAATCCCGAATTTCAGTATTTCGAAATTATAACACCGAAGCCTTGAAATCCCGAAACACCAGAAGCGTGAAATTCAAAATCCCGAAGAATGGAGATTTTGAATTAGAGCTTTTAGTGTTGAGGTGTGTGAATGGTTATATGTTAGTTCGGGTATGTATGTATGTGTAAGTGTGTTGGTTAGGGGCTTTAATGTATGTCAGTGTGTGTTGTGACTGTGATGTGTGTGTGCGAGAGACTGTAAAATGTGTGAGTGTGAGTTACCTCTGTGTGTCTGATTGTGCGATCACGGAGTTAGTATATATATAAGTAGGGGGGGGTGTGGGGGTTGAGGTCTAGATTTGTTTGTGTGCTTGTGGGGGGGAAGTTGTGTGTATGTTTATGTCTGTGCTCTGTGTGTAGTGTAGGTTCAGGATTTTGAGTTTTGCGGTTATGGGTTTTCGGGATTTTAAGGTTCCGGCTATGTAATTTCGAAATACTGAAATTCGGGATTTCATTATTTCGAGATTTCATAGTGAACCCATATATATATATATATATATATATATATATATATATATATATATATATATATATATATATATATATATATATATATATATATAGGGTCCTTCCGAAATGCCACTTATCTGACTTGAACATGATCGAGCCAAAAACACCAAAAGAACAAAACACTGACCACTCGGAACACCAACGGGGATCTAATGGTAAGTACAAAACTAAAGAAGAAAAATAGTACAGCAACGCCAACAGCTTGAACTAGAACAAGTTTAATTAAAACAAAACAAAGCTTTTGGATAAAATCCTTTATCAGTGTAACAAAACACAATTTAAAACATAGTTATATAGCAGATCAACGTAGTCACAAGACAGCCAACAACTGACCAAAAGCAAAAACAATTCAAAACACATCAATTAGAGATCTTTTTCTTATAACAGTTATTTAAGACAAAGTTGTTTATGCTTCAGGACTGGTTTAATTGTAACCATTTTATTTATACCATGTAAATGATCTGCCCTTAATAATACAACCATACTCTTTTAACTCCAAATTGTTATTTATATCTCCACCTCTTAGAGTTTTATGTAAAATTTCAATAACTCTAAAAGTGAATTCATGCTGGTTACCAAACTCTGCTATATGCTTAGCAATAGCATTAGATAGAACAGTTCTATGAGCATCCAATCTATGCTCAAGTATGTGGTCCCTTAGTCTTCTAATTGATTTACCTACATAAAAGCTGCGACAGCATTTACACATAGCTAAGTAAACTATACAAGAAGTATTACAAATAGTTTTACATGTAAAAATGTATTTCTTTTGTGTTACTGGATGAATAAAAATGTTACTATTACAAATAGCATTACAGTAAAAACAACTGGAGCACAGATGAGTACCCGCTTTGTTAAAAACAGCTGTCTTTTGTCCATTTGCATATCTTTATAACATAGTTTATTTTTTAAGTTTATACAGTTCTTAAAAGCAAAAGATGGATCCTCAGGTAGAATATTAGAGAGTTCGGGTACAACCCTTAATCTGTTCCAATTCTTAGATGCTATTTGTTTAACTTCTGGTGTACACCTACTATGAATAATTTTATAATGTAAATATTAATTTTCTCTAACTGAGTTTTGGACTACACTACCATTTAAAAATAGGGTTTAGCAGTATTATTTCTTGCATCAATAACCTTGCTCCTTTCATATTAAAGCATATTACTATCATAGCCTCTTACTTCAAATTCAGCTGTAATAGTAGATAACTGTTCCATACAAATTTCATCTTTAGTATTCAAGCGATATCACTCGTAAATACTGGCTCCTCACTATTCCTTGAAAAAGTATGCTTAGGGTGCATACTCTTTCTGTGTAAATATTTACTTTTATGCACAGGCTTCTTATAAATGCTGTATTTTCAAGCCATCAAACATTAAATTAGCATCTAAAAGGTGGATCTCACTAGAAGTGGAGGTCATCTCAAATTTTTAAAAATCAGTGGTACAATTTAAATAATTAAAAAAACTGAAGTAAAATATCATATTCTCCTGACCAAATGAAAAACATGTCATCCACAAAACGTTTATAAAATCTAATATGTGAAGAGAAGTTAGTTGGCCCATTATAATGTTAATAATTCACGGGTGTCTTTTGTTCATTTCTTGGTATGACCTTTGGTTGTTGTGATTCACTTTTCTTCTTTTTTGTGGTACATCTGATTAACTGGGTCTTTTCACCATAATTGTTTTCTGAATAATGTTTTAATGTTATACACAGTTTATTTTTCCTTACAGAGCATGTCGGGCTATGTGGAACAGATTGATAAAGCCTTAACTCTGAGCTAGGTGCCATGGGTTTGAAAATTGGCTTTGGCATACAATTTGGGGGGGGTGTGACTGAGGAGGCAATGCCTGCTTAATACTCCCATGACAGATAAAATTCAATACATTGTTAATTGCAGAGTTGGGCTGGTAGTGTTTAATTACATTGAGGTCAACAAGGTGATACAACAGACAACAATCATTGTATCATCAATAACTGTATGTATTTACATATTTACAGTTGGAAAATAGAGGAGAAAGCTAAAAGTAGGAAACACTAAAGTATAAGCTAGGTTGACCGTTACATAATGAAGAAGTGAGGGACTGCATGATAAAAAGCTAAATAGGCAGAAAAAGAAGCGTAAGTAAGCCTAAAGGATGGTAAAATCTCAAGATTGTGAGAGGCGATTAGATTCTAACATAGTGTTAGTGGTGGTTTTCATGATATAGAGGATTAAGATCAGTCCATCAATTATAACCCATTTATTATGTGTCGGAGACATGGATGCAAAGAAATTCACCTCAAGGGCGAAGCTTGAGAAGTGAATCTTGGTATCCATGTGAGAACATATACATTAAGGTTATGATCGGAGATCCAATCATAATTCTTGTAGTGCAGATTTGTCTCCTCCATGTACTACTAGTAACAGTAAAAAAGGGGAAAAAAGTGTTTTTCCAGCTTTCAAAGCCACAACGTGATTAGCTACTTAGGGATCGCTGTCAGAAAGGCAATGTAACACACAACCACTTAAGTTACCACTCAACCTCTATTCCTCCTAACTATCCAGATTTTTATAGAATGTCCAGATTTTTGTCTCATTTGGTCTGTTCCTCAAAGAAATCTGTGGTTTTCAGTCAATTCATGGAAGACTGAAGTCAATGAACAGTGACATGCATTTCAGTTCAGAGCTTGTATCCTTCAGAAAAAATGCAAGTAAACAGACATCCTGCTAGTCTAGTTACTTTGTTAGTTTATAAAAGGAAGGAACTCTTATCAGTATGGACAGCAGGCAGAACCAATTATTTTATTTCTACCACTGCCATTTGTTGGTTAACAGTGACAGATTTTACTGTATACCTTGGGATATGACCTTAACAACTTCAGCAGGGGGTGCTTCAGATTTCTTCATGTTGGTCTCATCGCACTCTATTGTTAAAATGATTTGTCTTTTTCCGACTATTGGAGTATAGTCACTATGTTCCATATGCTAATATAAGCTGTAGGCACAATGTGGCAAAATAGTGAGTCCATAGTGTTATATATGGCAGGTGGGAGTGAGGGACGGAGTAACTATAAGGTGAATAACTATGCAATATGCCCTAGTCTGGGAAATGTGCATTCATACTGTTTTAGTAGAGACTGATCGGATCATGCAGGATCAGGGTGTATTCTCCATTCTAGAGATCTTGATGGAGATAAGAGATTGCATGTAGATATCTGCTGCAAATGGGGAAGGAACTTAAAGGGTTATATCCTTTGTAAAAGGAGGTAGCACACCTTATAAAAGCCCACTGCATGTCTCTCTTCGCTGTTTATCATATGAGCACATGAAGTGTGCAATGATAATGAGAGAACTCCCACTATCAGGGAAACGGTGTTCACAAGCCCAGCTAAAACGGGTATATAAGTCAAAAGGGCACCAGCGAAAGGCAAATAAAATAAACTGTTCCAAAAAATGTATGCATGAAAAGCAGGGTGACATAATGGAGAGATTCAAATACGATCATGCATGGTCCAGAATGTGTGATTAAGTAAAAATGAAAAGCTTAAAGGAAGAGACACAAAAAATGTAAAATAATAAATATGGAGATGTAAGAACTGGCATAGGAAGTCCAGGTTTTCAACAAATGATGTGATACCACAAAGAAGTAGACCTGAAGAATATGTCATGGTACTGAAGTATTGAAATCATAGGCACACTGAGGAAGAGCACATAAGGCTGAGCTTCATAAGTTACTGGAGTCATTATTTAAAGAAACATTTCACAATAATAATAATAAGATCTCCAGCAGAACTATCATGGTACATACCAGTGTGTGTGTGTGTGTGTGTGGGGGGGGTACTCATACAGACCAAGGAGATAGAACATAGTACACATAATAACCATGAGAAACTTCCCATTTCAAGGCATGTCTTTAATGCTGGTAGAGAACTTTCCAAGTATTTTTCCTGGTAGAGAAAATCAGAACCCTTAAGATGGAAAGCTTGAAGACAATGGGAATAAGGACATAGATAAGCTGTCTGGGGAACAGAAGACTGACATAGAAGGAAGAAAGACACTAGTCACAACTGGAGGGTGAGCTTGACATGCTGGTGGTTCAGTTTCATGCTGAAAGTAACTGGAAAAAGAGGCATAGACAGCAGACAGAATATTTAACAGAGATGGAATGTGAAATTAATAATGCAGTCAAAGGTGAGAAGAGAAGGTAAAGACAGACTGAACACAGAGCCCAGACATACCAGTCTGGTAGTTAGTACAGAGGATTAAAATTCTAAGGTATTACTTTTCTGCTTTCTCTTGTCCAGTGTTTGAATCCCTAAGCTTCTGTTTGCCTATTGAGAGTCTTTAAGCAAGTCACCCCAATTAGACACTGCTCCTGGACAAATCCAGAAAATGATTTGGGTCCTTGATGCTCTACTGGACTAAATGTCTAATAGCTATTGATGCAACTAGTCTACTAGTCTGACAGTTGGCACAGAGGGTTAAGGCTGTGAGATGTTCCTTTAATACAAGTTTGATTCTTTAAGCTCCTCATTTGCCTTTTGTGTGACCTTGAGCAAGTCATTGATGCAGACAGTGCTTGATGATAACTGGGAATTTGGCCTATGTTCTTCAGTGGTTACCTGAACAGTAACCTCGTAAGTATCTATGAACTCTGAACTATGTAGTAGCTTGCAAGAAAGCAAGAGTAGAACAGGATGTAATCATTACAGAAAGAACCCTATCAGACCGGTGTTGGTAGGCACCACAGATAAATACGGAGAGAGGAAAGCAGAACAAAACAGAGGGCACACAGCAAGCAAACGGATCCTGAAAGGAAAATGACAAACAAAAACAGAATGGCAGGAAAGGAAGTAGACAGAACGAAGCAACAGCTAGGAAGAGAGTGCATGATGGAGTCATTAGTGGGGTTGAGTTAAAAGATTCAGTTGAACAATGTGGGAACTTGTCAGGCTTAAGAAAATTATACAGAAGAGAAAAGGCGACGAGCAAGTGAAAAAGGTAAAGGCAACCCAGTGGAGGAATTTCAGCTGAGGAGAAGAAGAAGAAGAAGCAGATGAAGACTGAGAATTGCAAAAGGTAAACAGAGAGACATAACAGGTAGAGTAAAACTGTTTTTCTTTATCTCTAAATGCTTCCATGACAAATAGACTATTTAAGTAAAGGTCACCATTTATAATGATGGCTATCAGAGAGAAATAGGGAGAAGGACAAATGCTCAAGACAAAGGTCAAAGAGAACATGCGAAGTATTGGAAAAAGCATTACAGTCGCACAACACTTAAAACCAAAGACTATAGAGAAGAAGAAGGGTTTAATTTGATTGTAGAAGGAGGTAAGAAGTCTGCATGAATGTAAATAAGCAATGTGGTGGTGGGGGGAGAGAAACTGCTGTCAAAAATGGAGACAGGAATAAAAGACAATAGAACACTTTTTAAGTTCCAGTTTTGGTCTAGCCTTTAATTTGTTAGAGTAGGAATTACAGAAATGCACAGATGGAAGGTGGGAAAGAAGAAACAGAGTAAAGTAAGAGAAAAAGAAAATGCCAAAACTCTTTACACAGAGGATACTCATGACCAAAGCATGCCAGAGGAACATCCACTCCCTGAAGAGGGAGGCAAAGGTCAGAGCATAGGCAAAAGTCAATGGATGATGATTCCTGCTTAGAAGGACTTCAAAGGGGGGAAGAGGGATCCACAAGTTTCCAAAGAGAAGCAGGTAGGGACGGCAGATCGAGCCGACAGAAGGAAGAAGAAAAATGAATCGAAAAAGTGACATGGGATATAGTGGAGTGTAATAATATTACAAAAGGGACACGATACATTTTAAACTTAGTAGGTATAAAGGGGAAACAGTAACAGTGCAAGAAGTTAAAATTAATGTAAAAGAAATTGTGAAAATGTTTTGCACAGAATAACTGAAGTGGGAATGTGGCCATAAAGCAGCAAAGCATCAAAGAAAATAGGGGTGGCCATCTTCTTTAGGAGAAACCTTTAGACGGTCATGGAGAAGCCACAAAAGAGTGAAGAATGGACATAAATCATATGGCAGGGAACAGTAAGATGGATTAGACAGATGATAGAAAATATATACATGCCAAAAAGATGATGGGGAATTTACAATGCATTTTGAACTGTGGGAGTAGAAGTCAGAAGGAGTACAAGTAAAAGGAGAGATTTCTATGTGACACTGGAACCACACAAAAAAAAGCAGTTCAGGAAGAGAGTGTAACATAAAGATCTGGGTAAGATCTGAAGGAAGAAATGATAAAATGAAAGAGGAAGGACTTGTAGAAAGAGGAAGGACTTGTAGAAAGAGAAGTGCACCAATGCAAACATGCACATATTTACAATGAGCTGCTTGGTACAGGAAAACGTGTAACATTCTTAAGTAAAGAAAACCAAATTCAAGATGTAGAACAAAACAGAAGTCCAGGAAAGATACATCTGAGATCAGGATATTGGATGGACAAGGTGGTGGAGGGACATCTATAAAGGGAGACTACGGAGGAAAGAAAAGAGCTTGATGGATTAGTAGAAGAAACAGTAAAAACACAAGGATAAGGAAAAAACAGGACATATACAGTGAAACAAAATAAAAGCAGAAGTAGTAAGGAAAATAATGGATCATGAAGGGAAATAATAAAGATTCACAAAAGGCAAGTGTGAGAAATGAAGAAACCACTAACAAAGAGAGAGGTAACTGTAGAAGGGAGACAGAATGGATAGGGGGGAATGTGTAGCAAAGAAGGAGGCACTAAGATGAGAATTAGAGGTCAAAGTTATCACAGTGGTAGATGTACAAACACTGTAGAAGATTGGTTAATGATGGAGGTCATGCATAGGCCCCTTGCAAAAACAAAAAAAAAAACATACCGAAGAATGTCAAGGGAAAAATGACTGTGTTCGAGGAGAAAGGGGAAGAAAAAGCAAGGCAAGATGAATGGATTATTTCTTTATTTATTAATTCATTTACTTTTGCCCTACTTCCCTTTCTATATATATAAATGTAGAATGTGCTTTACTCTGGTACAGGTGAACTCCACCCACAGCACTACACAGATGTTTTCACTGGTTACTGTATTGCTTTTTGACATAGTTTTACTGCATGATGCTTACTGGCTGTTATTGTTTTTAAATAGAGACACATCTTGGCATTTAGTTATTTTCAGTCTTGTTTATTCTGATAATGTCCTTCTAATGATTAAAGAAAAAAAGCATTCAAAACCTATTTGGCTCTGTTCTCCTTTTCCAGGTCCAAGATGTTTTAAAGTTATTTAGTTTCATATCTTCTTTACAGTTCTATTGCATATTTATCTATCTATATATACTGTAAATATATATATATATATATATATATATATATATATAAGATATATATATATTCATATATTCGACAGACCATTTGGTCAACAATCAGTATTCAAGGCAAAAACCTGGGAATTGCCCAACTCCCCAATGTTGTGTGACCCTGGAGTTGATATCGTTTGGGGGGCTGGGGTTTTCGTTTAAAATGTGTACTTTTTGTTGCATTTTCATGTTTTAAACGTGCCTCCCGCTCCCCCCTAACTATATATATCAACTCCAGGGTCACACAACATTGGGGTGGGGAGCAATTCCTTGTTAAGTGCCTTGAATACTGGTTGTTGACTAAATATTTTGTCGACCAAATGAATGTCGATCAAATGGTCTGTCGATCTTATGAAGCAAACCCATATATATATATATATATATATATATATATATATATATATATATATATATATATAAAGGTATAAGTATACACACACACACACACACACACACACACACACACACACACACACACACACACACACACACATATATATATATATATATATATATATATATATATATATATATATATATAAACACAAAGGAATATATACTAAATGCATTCAGAGTGAAAACAGGAGTGATAATCCATTTCAGGGTTATACTTTTAATTTTTATATATAAAATTCCACTCGTTTTATTACTGATCATGCAAATTACTTCTTTACATTCAACGGCCTAATGTCTAACATGCTTTGTTTTTTAATATCTTAAAATTAATTTAATAAATCTTGTAATTGGTTGTTTGAAGAAAAAAATGGACAGAATTTAGCTCTAACTGTTTATTCGACTGTCAATGATCTGCTACCTCGGCCATTCACCTTCAGGGATCTGAATAATAATCAATAGACTTCACTGTATATACATGTGCAAACAACCATCGCTAATAATTCAATTAATTAATACAAATCTTTTCACTCAAATTTTATATTACAAAAATATTTTTAAATTGATTTAAACACATTACATATTTATTTTTTGATTCTATCCCATAGGAAATAATGTATTATAATTTAAAATGAATCTAGCTTCTAGTTCTAATAATTTACTTAAATAATCACTTCTCCTAGGTAAAAAAGGTTTAGCTAAAACTGAAAAAAGAAGTCAGAATCCACACCCCCATTTGCTTCCATAAAATGTTTAGCTATAGGACTATTGCTGTTATTGTTTCTGATATCCCCATATGTCCAAATATATGAATGTTGTCCCTACATTTTGTTTGATCCACATACCACATAGGCTTCAAACAATTACAACCCACTGAATTATAATTTAAAAAAAGTCTTAGCAATATATTTTTTTCCATTAATTTTCATACCTGATAAATTTCTAAGGCACATACTGCAATGTCCACAAGAAATCATCCCAACTGGTTGTCTAAGCATACATCAAGTTTCATATGTATAATTTGATATTTCTTTAAGATTACAACTCCTCTTATAAGAGAACATAATGTGCCAGAGAATAAATTACCAATACTCTCATCCTCACATATTATATACCATAATCTTTTCACAATTTTTTTCAAAAATCAGAAAAAGGGGAAAATCTAGTCACAAAACATATTTTTTCTCTTACATTATTATAGTCATTCTGCCTATTCTGATTTATCTTTTTATTATATACTTTTATTTTCATACCCCTGAAAACACGTTTTTGCCTTTTCAACCTGCTCTTTCTTATACCCCCTAACTTTCAATCTATTTTATACCTTATTTAACTTCACCATTCTTAGAACTTTAATCACTAGTATGATCAAATATCCTTTTAAACTCCCCATATGGCAAAGAATCCAACAAATCCCTACAGTGCATACTAGTAGCATGCAAAAACCTATTAAAAGCTGTATGCTTTCTAAATAGTTTATATTTAACAATCATTTCATCAGTAAACAAAGTGACATCAAGAAAAATTATAAAGTCATTGTTTAACTAATATGAACATTGGAGACCATGAAAATTGACATTCAAAACTGCAAAAAATTCCAAAAAATCTTTTACATCACCTTTAAACATATCAAAATTAAATCATCTATGTAGCTTTTGTAAAATATCACGTTGTTCACATAGAACTCCATTTGACATATAAACTGTTTCTCAAATTCACCCATATACAGGATTGCATAAGTAGGTACTAACGATGCGCAATTGCAGTTCCTTTAAGATGCACAAAAGTCTCACCTTCAAAACAAAAATAATTGTGGGTCAAACAAAATTCTAATAAACATAACAAATAAGATGTGTGAGGGCTTTCATTCATCACCTTACCCACAGCTTCTAAACTCCATCTGTGTTTTTATGTTGGTATACAATGAACTTACATAAATAGTTACCCATAATAATCTTGAGACCACTTATCATGTTTAATTTAATTTAATAATGCTTGAGTATATGAGCTGGCACTCAAACATTTCTTTAAGTGAAAATCCAAAAACTTAACATTTTGTAAATAAGACCCCACATCCAAAATAATAGGTCTCCTAAGGGGGTCTTGTACGTTTTTATGAACCTTGGGGATTGCATACATTATAGGATTAATTGACTTCTTAATATAAAGTTTATTAATGTCACTTCTCTTCAAAAACCCCAATCATTCACTTTTTCAAGAATTTCATACACCTCAGTATTAAAATCTTCTAAAGGGTTTCTGGGCAATCTTCTATATTCATCATGGACATTCAACAGATCATAGACCATTTTTAAATATTTTACTCTTGCCATAAATACCCAACTACCACCCTTATCAGCAGATTTATATAAAAAGTCATTCTTAACTTTTTATAAATACTACAGGCTCAACCATTCATCTCTTGTTAAATTATACTTTTTCTTAGAATGTAAAAACATCTGAAACTCATGCACAATTTCTTTATTCAACTTTTTTTTTATATAAATTGATGGCTGGAACATTTAGAGGGGGAACAAATTTACTTATACCAGTAAACAAAGGCAACATAAGTTTGCCATATCCTGTGTTAAACCCTTCCCCATCATTCATATTATTACACTTATGCACATCTTATAGATTCATAGATTAGTACTAGGCTAACTGACCTTGTGGGACATTTCAAGCCTAGCCCATTACCCCATGTGAGAATCAAACCCTTCAACTTGTGTCTGTAAGGTAAACACCTTAACCATTAGACTATGTTTAAGTGTATTTCATAACAGTCACAGTCAAAATCCATCTCATAAATAGATAAATTTAACAAAGAGTCATCCTTAGATTCAAAAACAGTATCAGAAACATTTAACTGAGTCTTTTTGTTTTCAAAAAACACCCTTAACAGCAATTTCCTAGAAAAGCTCTTAGCTTCCATTATCAAATCTGCTAGTGATGGATTACAGCTAGGAACAAACTTACAACCCTTAGCTAGCACCAGTTTCATTTTAGAACTAAGTACTAAATTAGATAAATTAACAATACATAAATTGTCCCCATAGTCACAAGCTGTAATGTCCCAATTCAAACAGTTCATCTGAGCATTTATGTATTCAGGCATCTCCTTCTCCATTCGTTCGGCTGCAGAAGGGATATTCTCAAAAGAAAACTTTTCTTGCCACCTAGCTCTCTTGAAGATGCCAACAAGTCTAGCTTAGATTGGCTGCCACCTCTCACCTTTGACCTTCCATGCTGAGGTTTATGCTGCCAAGAAAAAATGAGCCCTTCCTCATAGTCTTTAAGGGTCCTGCAGCAGCTTTCTTTTCATTTGC
This sequence comes from Protopterus annectens, assembly GCF_019279795.1. Classification (NCBI taxonomy): domain Eukaryota; kingdom Metazoa; phylum Chordata; order Ceratodontiformes; family Protopteridae; genus Protopterus; species Protopterus annectens. Next base: position 509,096,709 of record NC_056740.1, on the reverse strand, counting down.
TGCACAATTCAGGCCTCTGCTTTTCCAATCTTTTTACTGATAATCATCATGTTTTCCTGGCAGTAAGATTCTGATTGTTCAGACATGATTTGGTTTTGAAGCTAAATAATTTCAGCTTTCAATTTATCATGTGCCCTTAAATTTCTCTTAATCAGTACACAAAGCCAAACAATTGTCCATTGCAAAGAAACTTGTTTCCACTCTTCAAACAAGTCTACCTCATTATCAGAAAAGTCTGAAGCTGGAAGGTGATCCACTTGTAAGCTTCTTGGAGTTAAATTGAAGCTTAAATATTTCTCCATCAAATATGTATCATAAAATAAAGCAATTTCTTTAGACATCAGAGTTTCCAGCTCATCAAACCTTCTCTCAACATCACCATTACTACATACAGTCTTCCACAGGTCACTTTGAGCAAGTGTTTTTTCCCATTCATTGAGCATATCCAGGAAACCCAACTTACCAGGTGTAATAACAGACATATTAATAATTTGCAAGATGTTCAGAGCAAAAGAACTCAAAATCCACTCAAATAAAAAACTATTAAACACTAACAATAACTGAAGAAAACAAAAAAATGCACAGAGTTCAGCTCCAATAGTTTATTCAGCCATCAATGATCTGGTACCTAGGCTATCCATCTTCAGTGATCTGCATAACAATCAACAGACTTCACTTATATAAATGTGCAAATAAGCATCCTTAATAATCCCATTAAGCAATTAATACAAATATCTTCACTTAAAATTTTCTAGTACAAAAACTTTTTTTTATTTGATTTAAATACATTACACATTTATTTCTTAATTAATCCCAAAGGAAATAATGTATTATAATTCAAAATTAATCTAGCTTCTAGTTCTAATCATTTACTTACATATATATGGTTTACTATCAAAAGGTTGAATGCTGGTTCAGTGAACATGGAAAGTCGAAGGTCAGTTGACTTCCATGTTGCCAAATGTTAGGAGATTGAGAGTACATAACAGTGAATGCAGGCATGCCTTCATTGATATGAACTCAGTGTTATGTGTAGAGTTGCAGTACAGTGCAGATTGGGAAATGTATCCCTTTCTTCACTGTAGTGCGATCTCGGAGTTAGAATAATTAATTTGCAGGGGGTGTGGGGGGTGCAGGGAAGTGTGCCCCTCTGCTAAAACAGGAATTACAGTGTAGGTGTTTAACTTACATTTGCACCTACACTGCCATCATGGTTGTTTTTTTACATAAATTTTGAATCTATTGAATTCAATCAACAGATTTGACATTTTAACCTAATTAGTATTCAGGCAGTATGGCGGCATTTTCTAAATATTGAGTGTTTATTTTTATGAACATCGATATTTTGATAGTAAAACTATATATATATATATATATATATATATATATATACACACACACACACACACACACACACACACACACACACACACACACGCACACACACACACACACCGACACAAACACACACACACAGTAACACACACAGAGTAATATACACACACACACACACACACACACACACACACACATATTCCATGAACATCCAAATGATTTTTTACTGTTCCAACAATCATGAAGCTCACAGTCATGAAAGACATAAACCTGAGTCCATAATATCAAAAGACTAAAATGCTGAAGATCACAAAATCTGAAAATCTTGAATACTAAATCTTCCTACCAGTGTGTACCCAGGGACAAGTGTTAGTATGGGTCCTGCAGGAGGGGCAAATCCATGAGTGCAATATTGTGCTCTTCAGCATTTTGGTGTTTTGTTATTATGGTCTCAGGATTATGAGCTTCAAGACTGTTGGCATCATTATTATTATGGCAAACTGTTTTATACTATGGTGTTTCCTGATTATGGCTAATGTAGCATCTTACTATGTTCTTCTGCCATTCTAAAATTCTTTCAATTGCATAGTTATTGGAGTAATTTAGTATTTGCTATTTTTACCATAATTGCTATTTTTACCATATTAATGATTATTTATTAATTTATTTTAACATTTATATTTGTTAACTAGCTAAGTGGAGTCATCATTTGACCCTTTTTCGTCATGACCCAGTTCCTTGCAAAGTGCAGATGTATATTAAAATGGAACAAAGCAATACATAGAAGCAGTGGATTTTTAAAACTAATGCTGTGCTCGGGGAGAAAAGCTCCATGCATTCAAATAGGCAGTATTAAACAATCAAATCGAACACGCATTAATTAACAATGTACAAATCAAGTCAGTAAAGAAATTAGTTATATAACAATAATTAGCAAATTAACAAATAAATTATCACATAAATTAACAGATTTAACAAAAAATGACACAGTTAAATATAAAAACTGGCTTCAGGAGTTAATAGTGAGAGCAGCGTGATACAGTAATTGCAAGATAGAGAAATGCAGTCTACATAACAGTTAAAGACAAAGCAGCGCATGTATATACATTGCTAACTGAAACTGAGTGTAGAATCAAGATAGCCTTCAGCAGTTAATAGTTGTAGCTGTGAGAATCAGCTAGTTTACAGTAATGTAAGGGAGTAGTAGGTAGCTTAACCAGGAGTGTGGCAGGAGCAGAGCCAATGTTTTGCTAGATGTACTTAAGGAGGTTTTTAAACTCATGAATGCTGGGATTTTTCGCCATAGGTTGAGGAAGAGTTATTATTATTAATAATAATATTATATTGTTAATAATATTATTACTAATAGTTAGTTATTACTGGTTATACTTGCAGAGGATCTTATGAAATTAACCTAGTAATTACCTATGAATGAAAAGTGATTTACTTCACATTTGTGCTTTCACAACCAGTCTAAATAAATAAACAACAAACAGATCAACACACAGACACACACACACACACACACACACACACACACACACACACACACACACACACACCGATAAATAAATAAACAGTAAAGTAACAATCAGTGTGAAGAGTAATACAAGGCTGTTTGCTATGCAATGAATGCTAATGATGTTTTGTTTGATATGTAATAAAAGTGGATGAATACACATTTGTAGATTCGAAAGTTAATGATGCAAGTACAATGTGAATTGCAAACCATGCAGTACCTATGCAAAATTACACAGATAAGCTAGCATAAACAATGGATGGGCAGTATCCATAGCCAATAGCAATCTCCGGATGTTTGCATTTAAATGTTATTGCTATTTGCACCCTGTGCAGTCTTTAGAAAGTTGTAATAGCTCAGCACAACATTAATCAGCTCAGTAATAGAAGCACCAAAATAGGGTCTGCCAATTCATTTTGGAGATTATATGCATATGCACGTATTTGTGTATTTATTTTGTAGATGCTTGGGTGCTCAACATGTTGGTTTCATACTCACATAACCAACTTGCCTTTTTTTTGTAATCCAGGTAGCTCTCATCTAGTTAATTAAGAAGGAGATAATCTGGACATCTAATTGTCAGTTCATTCCTGACTTGGTTGCAGTAAAATAATGAAGAAAAGATGATGTAACATATCACTACTTATTGTTTTAAGGTAAATCATGAATGGCAATAACAAGTAATAATAACTATACAGATACTATCAGTTCAGGGCACACCATTACCTACATTGTGCATTCAGCTATAACCTGACAGCGACTGAACACTGCATTCTGCATCACTAAATATAAAAACCTTGGTTCTCTGTTTTATATAAACTCACGTGGAAGTGAGTCCCAACATCTCTCTCATTAAATATGAATGCCTTAGTCCTCTATTTTGAATAAATCCACCCGACTGTTAGGTCAAAAACATGAGCCCTTGGATTCAGAAGGCTCTGGCAGAGCATACAAGTAAATTTTGTATTTTATTTATTTAGTTATTTATTTATCCATCCCTTGTTGACTGGATCAGTCCTACTAGGCTAGTAGACTCTTTTCAGGAAAGATCCAAGGTGGCATTTCTACTATGAGAAATTTTGCCAGGACATAATGCAGTAGTGAGTGAAATGGAGGAGAAAGCAAATATTGAGACCAGAGAATGCATGTAGGATTCTGAGGTGATGTTTCAAAGAAATCTGCTCAATGGAGACGAGTCAATAAATGCTGGATGTATAATTATAACAATTCAGTCAGGAGGGTTGCGGGATGATTTACTTATAGACATGGAGATAAGAATAGTGAAAACATACGCAGACAAATTAAATTAAAGCAAAAGGGGGGAGAAGCAGAAAAGAAAAAGGCAGAAGAAAATGAAAAATGTAAGTTTGTGGTAAGGATTCAAAGTAAAGAAGACAAGGAAATGGACAGATATGAAGTGTTGGAAACTTTACTAGCTTCTTTAGGTGTAAAAGCACATGCAGTAAGAGCATTTATTCCTATTAACAAAGAGACAATTTGTGACATTACATTTCATTTCAGACTGTTTTTCAATGGAAAATTTTCTTGGAGAATATGAAAAAGAAAGACTGTAACCCATGGAATCATTATGTGATAAAAACATTTAACAGGGAAACAAAAATAAAAGAAAACTTAAATACACTTTCAAACAGAGGTGGAAAGAAAACGTTGAAAGGACATTTGAAAACTTTATATAAAAAAATACTGAACCATGAAAAACTTTATGATAAAAATGGTGTATGGACTGGTGGATGGGATTGTAATGTTGTTGTGTCTTTTGGCTTTTCCCGGTTAGGGGTCGCCACAGTGGAACTCTGGTCCGCTAATGATTGGCAGTAGATTTTTACATGCTGAGTTGCCAGCTCTGACGCACAACCTTCAATGAAGGTACGCCCATTCATGCATGTCTCCACGCAGAAGACGCTCTAGCTGAGAATCGAACTGGACAGCATCTTACTGTGAGGCAACTTATATTAAAATAGAAAGAGAAAAAATTATACATATATCAAGCAAGATAACTGTGGAGGGAGAAAGAGTTGTCATAAAATACCGGGGACATCACAAAACATTTTAATAGGAAAGAAGGACATTTGCTAAGTAGCTGTGATAAAAGAAAATATTATATTTGTGGGAAATGGGACATGATAAAAAATGTGAATTGATATGTCATAAATGCAACACAATTGTACATTTATGGATGGATTGTAAAAATGGAAATAAGAATAAGAAAAAAGAGAAGAAATTCTAGAAGTACAAAAAGAAGGAAAAAATAGTTGAAAAAGTAATAAAGAAGACATAGAAAAGGCCCTGAAACAAGCATTGAAGAAGAAATAAATTGGGAGATATTAAAATAAAGAAATTCTACTGGTAAAAGAGTAAAAGACAGAAAAAGAAAGTTTAAAAGTATAAGCACAAAAGAAAAAAAGGAAATGTTTGAAAAATGATATATACAGCTAATGGTTAGGGGTTGGTGCAATTGTTAATGTGTTTAACTCACCAACACAAGGTACAATGTTTGATTATCACATTTTGAATGGAAACTGGCTAGGCTTAGAATGGCCAATTAAAACAGGTAGCCTAGTAATTAACTATCAACCTATGAAACCATGAATCTAAGGCAAAGTAAAAATGAAAATTTTAGAGTGCTTTCTATAAATCTGAATAGTGGTAAGAATATGGTAAGAAGGATAGGGATTTTGGAGTAGTGTGATAGATGTGATGTAGATGTAACTGTATTACAAGACACAACATTTTTAATAAATGAAAATAGATTACAAACAGAAAAACAATGCAGAGGAAAGATACTCTAGAATTTAGGAAATTAGAGATTTTCTGGAATAGCTGGGTCTATATTAGAACACCGAACATTCAAAATGTTGAGTGTTCTAATATAGAACCCTACCAATAGAAAATACCAAACATCGAACATTCAGAACAGTGAATTCTTTCCTAGGGAAAAAAGTTGCTGTTCCAAAACACATACACACAACACAAGCACACCGAACAAACAGCAATCCACACACATACACCTAAAATTTTACACCTACCCCTACACTAAACTATGCACGCATCACTAACTATCCACTTACCTTAACCCAAACCCTAACCCTAAGGTCCATCACTATTGCACACTCACCTCACCCGCGCCCTAATCCTAAGTCACCTAACCCACCCTAACTCTCATGTCTACAAAATCACACACATACCTAACCTTCGTCCTAACCCTAACTCACCTAACCCGCCCTAACCCTCATTTCCACACAATCGCACACATACCTAACCAGCACTTAATCGCACACTTACCTTAACCCGACTAGTAACTTGCCAACAGAGCACTGAAAATACTGAAGCAACAGAAATGGACAACCAAATTCTTTCCCTAGGAAAGAATTTGGTTTTCTACTTCTTTGATATTTTCAGCGTTAGCTGAAAATGGGTCGATATTAGAACACTCGACATTTTAAATGTTTGGTGTTCTAATATAGACCCGGAATAGCCATATTTTGTAGAAATACAATAAATTTATCAAATGTAACTTTAGTAAGAATGAGAAAATAAACCACTGTAGATTTAAAATGGAAAGAACACATATAAAATTATAACATTATATGCTTATACTAATTGTAAATAAAGGAAAAGGTTATTTCATCAGATTTTAGACTATGTATTGATAAATATGAATAGTATAATAACAGGAGACGTTAATTGTCATTTTGTGAGGCAAGCGTAAAAAAAAATGAAATGATATGAGAAAATAATAGAAGTTATAAGACGTTATATGTTAAAATTTTGGGGAAAAAAATAATGGCCTTACAAAAGGAGTTTATACAGAATTGAAATAGATTATTTTATAGTATGAATAGGTTTAGTTATAGGAGAAGGGAAATAGTTGAAACAGGATTTTCTGATCATCTTGCAATATGGCTAGAGATAAAAGAAAACAAGGAATATATAAAAATAGGCAAAGGAATAACAAAGATAAATGAGAAACAATGGAATGAAGAAGGAAATAGATTAATAATACAGTTGTGTAAAGATCATATTAATATGACAACATTTTATAAAAATTTGTCTGAATGGTGGATGATATTTAATGAAAAATATAAAACATATTTTTTTACAGTGGTAATAAGATGTAACAAAAGTAGAAAATGAAAAATATAAAAGAACATATAATGATATATTCGTAGATTTATAACATAATGATAGAAAGTGTTTTGACAAAAAAATAATTATATAAAAGACATCAAGAAAAAAATTCAAGAATTGTTATTTAAGAAATCTATATTTTTACAAGGAAAAATGAAGAAGTGTTGAGTTACTTAAGCAGATTAGTAAAGGAATATGGTAGTGTAATGACAAAAATAAAAAATTGTAAAAGGATAAATAGATATAATTCAGGAAAAGACTATTAATAGTGCAATACAACATGTTCAAGAAATGTTTAAAAAGAGAAGGTAGTGAAAAAATATGGAAAGTAAAAAGTTAACAGAAAATGAATAAGGAGTTGGAAAATTACATCTCTTTATATGAGCTAGATAAAGTATTAGGACAAGTAAGTAGAGATTCAGCTGCAGGGCCAGATGGAATGGAATATGAAATTTATAAAAATTTAAGGGATTGGGGAAAAAAGTTATTTTTAAAGATTTTGAATGACGGGCTAAATGATGATTTTATGTATAAATAATTATGTAGTGTAATACTTAAAATCATATGGAAGAAGGAAGATAGACAATTAGTAAACTGGAGACCAACATTATTGAATAATAATGATTATAAGATCTTTATGAAAATAATACAAAAGAGATCTGAAACTAAAATGGAAAATATTATGGAAGATAGTATATACAGTATAAAGGGAAGGGTTGTCAAGAATTATTAATGATAGTTAAAAAAGTGTGTATGACTTTTATGAATAGAAAAGAAGTAAAAATCATGATATGAAACCTTAATAAGGTACTTGATTCAATTGGATATGAAATCTTAAAGTTAATAATGAAAGAATATACTAGATGTCAGAAATTTAATAAATTATGCATGCAAGCAGGATCCCTTTAGAACACTAAGCCAACAGAAAGCTGAATGACATATGGTGGAGATCATATGACTGACTTTCCAAAATGTCTAAGCTTTTGAATGGAGACTGAGGTACAGTGAGGATCGGGGAATCTTCTGTTTACTGTAGTGCAATCTTTGACATGGTATATATAATATTCAGGTGGGGTGGAGGGGTTCCATGGGTGCTTATTCCCCTGCAAAACTGTAATTTTTGTTGTTTATTGTTGTTCAACTTTTTGTAAAGTTCATCATATGGTCTTGGCTATATGGCATTAGACTTTCTGTTGAGCCAATCTTCTGAAGTAGATCCATGTCAGTGTGTAGAAATAATAAAGTTAAAATACTTGTAATTGGCTACTTAAGCCAAGAGATGCATATGGAGTGTTGTGTATGACAGGGATGCTTAATGAATTGTACTTTTTGCATTAGTTATGAATGTGATAGTATGTGAAATAAATAGCAAAATGAAGAGAGGGTACCTGACATATTAAGAATTATAGTCCTGTTAACATATGTAATGACACTATAATAATTGCAAAAAACAAATTTTGGATAAAAGAAGTAGTAATTTGCACAAATAAATGTGTAGAGGTGATAGCTATGGCTTTAAATAAGGGGAAAAGTAAAGTTTTGTGCAATTTAGTAAAGATAGGGGATATATATTTTACAATGATGAAATTTCTGTGTTAGGTATACAATTTGGGAATAAAGATATAAATAGAATTCAATGGGAAAAACAATAGAAGAAATGCAACACACCTGTCTTTTCTGGATTATATATACATTATCATTCAGAAAAAAATGGCTTATTTAATAAATTCAGTAAATGCTATATTTAGCAAATGTATTTATGTTGCCTACACTGTTTGAAAATGAATTATTGCAGATTATTGTTCAATTATGTGGGGTTCAAGATTAAACCCAGTAAAAGAAGAGTTTTGTATGTAAATAAAGAGGAATAAAGTTTAGGGTTAATTAACCCAGTGTTTTATGGTACTTTATTAAATTAGTACAAACTGTTAAAGTGGATAAATGAAAAAGATGCGAGGTTAGTACTAAAACTGTATAAACATAAGCATGATAAATGTTAGGGTATGGTAAAATAGTAAAACAGAAAAAGAGTTATAAATCAAGAAATAAAATGCTACCAAAAAAAACATTTTTTGTGGAAAATAAAAATTGATGATATCGAAAAAGAATGAAAAGTATTGTATAAGAATGCAATAATAAAACTTTGCTATGTAAAACCAAAGGAAATTTTAACAGATGAAAAAAAATTAAGCCATAAAAACAAGAAGAAAATGGTATAATAAGAGAGGAGAATGTCAAGATTTTTTTGTGGAGACTGAAAATAGATAAATTATCAGTAAAAGGACATATTCGATAGAGAAAGAAAAGTGATAGAATATGTTTACATTGTCAAGAAGAAGAAACTACTGAACATGTGTTTTTGAAATATAAAAGTAAAAAGTTATGGGGAAAACTATTTAAAGATTTTTTTGACGATATAAAAGAAACGGATAAAATAAATGTGCATATGAGCAAATATAAAACAATGAGTAAAACGGTCACACAGAAAAAACAATTGGTTAAAAAACACCAAAAAAATCTAGCAAAGCTACACTTTCCTCTGTGTGATACCTTAAACCTCTTGTATCTGAGGCAACATGGGATATATGCAAATCACCCTTTAAGGATATCAGGTATTTCAGCTAAATGGCAAGTGTGAATGTCCATGACGTAAGTCTTTTTATAGACAATCTCAGACCAATAATGCCAAACCCCTCCAGCTGTAGACATGCATATTTCTGCCTTCTTATGGCACCATCAGCACAGCATAAGAGGAATATGAACAAATATAGATATTATAGGAATAGAAGCAAAGAATACTTTAAAAGAATATATTAAAAAGCCATTTTATGTCATATGCGTTATTTGGAATGAAAGAATAATGGAAATTATGTTTAATGGTAAATGAATTTTAGCAACAATATTAAGAAAAATCAGATGGTACTTATAGAAAAAGGAGTGGTGATCTAATAAGGATGAAAATGTAGTATGCTCATAAAGAAAATTATGAATATATGTAAATATTTTATATATCTATATATTTGTACATTTGTAAATATTTGTATGTTGTAAATAAGAGTTCTTTGTTGTATATAGATAAAAGACCGCTGCTCTTTCTGATATATGTTGTGGAATCTTTTTCATTCATCTGATCTACCACCAAATGATGCAAAATGGGCCTCAGTTTAACATGTTATCAGTGGGATGACACACTTGGGGTGTAGCACCCCCTTATACTGTGCTTCACTGCTGTGTCAGTAATTGCTCTACCTGGATTGGAAATAGTACACACAGCCTTCTGCATCAAAGGCAGTATACTACACGCAGCACCACTGCCATTTACACTTTATACATTAGTTTTTCTATACTCTCCCAAAGCCAATGCAAGCATGCTAGGATACCTTTTAATTTTCATAATCCTTTGCAGAGCATTGTAATGATCTAAGATAAAAAGTGATCTAACTGGGAAGCATTAAACTTCAGCCAACATGAAGCACTGATGCTGTAAACTGCATCACTGGTTACAAACCCCTCTTTGGAACCTGTTCAGATATTAGCAATCTGCCATTGAGGTAACAATGGAATATTTAAGATTAGATATTAAGCCCCATTATTTCTATCCCTCCACGTTTCTTTACAATATTGACCTTCGGTTATATGGCATGGGGCAATCAGTGTATGTTACATCAATGGATAATATGATGGGGAAACCTTTGAGAAGTGTATGACCAAACAGGTAAATATGGTATTCACAGTTTCTATCTATATCTCATCAAGGATAATGGTGTCCAAAATGTTCTCTGCCTCTTCCTAAAAGCAGTAACTTGGTTTTCAAAAGATTGTTTTGAAGCGCAACTGATGCAAACTTGCTTAGGGCTGTTGATCAGATTGAAGCAGTGTCAATGTTGCAATTGCACAAGACACAAAATAAAATAATAAACAAAAACATTTCCCCAGAATATTTTTCTGGGTACTCTTGGGGCAGTTGCTGCATTTAAAAAAATATTCAAAAATAACTGAGGACAGAGCCAAGGAACTGATCTTCCAATAGAAACAGGTTGAAAGGGATGGAAGAAAAACTGATATTTACTTAAGTTTCTGAGCTTGAGGTAGCCAATAATCCATTTCTGATATCCATCCATGTATTGCAAGTTCTGAATCATACTTATAATGGCTTTTGACAAATCCAGATGTTCACATATCTCAGCTCACTAATTTCTTATGGTTCTAAACATTGTGTTCAACAAAAGAAGGAAAACTATATAATTACTGTGTTACCTTTCTGATGAAAACTTAGTAAAATTCAAATTTTATTGATAAAAAAAGAAAAAATACATCTTTTTTACCAGTATGCAATAACTAAAAGATACTTTTTTTGATTAAAAAAGTTCTGTAGATATTGTGAGCTGAACAGTTAATTATTTGCCATATACCACTACATGCTACAGTTTTCAGTTTTTAGTATTATACCTAATTACTGTTCTAGCACACATATGACTTTTTTATTGCATCAGCAGCATTTCACTCACATACACACACACACACACACACACACACACACACACACACACACACACACACTGGAAAGTTAAGGGGTCTGAATGGAGAGATTAGGGGTCCTAATGGAAAGATGATAAGTCAGCAAGTAAAAGAGAGTATTATTGCTGAAACTGAATTCATCCTCAAGTAATAGTGAGTACCTTCATGATGTAGACCCTGTTTTTCACAAAATGTCAACAAATTGGCACTGATATATAGACTGTATTTATATACCATATATCATGGACAGAAGTTGGTTAAAAATTAAAAAAGAGAGCTGAGTGCACCAAACCCAGGATAAAAAAAGTGCCCAATCCTGGTAGGCACATTGGTGTAAGGACTGGAAAAAATGACAGTGTAGAATTCTCAAAATACAGAAACATTCCTACAATGGAGTCAGGCTAGGCCCAGGGTGAGGATGCCCCCCCCCATTGTAGAAGGAAGTAGTAGTCCACGTCCCCCCATTGTAGAAGGAAGTAGTAGTCCACAAAAAATCACAAAAACTGATAGACCAAAGAAGAGCCATAAAGACGATAAAGTGGTCTATTGAGGATAAGAAATAAATTATATATTGTTACTATTATGCAAAAAGTCCAGAATTTCCAGACACAAGATATACAAAACTATTAAGAGAGAAATTAGCAGAAAGAAAAATACTTCCACAAGAAAAAACTATCAGAAGCCTCAAATAAAAATTGTATTCATTAATACAACAGATTTTTGAAAAACAGTATACAGAGCAATAAACTTTGATCTGTTTGGAAAAAAGAAGCATCTCAGGAAGTGCAAAAATATAAACAACAAAACCTAGAGTTTTTTGAAAAGTATAAAAAAGAAATACGGACATGGGAAAGAAAGAGAGAGATTTGGTATGGCACAATATTTATGCAAAGGAGAAAGCCAAATTAATCAATATAAAGAAGGCAGCCACAAAGATATTCAAAGAGAAATACAGACCAAGGCATCCCGATATGGAAAATTTCACAATAAAAAAATAATATCACAAAGAAGGAATGCAGAAAAGAAGATTAATAAAGTAGAAGTTAAAAAAAATAGAAGTTGAAGTTATGAAGTGTCTGTAAAGTGAAGGATATGGTGTAGAAAGTCTAACACAGGGTATGTCACAGCATGATGGAGCGAGTCCCCAAAGTAAAGAGAAACAGGAAAAGCAGGAAACATCCGAAGAAGGAATGTGGACCTGGGAAAGAAAAAGATTTAACATGATGTAATATTTATGCAAATGAGAAAGCAAAACTAGCCAATACAAAAAGAGCAGCACCAAATATATTTGAAGAGAATTACAAGCAAAGGAATCCGAACATGGAAAATTTTATAATACAAAAAATAAGAAGACAAAGAGGAAAAGTAAAAAAGGAGATTAATAATGGAGACGTTAAAGAAATAGAAAATGAGGCTATGCAATACCTGTTAAGTGAGTTATTTAGTGTAGAAAATCTAATTCAGAAAACACCACAACAAGCTAGAGCAATGGACATCCAAGATAAGGGAAAAGCAGTGGAATGGGAAGCAATTGGTCAGGTGCCATATGAAGATATTTTGGAGCTTTCCACAGGAAACCAGTATAAATGTTCACTTGAAGCTGGTCAGCAAGGGAAGGAACAGGAAACTGTGGAAACTATGATGCTGTCAATGTTGAGGAGTGATAGGCCAGGGAGTTCCCATATGACAGAGCAATGGATGGCACAGGATGAAACTGAAGCAATGTTGTGGAGTGATAGGCCATTGAGTATATGACAGAGCAACCGATGACACAGGATGAAATTGAAGAGAATTTGCCACAGGATAATGCTATAGAACTTTCTACAGAATGCCCACAGAAAATGGAAAACAAAAAAAATATGCCCTCAGTTTAGAAGAAAATGAGCTAAGAGAAGAGTTGTTTGATTTAATAGACAGATAAACATATTAAAATCAATGAAAGAAATAGACCGCAGAAGGTCAATAAAATCCAAAAAGTCAGAATTCTGATAAAACAAATGAACACAATAATTAGGACTGTCCGTAGAGTTCCATGCGATATAACAGTGGAAAACAGGATATATTACTGTGCAGCTAAATTAATAACTGATAAAGTTCTACCACAAGAACACAGGGTAGTGAAGGAGAGAAAGGGGAGAAATCGAATACCATCATGGAAGTATCGAACAGAGAAAACTATAAAGTAGTTAAGACAAGAAGTGTTCCTGTTAGAAGAGTATAGAAGAGGGAAGAGATCAGCAAAAATACTAAGAAAGATAGAAGTGATAAAAACAACGTGCAGTATTAGAAAAGACCAGGGTCTATCGTGCACTATTGCACATAACAAACCTAAAGTCTCAGCACATTTGGAAAAACTTAAAAGCTGCGCAGATAAATATAACAGAAAAGTAGAAAATAAGCAATTTATTGATGACCCAAAAACTTTTATACTGAATTGGGAAACAAGGTAAAAGGAATTGAAAGACTGCCAAAAAAAGAAGAAATAAATACATTTTGGAGAAGTATCTATGCAAATCCTGTGAAACATAACAAAGATTCTAAATGGATAGAAGAAATAAAAGAAAGAATAAGAAGTTTAAAAGTACATGATATGAAACTAGATAAAGTAACAGCCAGAGAGATTGAAACAAAGTTTAGAAAAGCCTCAAATGGAAAATCCCAGGCCCAGATGCAGTACCTAACTCCTGGTTAAAAGTATTAACATCTTTGCATGATGATTTAGCCATGAGGAAGAACTATTTATATGCGCACCACGGACAACAACTTCGTTAACAACAGGAAAAACAATGCTCCTACTTAAGGGTGAACCTGTAAGCTACCCTAAAAATTATAGTCCAAAAACTTGCCTTCCGACAACGTATAAACTATACACTGGAACTGATGCCAGTAGAGTTTATAGTCAATTAGAAGAAAACTCAATTATGGCAGTAGAAAAAAAGGGCAATAAAAGAAAGTCATATGGAACAAAGGATCATTTGTATTTAAATAAAAGGCATAGTGGAGAACTGTAAAAAGGGGAAGAATCGTAAGTATGGCATGGATTGACTGCAAAAAAGTATTTGATAGTATCCCATATTCATGGATAAAAAAGTGCTTAAAAATGTATAAGATACACCCTACACTGATCGACTACATTACAGTGACCAAGAAATAGTGGCAGACAATTAATTTGCAATTAAGCCATGATAAAGGACAAATTATTATTCCAGGGATAAAAATTCAAAGGGGGATATTCCAGGGTGATTCTCTGTCACCACTGCTATTTTGCCTTGCCCTTAACCCATTAAGCGCTCTACTTAACATCTTAGGGCATGGCTATAATTTGGCTCCTAGAACACAACAAAGTGTAAAGACTTCTCATCTTCTCTTTGTCAATGATTTAAAACTGTGTAGTTCATCAGATGAGGAACTGAAAGCACAACTGCAAGTTGTCAAAACTTTTTCAGATGATTTAAGAATGTCGTTTGGTCTTGATAAATGTGCAAAAGCAACCTTTAAAGCAGGAAAACATCAGTTTGGGACAAGAATGTGATATAAAAGAACTTGAGCAAGAGGGAGTGCATAAATATTTGGGAATTGATGAAGGTTCAGCAATAAAACATGAACAAATGTGAATAAAATTTAGTAAGGAATACTTCAAAAAACTTAAATTAATCCTGAACAACACTGACATCTAGTAACAAAATACAAGCTATAAACCAATTTGCTCTTCCTGTACTAACTTACAGTTTTGGAGCAAGTGACTGGCCCCAAAACTTGCTGGATAGATTAATATAGATTAATAGATTAATAGATTAGTACTAGGCTAGTTGCCCTTGCGAGCCATTTTAAGCTTAGCCAATTATCCCTTGTGAGACTCAAACCCTGCACCTTGTGTTTGTAAGGCAAACACCTTAACCATTAGGCCACCCTCCCAACTTAGAGAGGAAAACAAGAAGGATGCTTCATGCTCACCAAATGATATATTAAAATCAGTGCATACCAAGTTTATATATTCCCTGTTCTGAAGGAGGGATGGGTCTCCTTGAAATTGATTACATGTATAGATCTGCAATCGTGGGACTCCACACAT
>NC_056740.1:508931116-509076116 GCF_019279795.1 Protopterus annectens | reverse complement strand
AGAAGCTGTACTGCCCCAGACAAAGGCTACAGGGAGGGAAGAAGAGGAGCCCACAATAGAAGAAGTAATAACAGCACTAAGGAAAATGAAGTCAGGGAAAGCAGCAGGCTCAGATTACATCACTGTAGATATGATAAAGATGTTGGGTGAGTTTTGGGGAATGCTTCCTGAGGGTACTCATTGCAGTATGAAGAGAAAAGGATATCCCAGATTACTGGAGAATAAGTATGCTAGTGTCAGTGTTCAAGAACAAAGGGGACATCCACAACTGTGGGCAGTTCAGAGAGGTATCAAACTTATTTCACATTGCATGAAAGCTCAGGAGAGGGTGAGGAATAAACAAATATGGAAAGTAGTAGAAAGAAAGTAAGATGGGGGACTAGTAGTTTGGATTCAAATCAGGATTCAGCACAACTTTCCCAATATTTGCAGTGAGATAGAAGAAGCTAAAAATGAGGAAAGAGTCAAACTGGACATTCCTAGACATGGAGAAAGCATATGACAAGGTCCCAATAAATCTGATTTGCACAGTCTTGCAGTAGTTTGAAGTGCTAGAAACACTGGTAGAGTTAGTACAAGCTATGTGCAAGGAAACACTGACTTAAGTACAAATGGTGCTCAGCCTCACACAGGGGTTCCAACTGGGTGTGCATGTGCATCAGGGTTAATTTCCGGGTCCACTGCTGTTCATACTGGTGATGGACTACATTAGCAAACTGGTCGGAGGGGGGGATCAATACATTTTCTGTATCCAGATATAGCATTACAGGCAGACTTTGAGCAAGAACTTCAGCATAGGGTAGGGGAATAGAATGCATAAATGAAGGCAATAGGATTTAACTGAGTACATATAAGATGGTTGTAATGGCAGCAAATAGTGGAAATCATAAGAAGCTGAGAATTGTAATAGAAGGGAAAATTATAGAACAGGTTAACAGCTTCTAGTATCTGGGAGGGCTGAGTTGATGAGAAGGGAAGGCCAAATGAGGTCAAAGTTAGAATCAGAGGGGCTGCGGCCAACTGGCACAGAGTGTCAGGGGTAGGGTATGACAGAAAATACCAAAGAAGGTGAAAAGTAAGGTGTACAATCAATGGTATGACCAGTACTACTGCATGGTACAGAAATCAGGGCAGTGATGGAGATGAAGTGCCTGAGATAGGTGGTAGGATGCAGTCTGTGGGACAGATTAAGAAATGAGGATATAAGAGCAGAAGCCAAAGTAGCTGCAATTGCAGAAAAGGTGCAAGAGAGCAGATTACGGTGGTTCTGGGACATGCTCAGAAAAGCAGAAGACAATCTGGTGAAGGAGATTGGGGACAGGCAGGAGGAAGGCAAAAAAAATGAGGGCATCTAGCAAAGAGATGGATGGATTGTGTAAGAGGAAATCTCTAATAGCCAGGCATGAGTGTCAAAGATGGTAGCAGAGTGGCATTGAATAGAGAGAGATGGCAACAGTTGACACAAAACTCCAGCCCCATGTAAAAAATAGCAAAAGGGGTTTGATGGCATTAATGACAATATAAAAGGACAGGAACTGTCGAAGGTACTACCCATAAAGCATTGCATGTATGCTTTGACTATGGATGCATGGTTGTTTGCTTATTAGCCAGTGGTTTCACTTGCCTTATTTAATTTTTGTAAAAACAAAATTTGAGGCTTCCATGCTTAACTACAGAGGATTTTGATATGACGTCCTCGGTTTTGCAAGAAACATTCAACAATGATGGTGCCAAAGGGAATTCTATCTGGCTATGCAGATAATCCAAGGGAGGTCAGTACAGTTTTAGCTAATCTGTTACTAGCGCTGGAACTGTCAATGCCAGTTATAAACCATTACATTTTGTTTGCCCGTTTGTATATAATGTGTCTCTGTATAAGAATGTTTACTTAACTGTGTTATCTGGAATCCTACAGGGTTCAGTGTTGGGCCCTTTCCTGTTTAATCAACTATTATCATTAGTCCAATTAGTAAATGTTGCTGGCAAGTAAACTATACTGATGATTGTAAGACAGAATTTAGACTAGCTCACAGAAGGAACACCAAGCACATATCTGTATATCTTCAACAATCTGCAACTTGGACTAAGGAGGATAATTTAAACTTTAGCCCAAATATGTTTGAGATATTATATTCTGGAAATCCTTTACCAGCACCCATTTTAGTTTTAAGTGAAAATATTTTACATGAGTTTTAACAGTGATAAGGAGTTAGGAATACTTATTTCTCCTGATCTTTCATTCTTACCTCATATAAATAATATTAGGACATGTGCTTTTCATCTCATGGGCTGTATGTACAAATTATTCTCTCTAAGAGATGAAGCAAGTTTGATAAACTTATATAAAACATATATTCATCCAATATTGGAATGTAATAGTACATTTTGCTTATATAATAGGAGTCAGCTATCTTTACACGAGACAATACAGAGGAAATTTGCAAAAACAATGCCTTCATTTCATATTTTATCTTAACAAGAAAGATGTCAACATTTAAATTTATATTACTGCAATATAGATTTACTAGAGGTAAGGAAATTAGTGCTTCCAAAATCTTTAATAGTGAAAAACTACGGGTTGTTTATATTATTTATGTTCTAGTAATATAAGGAGACAGATATACCATAAATTTTGACATTCCATCAAGTACAACAGCTTTAAGAAGTAAATTAATATCTCAAATTATTCCTGTTTTGTAGAATTGAATACCTCTTAAAATTAGATTATCTTCTACTAGGGCTAGATGGAAGTCTAACTTTGATCATTGGGTAGGTGATGAAGTGTATAATATAGAGTTTAATGTGTCACGTGTTCTTAGACAACCATCAAGCCTAAACACTGGCAACAAACCTATGAGAAACCTATGAGGATAGCCCTATCTGGTAAAATAAAAAGGACAGTAGTAGAGCAGAGTCCACATGGTTTTATTTAGCATTCTTTAATTATTGTAGGTGCGGGCTTATAACCACCAGGAGAACGGTGGAACTCTATATTCCTTTTTTCACTGCTACATCTAAGAATTAGTACATTGGAAAAGTGGACATCTGTAACTAGTCTCCTCACTTACCTGCAATTTTCCTGCAACCACATAGGTCATTACTTCGCAGATCTTTTCTTAGCAAGCACTTTTCCTCTTAGTTCACACCATTCTCAATCTGCAGTATAACTCCCTAAGCCTCAAAGTTTAAAATGAGACATTGTTTTTTATACTATCACCAGCTGTTTTATTTATTTATTTATTTATTTCTCTATTTAACCTAGGGTTTAGAATCATTCTTACTACTTGATAAATAGCCAAACAACAGGAAATTAGTATTTGCTTTATTATTTATTATTTATTTTACATTTGTTGACCGGGATAGTCTGACTGGATATATGTCCATTTTCAGCAGAGACCCAAGGAGAAAAGCTCCAGATAACACAAATAGAACATAACAGATATGAGTCAAACATATTTACAAAGCCCTCTAGTAGGTACTCAAAATACACACAGTGTGTAATAGTATACAAAAAGAACAGGTTGCAGCAAGAGAGGCGTACAATATTAATTTAAATAAGGCATTGAATAAGTAGTGATTAATCAGGGTTAGTACAGGGACAAGGCCAGTGCTCCTTAAAATACTGTTTGAGGCCTTTTTGAAGAGACTTAAAGAAGGTTCGAGGTAAGGTCTTTTGGGTGTTTCCTTCTGATTCCAAAATTTGTTCTATGATTCCTTATTTTATTTAATGCTTTTAAAGGTCAGCAATATTTTGTGTTTGCATCAGGACTCATATCAGAGCCATACAATGGAAAATTTAATCAGTGTTGACAAACAGTGAATGCAAAGATATGAAGTTCTCCAAAGATTAACATTTCTGATGTCAACTTAAAAGTCATATATATATCAAGTAGTCCTGAAAAAATCAAATCCTACAGTTATTAAACAGGCCAGATACCTATTACATGATAA
The DNA here is from genome assembly GCF_019279795.1 of Protopterus annectens. NCBI lineage: Eukaryota > Metazoa > Chordata > Ceratodontiformes > Protopteridae > Protopterus > Protopterus annectens. The sequence continues at coordinate 509,072,165 of NC_056740.1, read as the reverse complement.
TCAAAATCCAAGACTTGATATGGATTCCTTGAATCAGCTTTGTGGTCTCTAAAACATTTACCCTTCTAGAAGGCAACCTGCTATACTATTCATACAGTACTTGTGAATCTCATTTAGATGAAGTATCTGTGAATATTGCCTCCTCTGTAAGGTACAGCCCTAACTTGAATATTACAGTATGATATAGATTTAGTTATCCTAGTTCTGCTTGAATTTTTATGACTTCTTAATATTGGTATCAGAGTAATCTTAGTTCTACTTGTCTCTAATATGGTTTAATTATTTTTTATTTGTGGCCTTCTGATAATTTTAAGCACATTGTGTGTATACTGACGTCATTAACTCGGCTGAGATATCCAGTTTGGTTAAATATCAATCTAGTCAAGACCCTTATTTCTCTCATTATGTTATATAGGTTTTCAGATCACATTAAAGATATTGGGGATTTCTTGCCATTTTTTAATCTTATTGGGCCATAACAAATTGTTAATCTTTGTATTGTTTTCCCTTCTTTTGGTTACTTACACTTTGTGCCTTTTGAATTTGTTAATTCTGCTAAATTAATTAATAGTATTTCTTGAATGGAAAACCACAATTCATATTTTTTAAATATTTCTGTTTGAAACTGGTTAAACAATGTATCTTTCTGATGGCTAGTCAGGAATATAGTTGATTAATTAATTAGTTCATTAATTATATATTTATTTATTGGCATTTTTTTTTTTTTTTACTGGGAAAGTCTGACTGGGCCTAGAGTATCCATCTTCAACCAAAGCCTGGGAGAAAAGCTCTGCATGCTTGTATATAAAATGTAAATCTCCTTATTTACCGAAATACAACATTTAAGAGAGTAGAGATACTTAATTTCACAAACAAGTGTACAGAATGATAAAATACATTCCACTTTAAACAGAAGAACATTTACAGTTCACAAATCAATGCTACAAAATGATAAAGTACATTTCATAAATAGACAATTAGACATTAATGGTAGCACTTGAAAGACGAGTGATCACATTGTGGAAAACACATAGGTACATCTTATAATGAATAAGACAGGAAATGCAGGAACTAGTAGAGGCGAACATACAAAAGAAAGAAAGACATTAGCCAGGTGTGGAACAGGATTAGAATTTTTCACTGAAATTCTTGTAGAGTGGCTTTGAATGTTTGAAAGTAAGGATTAGATCTGACGTGTAGTGGGACAGAATTCCAACATTGAGTATATGTTTTCTTATAGTTCCACAGTCTACCAACAGATACTATGGAAACTAATGCATCACAGCAGACTAACTTTCAATGTACCTCTTTGACTTAGATCCATAACCTGCATCATCAGCCTTTGGCATAGCTATTAGGAATTTTAACTCTGCCATCAGTCAGTGGACTAAATTAAATAGTTGACTTCTCCTAACTGGTAACTTTGCTAGCTGAGCCTGAATTCTGCTGGACAAGATAAACAGCTACTGACTTTGAGGGAACTTGAGTGAAATTCTTAGATAGGCTTATAAGGGCCTCCGGGCCAATAGCCTTGTATCATCCTATGAACCTAAAAGTGCTAAATCTTAATGTTAGGCCCAACACTCACTTAAAACATAACACTCTTTTTAAGCAAGCCTCCAAGTTGTCAGAACCATTTTTCCTATGAGTATTAAAAATATTCCTACTATTGAACATGTGTCTTTATCCACATCATGTAGAATGGGATATAATATATTTATTTCAGCATCATTTTAATTTATTTTCATATTGGCCTTTTGCCTTTGGTTTGGTCAGATATTAATTCTTGAATTCTATAAGTCACGACAGAGGTTCTATTATGATATCTCTCAACTTATACCTTCAGAATTACTGAGAAAGCAAATGCTAATTAGAAGAAAAGGCCCCTAGCTAGGGACACTATTCAAGTGATGGTACTATTAACTTAGGACTTCCAAAATAATTTTCAGTTTTAGGAGGGATTAAGATAAAGTCTGAGACTAAATTTGGGGCATCCCTCCAAACTACCCCTTAAAACTGGCCCCTGGGTATAGTCATCTATTCCGTAATCCTATCTGATGCTTCATCTTACTGTTTTTGAAAGGTTACCATTGGCATGAAAGACTTAGTGTCGCATTGTCTATAAGATGTCCATTGTCTTCTGACTGAATCTGAAATTCAGGTGACAAGCACATTTTTATTAATTCTTGGTGGGAAGATATCCTGCTATTTTTCTCTCTTTTATTTATTTATTATATTTTTTTTTTTTGTGCAGCAATGACTGTTTATTTGCATTCATATGCACTGGCCTTGAATGTTCTACTAAACATAATAGTGTGTCTGACACATTTTACTATAACAAACTCAGGTAAGCTCTAATAACTATTTTTACAGATATTGTAGTTGCAATCACTATAATATTCCATAAAATCTAACCTCTCACCCTGATAATCCCAGTTTAAGTTGCATACTGCTGTGCTGATGTGCTACTTTCTGTAATAAAAAGAAATGTTTTAATTTATGCTTACTTACGTGGCATTCCCATCGTATGTTAAAAAAGTATATCTGTGATCCTTGGAGGTGTGAGAATTTAAATTGGTTTGCTGGGAAATATTTACTAAACTGGAAATTGCAGTATCTAGGAATATTCCCTCATCTATAAGGTACAGCAGTGTTAGAGCTTATATATATATATATATATATATATATATATATATATATATATATATATAGATATATATATCTATATAAAATATATATAGTAATATATATAATAGCAGCTGAGTGGGAGGACTGTGCTTCCCAGTTTGAGTGTACAGGGGGCCTGCTACCTGTGTAACAGTGACTTTTATCATTTATTGTCACATGTTTTTAACACATGTATGCTTTCCTAATTTGGGGACACACATAATTCAATCTTGAACTTCTGACAGGGCTCCACTCCTGTACAGTGAGAAAATGCAACATTAGAACATTAGAAATGAACTCCATTTATAGAACTTGTGAAGCATAGTCCAACTTTAAATAATCATCGTTGTAGCAGCAATTTACAAAATAAGTAAATCGCCATGAATTATTTAATAAGCACAGTGCACTAACTTACTAGATAAGATCTCTGTCTCACCACTTCAGGATTCAGTCCTGATCTCTGACCACTGTCTGGTTGGAGTTTGCTTGTACTCTACCTGTCTGTGTGGGCTTTCTCTGGGTAATATGATTTTTTCTCACTTCCTAAAAACATATGTTTTGCATTTGCCCATTATCCTGTGGCCTGGTACATGATAGAAAAGGGTGCACAATGACAAGCTCACTTACCTTGTAATCAGATATTATTAAATTAAATTAAATTGAATTAAATCCAGATTAGACTGAGGTCAGATAATTATTTTAGTGGATTTTTAACAGTGCAACCATATTGCTAAAGAGTATATTTGCGTTATGTCATATAACGCAGTCTTGTATGTGGAGACGAAAAGACATTCTGTGGGATAACTTCTGTATCTGTCTTTCATTTTATCAGTCACCTGTATTACAATGCTACACTGCATAAAAGCATTCTAAGCTGTTGTTCTTTGCTTCACATGTATTGTTTTCTTTGTTTATTGTTTTGCATTTTACCCCTTTACATACAATACAGTTTGTATCATTTGCAGTTGACATCTGAGTTACATTCTCTATTTATTCACCAGTTAACACAACAAATCAAATAAATATATAACTACACAACTAATTAATTTATATTTATAATACATTTGCTGTATGTGAATGCATTTAAAGGTATTCTTTCCTGGTATAAAATACTACCATTTTGTAAAATACAGATTTTTTTGCCCTCATCTGCTGTTCAGTCTTAGTTCTGTCTATGCATTTTAAAAAGACATTCCAGAAAGATGGATATCATTAGCATTAGTCAGGCATTCTAGTCTTGTTTCCAGGAGTGTGTCATAGAATAAGATGGAGCATCAGCTATGGAGTTGCAGCCTCTAGGGTAGGGGTCTGTCTTAAATGATGTATTACAGAACAGGAAAAGCAAAATTAGTTTTAAAGTAAATACATTTGTGTAGGTGATTTACTGCACTGTTTTTCCCATCAAAACCTATTGTCAAAAGGAAATACTAATGATATGGGAAGAAATGAAAAAAAGTATAATAAAGTGTCCAAATGGCATCAAAATTTGTGAAACTTGTAGAAACATAATAACAGATGAATTTCTGCTTAATATTCTTTGAGGCAAGAATTCATAATTCTCACTTCTCCACTACCATTTAACAAGCCTGTGATTAAAAATATCGCTAGTGCTTATCTTTTTGTAGCATATTTTACGTCTCTTTGTATATGTATTAGAGAATGGGCAACCTGTGGATCGACACCCTGATTGGAGTAGGAACATTCTCCAGCAGGATGTTCATGTACAGGTAATGCCTATCGTCAACCGGAAACACTAATGACGTGGGAAGGAATGAAAAAAGTATAATAAAGTGTCCAAGGGGCATCAACTTTTGGGAAATTTGTTGAAACATAATAGATAAATTTCTGCTCGATATTCTTTGAGGCAAGAATTCATAATTCTCACTATACATAAATTTCACAGCCTCAGTATACTATAGATAGTCCTTCCCACCATATCTACTGTAAACATTTTACGATTAAGTATATAACTGTTGACTAATACGAATGTTTTACCATGTGAATTTATTTTTTGTATCCCATCTTATAGATTGCTGTTATAAGTGTGACTGTATGTGACTTTTATCCCTGTATTTTATCTCACTTGTTGCTAAAAATATTTGTTGTGTAGGTAGGATTGTATGTGACTTCTTATTCTCTGTACTTTACTTCACTTCACTGATTGTTGATGTATGTGGTTTGTACTATCTTGTTTGATTGTAATCTCAGTGTGGAGCTTTTCTCCCCAGGCCTCCACTGCAAATGGACCTGTGCCCATTCAGACCATCCCAATTAAATGTAAAATAAATAAAATAAATAATAAATAATGCCTGCTGAAAAACGAGTCCACAGCTTCATGGTGGTGTATTAAGTTACTGTGGAGATCAAAATAAAAGTAACCTAATGGCCACCACTATTTTATCTTCACTTATCAGGGCTTTTGCTGTTTAGTGAGTATAAAATAAAAAAAAAAGAAAAGAAAAGAAAATTAAAATAAAAAAAGTGTTTATGTATATGTCTGTGTGAGAGAGTCTGAGTATAAGAGAGTGAGAGAGAGAGATCGAGCAAGCTATTATTTTACACTCACTAAACAGTGCTTTTGCTGTTTAGCGAGTATAAAAAAAAAATAAATGAAACAAAAATAAATGTGTGTCTGTGTGTTTGTTTCTGTCTGTGTGTGTGAGTGAATGCACACTTGAAAGCAGAAGTGTGTGTGTGTGTGTGTGTGTGTGTGTGTGTGTGTGTGTGTGTGTGTGTGTGTGTGTGTGTGTGCGCGTGCGCGTGTGCGTGTACGCGTGTGTGTGTGCGTGTGTGAGAGTGAAGAGTGAAATCGATCGAGCACTGGCAGCAGCAGCAGTTAAGAGGTTTGCATACCTCTCAACCTCTTAGCTCAAGATATCTGCAAAAATCCTTAAATAAAGGGAAACAAAGGCTCAAAATATGAACATATTTTAAATCTTGTTGTTATAAACTCAAAGTTGTTTGAATAATAGGATTTGGTTTAGTATACATTTTCTGCACTGCAAAATGTGAGTATGTGAGAAAGAGTGAGATTGATCGACTGCTAGCAGGAGCAGTAAAGAAGTTTCCATAATCTCGACCTCTTAGCTCGAGGAATCTGGATAAAGCATAATATAAAGGGGGTACAAAGGTTCAGACATAAGAAAAGATTTTATTTATTGATTGGGCCTCATAACACCCTTCGGCGGGAGTTATTTACACAGTAGCACACACCCTTTTGGGCATTATTGCTTGCGTAACCTACTTGGAATATTTGATACGAGTGTAGTCCAAGAAATATTTGTCATTATCAGCTACCACATAAACTAGATGAATTTCTATCTACATCAACAGCTTCAGCTAAGCAATAGGCCTCCAGCCATCCAACCATCCATAACCCCACAGACCCAGAGAAGAATCAGTTGTTTGCCATGAGGGTAGGGTAATTCAGTTATTTCCTTGATAATAAACCCTGGAAGATACCAAGGATTCCTGCATACCAACATGCATATATATGAAAGGTGATAAGGACAGGAACAATTTGTTATTGTAGCTGTTATCTTACAAAAGATGGGTGAAATGCCATGGCATTGACATAAGGCTTATTATATTAGGGGTTAATATTTGCACTGACGTTACCATAAAACAAATGACAGGTACCAACTTACAAGCTGTAAATGAGGCATGATGTTCCTCCAGAAATAAAATCAGGAACATCTTGTGGGAGAACTAGAATACAAAAAGTAACCCATATGGTATTGGGATGGCTTAGTCAAGCCAACAATAGTGAAGTAAGGTGAAAGAGAAAAACTAAATCCTACATAAGAGCTTTGACATGGTTCTGAGTTCTTTAGTTCATTGTAGAAGACAGAAAGAGTTGTATAAGAAAGAGAAGTCAGCGTGATGGATAAAACAATTTAAATATGAACTGGTATTTAGACACACTCTGCAACATCTTACAAATATTCCCTAAATGTAACCCTATTCCAGACACTAACCCTAACCCTACAGTCAATTATAGAAAAATCCTTTCTATATTACTACCACAACACAAGACAACTCAAGCACATACTACATAGAATTAAACGCACACTAATAAAATGATAAAATAAAACATCACTAGAATGGTAGCCAATTGATTCACCACCAGAACACATACTGTCAAAGTTGGTGACTCCACCTCTAGCAGTAAACCTGTCACCACTGGCATACCACAGGGATAAGTACTAGACCCTTTAATGTTTGGAATTTATTTCTCAGAAGTCCAGGCAAACCCAGACACTCTATGGCTAATCAAATTTGCTGATGATTGCAAATTGGGTGCAAGCACTGAGTTCCCCCAATTACATTAACATGCTGCAGAAGGGACTAACCCAGACAAATGGCTGGTGCCAAAGCCATGGATTAAAGATAAAGGCAAACAAATGCATTATCATTCCTTTTGAAAAGGCTGAATGCCCTGCTAATTACACTATTGACAGAACCCAATAAGTTCAAACCCAGTGGCATGAGATCTGGGTACACAGGTTGATAGCAATCTGAACTTTGACCACCACGTTTCCATAGTGGTGAGAAAAGCTTTCTTTGTAGCACATCTAATAAGTAAAAGCATTGCATCCAGATCTAGGGATGTTATAACTCCACAGCACTCAACTCTCATCAAACCAATAATTGAGTACAATGCTTCCTTTTGCATGTACCTCAACAGACACCTGCAACAACTGGAGAGATCCCAGAGGTTTCTCAACAAGAAAATACAGGGGTTCCAAACCAAGACCTATTTGGAAAGACTGAAAGCCCTGTTACTATACTCTGTATCCTAGAGGCTGTTAAGAGGTGATCTGTGCTGGCCTACAGGACAGTCTCTGACACTGTCATAATGAAAATGCAAATCAAGTGGTGCAAGAGTCACTCACTCTAGGGGTCTTAACCTAGCCTGTCACATGAACAAAACATACTGGAGAGTAAGGCACATCTCCCAGAGACTGCCACTCCTCTGGAATAAACTTCCACTTCATATGAAACAGAGCTCCTCCCTCACCCTATTCAAATGCAACCTAGATAAATGGATGGGTGACTGCAAATTCACTCATTGACAGGGGAAGTTGGTATTGACCATAACATCTCTCTACGAATATTGCTTAACAGACCAAGGACAATTTGGACAACTCGGAACAGACATAGCCAGGGTTGTACGTGCTCTAGGGCCATTAGCCTAGTAACCTCCTATGGACCTATTAATGTCTAGTATTAGTGACAGACTATAATCCTCTATTATGTACAAGAGGCATGGAAAAAATAGAAAAGGATATATCCAGAACATTCTGTCAACTTAGTGACATGTAAGAGATGGTAAGGTAAGATGCTGGTGTGTGTGTGTGTGTGTGTGTGTGTGTGTGTGTGTGTGTGTGTGTGTGTGTGTGTGTGTGTGTGTATGTATCTGTGTGTGTCTGTGTGAGTCTGTAAGCATGCGTGTGGGTGTATATGTGTGTGTGTGTGTGTGTGTGTGTGTGTGTTCATGTTTGTGTGTGTGTGTGTGTGTGTGTGTGTGTGTGTGTGTGTGTGTGTGTGTGTGTGTAAGACTTACTAGAAGAAGAATTCCACTAATTACATGAGCACCAGGTTACTACCACAATGTGCAGACCATCAGTGATATTCATGTCACTGTAGGAAACAAGATTTAGAGACATGCAAATTAGATGATAATGAGGTCTCACCTCAACACATCTAACATGCCTCTCATGGCATTTTTAGCATGAGACTTATGGCTCATACTAGGCTTTTTAATGAATCCCCAGGACATTTAACACTAAGGTGTCAACCAAAAACCTTAGTGGAGGTGCTCAAACACCAGAATGATACAAAGATGGAAAACAAACCAGAAAAACAGAAACAAGTGTGTGTATGCACTGTACGAGGCAAGTAAAGCATGAATACAGTAATCTCCAGAAGTCACCAGACAAGAAAGGCAAATTTAGCACACGATAAATAAAACACAATAAATACAGACAAATGCAAAAAATCTTGAAATTATAGAAGAATTAATCATCCCAGGTGATAAATGCTTTTGCCCTAAAAGCCTTGTTAGATCATAAAAAAAACTGAGTCTCCAGAAAAAAATAGAAAAAACATAAAATTACATAATAAAAATGCAAGTAAAAATAATTATACAAATATAAAACTATAAACATACAAAATAAAATAAAAATCAAAAATAAAAATAAGAATAAGCATAATCATAAGAATAAATAAAAATTAAATTAAAATAATTAAAAATACAGTGGTCTCACCTTCGATAACCACATCGCCACAACAGTCAGGAAATCCTTCTATGTGGCACACCTCATCACAAAGGGCTTTTCATCCAGAAAGAAGAAGGTCATTGTCCCACTGTACTCATCCCTCATTAGACCCATTATAAAATACAACGCCCCATTTGGTATGTACCTCTCAAGACATCTGCAGCAACTGGAAAGGCCTCAGAAATACCTCACTAAAGGAATCACAGGCCTAAAGCAGATGCCCTACACTGACCGCCTTAAAAAATTACAGCTATACTCTGTCGCATATCGTCTACTCAGAGGCGATCTCTGCTTAACATACAAGGCCATGTCAAACCCAGAGCTGTTGGTCATGCTACACTTAAAGAAATCCCAATCCCTCAGAGCTACACGCTCCAGGGATCTAAACCTTGTCATCACAATAAACAAAACATGCTGGAGGGATAGGTTCCTGACCCAGAGACTCCCCAGACTCTGGAATAGATTGCCCATACATGTCAAGCAGAGTGCCTCTTTGGACCTCTTCAAGAGGAACCTTGACAATTGGATGGGAGAAAGGAAATTCACCCCAGGGATCACGTCAGTCGCCCTGCTAGACAGGGGTCCAGGAAAGTAAATAATGTGGAAAGAAATAGCCAGGGAATTGTTATGGCTAGGCTTGTATAGGCCCTAGGGCTGATAGCCTAGTACCAACCTATGAACCTACTAACCTATGGGGTAATTGGCTAGGTTTAAAATCACCCATAAGGGCAGTTAGCCTATGGCTAGGTTTAAAATCACCCATAAGGGCAGTTAGCCTAGTGCTAGTAATAGTCTATGAACCTGTCTAGAATGAAAGAAGTTATCATCCCTCTGTATTCTGACCTAATTAGACTAGTTATAGAGTACAGTGTATCTGTTGGTATGCACCTGTTCAGACCACAACAGTACCTAACTAAAAGCCTTTTGGCTACCAAAACAGGCTTGAAGCCCTATTGCTAAACATGGGCTCTTATAGACTCTTAAGTAGAGATCTATGTCTTTTATTCCATGTCATTAAGGACTCAACCCTCCTTGATTGTTTGCATCTCTACAACACAAACAGCTCCACAAACATTGGACTAGACAAACACTGGAACTAAGGGTTAGAATCTCCACCTCTTTTTGCTGCTACTGCTTGCTTTTCCTGCTTGGCCTTATAATCTTTTTATGCATTGGTACCTTAGATCATCATGGTCCTTCAATTCCATTGTCCATTTTAGATGTTGCCTGGCAACACGTTGTCTGCTATCTACCACTGCAATCCTGTTACATTGTATCAATCTTTCACCTAAACAGGAGGCAGTTTGCCCTGAAGAACAGATCCACAGTTGTTAGGCACACTGTAATTTATTTATGTATTTACTTATTTGTTTAGTTATGTATGTATATTTATGAATGCATGTATTGCAAAAATGTTTTTGAATACAGAGACCATACTGAACTATCCATGTCTAATGCAATAATCAATTATGTGAGTCATTCATAAAGTCCAAGTAGGCAGGGTTACATGGAAAATATAGGCAAGTGAATGATGTGACAATGCATTCAAATAGGAAGAGGACATCCAGTTGTGAAGGCTGGGCCAGTACTTAAGTGAGTAGAATTGAAGGCTGTAATTAACTGAATAGTGAAAGTAAGATGTATTGTAATGACTGATTTCCCACACATACATTAGACTGCTGTAGCTGGCAGCACCCCCTGGGAGAGCAGATTATGATAAAGCGAAATGGTATTGCTGAGAAGAAGTGTAGAGAACATGTAGGTGCAGCGGTACAGCAGTTTGCATTGTCACCTCAGAGCAAGAAGTTTTCTAGTTCGATTTTTGGTTGGCGTGCCTCCTGTGCAGAGTCTGCATGTCCTCCTTGCATTTGTGTGGGTTTTGTCTGGATGCTCCAGTGTCCTCCCACATTAGAAAGACATGCACATGGAGCATGTCTCCGCAGACCTCCACTGAAAATTGGCTCATTCCAAGGTGGACTTTCCCAGTAAACAAATAATTAAATAAATGTAGTGAAAACTTATTTGACAGATTACTTAAAGGTGAGTGCAAAAAAAAAAAAAAGAAAAGCGGAGATGCCAGATGAAACAGCAAGTATATCATGGTGAAGACTTATTATCTTCTCCCACTAATTAATGTTATGCCAGATAAGCTTAAACCAGTGACCTAGAAATAGTAGTTACCAGAAACAGTGCACACATCAGTCATGTGACAATATCATATGACTACCCCAAGTGACTAATAGAAATTATATACTGGATGATTTGGTTTGACTTTTGTAACTCTTAAAGTTTCAACTCTGGAAATTATACTGGCATTGATGAATTCTACAGCCTAATACCAGATATCTGAAAAAATCAGTGCCTAAATTTGTCTATGAGCTGAAAAAAAGTATTTGCATGGAAGTGAATCAAACTACCAGGACAGAAAAGATTGAGGAGATGGCGTCTGATGTGTTATAAGATAAAAACACATGAATTACATTTTATACAGTACATGGTTACTGTCATCAAGTTGTCCTCATTTCTGAATCTCAAAAGGGTTCTGTAATACAGTTTTGTAAAAGCTAAGGTTGAGTTTCACTTGAATTAAAAACAATAAATACATTTGAAGCAGAGTCAATAAACTTTCAAATGAGGCGTTTCTGACATTTAGTGAATTCTGATATGAATGCAATTTTGCGTTCAGTACTGTTTGCACTAATGAAATTCATTCTGAGTGCATGGTTCCTTCCCAAAAGCAAAAAAAAAATAAATAAAAATGTACTTAATGTAAAGCACTCAGCGTATATTAAAATTAATATAATATTGAGTCAGGATTTCTGTACAGTTACTGTTATAGTTAATTGCATGCTTGCAGCTGATAAATCTTAAAGCCTGTTAAACAAAACAATTAAGTTCTGTGCCATCTCGTCTATGCTGGATAGTCTATATCCTTTATTTATATCATTTTGATTTAGGTGTTTATTTTTGCGGTTGGTTGAAGATCACAGAAACAAAAGGTCAGTAATTTCTGCAAGAGATTTTATGCACTGCTAGAGATTTTATGCAAACCTTTGTACAGCATTTTTGCAAATTTCTATTCATGCTTTACAATGGTCTTTCTACTGAGATTCATTTGCATAGAATGATTGGCAGATTCACATTAATATTCATGAAACACTGAGCAGAGTCCCTACTGTGCACGTTGAAAGCTATTATGTGCATACCTGTGAATATGTAGCGCATCAGATATATGTCATTGTCAGAGACCAAGCTCTGGCTTTTATTTAGGAAAAAAAAAACTTACCAGGTTAATACTTGATGTAACAGTTTATAGAACAGCCTCTGTGACAGCTGAGTAATATGTTTCTTATCCAAAATCAGACTATATGTCAGTTGAGTGATACAGACGTATGTGAAATGTTGTAGTAAATTATATTATGTATCATCACCTTCACGTGCCACTCTACAAAGGAAACATATTTCAGGTCATTTTAACTGTGACAACAGATGCTGTTGGAAATGACTTTTGCCACTTTAGTATTGTTGCATACAGTAGAACTAAACTTTTATTTATTTAGTTTTCCTGTAACTGAGGCATAGCAAGAAAGCTGAGCATATGCAAACAAGTGTCAGAAGTACTTCCACACAAAAAAGAAACTGAAATTATTCATGGGCAGTATAATATAGTAATATCTACTGCCAAAGAAGCAGGAGGAGCTAAAATGTTTAAGATAAGTCAGTGTAATGATGCCTCTAGATATTTCACATGCCTTACTACAGTACAGCAGAAAGCTAAGGTGTCCAAGGGGACAGGCTGCATGCAGGTAGCTCATGTCAGTATATCATGAGGTGAGAAGTGAGAAATGTTTGACAATTTATGGTATATTCTTGAAGTGCTGCTTAGAATTCATTTCAGGAAACTGGACTGACACTGTCACTGAAATAACTACAGGCTGGCCTCCAAACAAAACACAGTGGATGACTGAGATAGCCACTGTTTTCAGAAGAGTTCAATAATCTGATTCTTTATTTAATTTTATACAATAATTTCATGCTTCTGACAGTATGCATTTTCAAGAAAAGCAGGGGGTTGCAATGTATTTGATGTGCTCCCTGTTTTTTGCTAACATTGTATTTGCAAAATGGGTGAAGAGATTTATATTTAAAAGTAAGTATACACCATCCTGGAGTTTGTATATGGGATACTGTGATGATATTTGTATTATATGGGATGACAGAAAAGAGAAATGTTATGATTTTTTAGGATATATTAATTCTGCAGTCATTTTTTTAATTTAATTGTGAAATGTCTGATGCAAAGTGGGGTTAATTGGACAGTGACTTTACTACGGATTCTGTAAGTTCGAAATTTATATAAAATACAGAAAATCTACCTCTTCAAATTCTTTGTTACACTTTCAAAGTTGCCATCCCTTACATCAAAAACAGCATTGGTTAAAGGCCAACTGGCCAAACTAGCTTGGATGATCTCCAAACAGGAGTTGTTTCAATATAAAGGTATTAAAGTAAGAGGAATGTTTGGCACCTGGTAGTGTAAACCTCTACTCTAGATGATTATAAGTGTCAAAGTGGCACCCTGACCCCATGTGCAAAAATGAAAATACAGGGGCTGTGAATGTATGTACGTATGGATGGATGGGTGGATATCCAGAAGCTCTGCTTTTTTCAATTAATTCTAGAGGTTAATATAGGTCATAGGTCTCATGGGTGACTTTAGTTACTTTACTATTAACTGGGAATCATATATGACACCAAATGTGCAGATAAAGAGATCCCTGCATTTTTAATCACAAATTCCCTGGAAGAGCTTGTCAGTATACCAGCCAGGGTTGCAAATGTACTTGATCTGATCCTCATAAATATGGGAGAGTGCTGCACACTCCCAAATGTAATGTCTTCTATGGTATGGTCAGACCAAAAATTATCTCCTTCGAAGTAAAAATAAAACCTGGAGCCCCAGCTAACCTAGAAATGTTCTAGAACTACTCTAAGGCTAACTTCCTACTATTAAGTGATAACCTGGTAAAATTTCAAACAACCATAAACCCCGAGAATGCTGTTGCCTATATAGAACTGTTCAGAATAAAAACACTATCATCAAATAACTCAGAAGAGCTATACTGAGCCAGAAGACATAGTAAACCTACTGGCTGACAAATTCAGGTCCAATGTTACTCCTAGTGGGTCTAATGCCTAGGCAAGGTCAAGGTAGGCAGTGTGAACCATTTTGTCCTCATCCATTGCTTTGTTGACCTCCTCAAAGAACTCTACCAGGTTGATTAGGCATGATCTGTCCTTGATGAAACCGAAATGGGTTGGGTCCAGTGTCTGGAAGTTCCCTACATCATTATTGATCATTTCCATGAGAATTATTTGCATGGCTTTGAATATGAGACCGGTAAGAGTCATGGGTCTGTAGTTTCCAGTTCTGTAGATGACCTGCTTTTGTGCAGAAAAAGATAATGGCTGCTGTTCTCCATTCATGAGGCACAAAGCCTGTTTGGAAGGTACAATTAAATAGTGATTATAGAAACACTTAAAGGACAAGTTTCATGCTATTTAGAAGGTAGCCTAAGATATTGCAAGGGCTCACTGATGCAGGGTACTTGGCTGTAGAGAGATCCTTGAGGACTCTGTTCCCTAATGATACTAAGGAGACTTATATTTGATGGTATTTCCTGGGTTAAGTTGCAACTGGATTTCTCAGTAAATTTGCTACATCCTCTAGCTTAGTATAGGTGGCTCCATTAACAATGAGCTCTGCACACGATTGTGTATTGCCTTTGAGGTTGCAGACATAGCTAAACAATGTCTTCTGGTTCTCCTTGGTCTAGGAGGTCAAATTTACCTCAAATTTGACTTTTGTAGACTTTATTATTCCTTTGAGTTGCTTGTTTAATTTGATGAGATCTCTTTTACCCTGCCTATTGCTACATCTCCTAATTTTCGCCATGATTTTTTTCCTTCTGTTATACAGCCTATTGATTTTATGATTCCACTAGGGTGGCTTGCTTTTTGAGTTTGCTCTGTACTTCTTCCTGGTAGGTAAAGTTGCCTCTGTTCATCTATTAACATGCTTGTATAGCTTTTCTGTGATTTAGTTCTGCATAAGCAGCAGTGTTCTCAGGGGTTTTTTTTGGGGGGGGGGTACTTAATGAACACATTATCTATTCCATGCATGCTAAAAATGAGATCTAATACAATTTAATTATGCTAGAGTTCATATTTTATTACTTATTATAGTCTTTTATATTATTCTGCTTCACATTTATGTTTTTACTACAAAGTGTGTGATCACATGTGTTTTAGGATGTCGTAAAGGGAAGTGATATGTATTAATGTCCGTTCTGATGAAGTCAAATTTACCTAAAAGATGAAATACACAATATGCAGAATATAGTGTGTTCAATCTATTTCTGGTGTAGCTTTTTTTTTGTTTTATGTTTTTAGTTTATGTCTGAGGTAATTTGTGGTTATTAGTTGTCTTGAGTTGACGAACCTTAAACACTGCAGGCATTGAAGCAGATCTGCACAATATGGGCGATACAGATTTGTTTTCTCTTGTAGGTAGCCCTACACAGGTGAATAATCAGTTATTCAAAATTTTACTGGATGGAAGTATTACCAGTAATGGAGTTATTTTGAAAAGAGGACAGAATAGTATTTCTTAGGAGACTACAAAATAGGATTGTACTCCTCTTGGACAACAGACCCCAGTGGACAACAATGAAGTAGATGTTAATTATCAGACTGAGAGGATGGCATAGTAGAACAGTCACCTTAACAATGATAAAAGTGACTTAACTAACTAGGACTGGTTTAAGAAAAAATTAAATTTCAACAACAAATATTGGTCTGAGAATGAAATGTTGGACCGACAGCTTTATACATTCCAAAATAAATTAGAAAATGTTCATAAAATCCAGCTTAAAAATGAAAATTTCAGAGAATGCATAAAAGCTAAAACACTTCACAAAGGCCTTCATTATTGGAAATATCCTATGGAGCTTGTTAATGGTAGTAATTTACATAATGAACTTATCAAACTTTTAAAAAAAACACAGATATTAATTCAAGGAAACTTTTGTGTGAGCGAAGGACTATGTTTTAAATAAACTTGAATATAAAATTACCTCCTTGGATAATACAATCTCAAATGATCTTTTGTTCAAAACTTATGTGGAATAATACGGCAATGTATTTTTCAAGGCTGAGTCATTGGCACAAGATATATAGATAAGAAGGAGGAGGAAATGGAAAACTTGATGAGATCTCATTATGCCAATAAAATTGCATACCCAGGTCCAGGTTTCAATGGCAATAATAAGCCGTGAAAGGACTTGAAAGATTATAGGAACATATCTTCCGATCTGAATAATCCCCAGGTTAATACTGAAGTTCTCAACTATGAAACAAATGACCCTTAAAATATCCCAGCACTATCCCAGCTACAGTCAGCAGAATCGGGTCTCTATTATATCATCGAAGATGCACAATTTTGAATGCGTCTTTACCGAACTGACAAGAGCGAAAATGCAAAACAACAGAGGCATATAAGGGATTTCTTTCCCTGGGAAAGAAATCGCTTACACTAATAACAAAAACACATCACTACAAACTAAACAAAGTGAGGGGCATCGCCCCCCACACCCCCCTAACTAAATATACCAACTATGAGATCGCACTACAGTGGGGAAAATGGCAAAGTATCGAAGGCTGCCAAGCGATTTATTTCCCAGGGAAAGAAATTGCTTATATGCCCCTTCGCTGTTTTAAATTTTTGTTTT
Organism: Protopterus annectens; assembly: GCF_019279795.1. Lineage (NCBI taxonomy): Eukaryota > Metazoa > Chordata > Ceratodontiformes > Protopteridae > Protopterus > Protopterus annectens. The sequence goes on along the minus strand of NC_056740.1, from coordinate 509,055,427 downwards.
AGAAGATTGGTAAAGACGCATTCGAACACTTGAATCTTCGAACATGTAATAGGGAACCACAGACTTAATGGACCTGTATTCATCCACATAATTCTTAGGGATCAAGGAACATGGGAAGAGGATGATGGAACATACCAATGCTGCGAGGTATGTGATGCCCACCATTGTTACCAATATATAATGGCCACTGATATGTGTCACCCCCATGCTGGCCCAGTAATCAAGGAGCCTGAATCCTCACTACTGACCCTGGAGAGGGGCGTGCACTTGGAATACAAATGGATACAGGCAATATTTCCAGAAGCAGAACTCTCTGCATCAAGTACAATTTCCCTCAAGAGCACACAGGGAACACATTTAGTCCAGTGTTTGGATGTTTTTTTATCTGTCTCCCTCCAGGTCCCCAATAAGACTTCCCACTGATACCACTGTAGGGTTAGGTCCTTAGTCGTAGTCGAGTATCCAGGCCAACTCCTCCAGCACCATCTCTGTAAACCCAGTGCTGCATGTCCCTGCCCCAAGTAGCTGACTCACACAATCTTTAAGATTTAATTTCCACACACACACACACACACACACACACACACACACACACACACACACACACACATGCACACAGACACACACACACACACACACACACACACACACACACACACACACACACACACACACACACTCACTCACAGCTGGTAAAGGCTGACAGATTAACTGCTTTACCAATTTTACCCAGACTATAAGGTAGTTATCAATGACACCAGTCAGTTACTCTAAGGCTGCTAAAAGTGTATCCAATTATACTGTGTACTATTAATACTAATACAAATGGCAGTAAATGGATAGGCCTTCTGGAGTGGCCCGCACAGTGTCACCAAATAAATATAATAACTCTGAAAGGTTAAGTTCTTTCTACAAGGATCGGCCACAATAAAAGTTTTAAATATATTTAATAATAAATAATAAAAGAGCATGAAAATACTGAATATATATTCACAGTAAACCAGAGTTCAGATCACAGGAAATATTGAAAAGAACATTGATGGACAGACTCAGACAAATAAAGAAAAACAACATCTAAGCTAAGCTTTACTATATTCCTGACTGAATCTAAGAGAATTTTGCTGTTCCCTAGTTAAGCTATTTAATACCTCAAGGCAAGATGTTTCGGGTGAGAGTCTTTCTAGTCAGGCTTCCCAAACAGAGTAGTCAATACTCTCAGATTTCTCTTTGTAATATCTAAAATATAATTTCCAAGTGGGCTGGCAGAATGACCTCATCTGGTGATCTGACTCTAGATTCTCACAGTATTTCCCTTCGAAGCTGAGACAGAAAGTTATCACAGATGGCCACAATGCAAATCCACATGTTCATAGCAGTACCTGAGGACTCCCCTCTTTTCACTGAACTAATGGACAAAGGCTCTGTCCCAGACCCAGCTTCTCAGGTCCTATTCAGCATGGTGGGTGCCTTTGAATTATTTAACAGCTCATTTACATTTCCCTTATTTTTTCTTAAAGTTAACTTCTGCTGTGCCAGTATCCTCTATTAAAACATATAAATTTAATTCAGCTACAAAAGTACATGTACATTTCTCTTCATTTCAGCAGAGTGCACTGTTGATACAGTTCAACACAAGCAAAGCTCGCAAATACATTTTCAGCACAAACATTTGTACAAAATCAGTTTGATATACAAAAGACTTGCAGTTCTAATACATTTGTAACACAAGCATCTTGTATAAGTCAGTTTGGTATTCAAAGGACATATCATTCTTTATAAAACTCCAGCTGGCTATGCTGGCACTTGCCCATATCATCACAAGGTAAATTACAAGGGCAGTATAACTAACCATGATAGTGACTTTGATATTTATAATTATAGTGACTTTTTAGTTGGTTGTGACCAAGCAAACTTTTTTCAGTGGGGATACACATTTGTCCTACCCAGAGGGCTCAAATGTCTGGAACATTAATACGTTTAAAATTATTTGCTAGATTTGTGAACCTTTATTTATGGTTTGGAGGGGATGAACTTCATAATCACAGTAATTTTAAGAAATAGATTTTTTTATACCTGAAATATCCTCCTGGGGTACTCATTTTTGATAATATGTGTGAATAGGATATTAGGGGTCAATATCAAAATCACGAAAGATGGAAACCGTGAATACAAATATGTCAACATGTAAAGAGCGAACTACCATAATAGCAAACCACCTATTGAGCGAAAGGCAAAACAGTGAATGGATTTGTTTGGCCAGCAGTGCAATTCTGGGGATAAGGAAATATACCTTTTCCCCCACTGTAGTGCAATTTCAGAGTTCTTATATTTAAGTAGGGGGGTGTGGAGGGTGCAAGGGGTTTGACCCCCTGCAAAAGTGTGTTATGCTACTTTTTTGTACTTAGCATGGCGTTGTTGGTTAGGGAAATCCATTCGATGTTTTGGTTTTTGCTCACTAGGTGGTTGGCTCTTATGGTAATTCGCTCTTTACGTGTCAACGTATTTGTATTTGTGATTTCTGTCTTTAATGATTTTGATATAGACCCAGATATTAGATCTATTTTGCCTGAGCAAAATTAAATGTAGTATAATTTAACTAAGATAGAAAGGGATTTGTTATACACTATTGCAATTGATAAGAATCTAAGATTAATGAGACCTAATATTTACAGAAAACTTACCTATTCAAATTCTCTGGTACGCTTTCAAAATTGCCATCCCCTACATCAAAAACAGCATAAATTAAAAGCCAATTGGTCAGCATAGCTGGAATGATCTCCAAACAGGAGATGCTCCAACATGAAGTTAGTAAACTAAGAGAGAAGTTTGTTATGAATAGATATCCAGAAGCACTGCTTGATCAGTTAATACAAGAGATTAATATAAGAAGAAAAGAAGGAGTCTATATTCCCTTAGTGTGTTATGTTAAAGAAAAATTGAGAACAATGGATATTCAAACGTGATGGTTATTATATATCGTATTGACACCAAATACATTACAGAATTTATTTAGTTATATGTGTGAAATATCCAATGGGGGTAATCAACCTAAATTTTGTTTATAAAAGAGAAATCATTTTTAAGAATTGTATGGAAAAAGATATAGGAAGTAACATGAATAGAAAGCAAAAAGGGACATATAAATACAAATACACATGTGCATTGCAAGAGAAAGACACAAACAGATTGTCAGCACACACCCCACTAAATAAAATTTTGACATGTAAACACACATATGCAGATGTTCAAACAAGTAAATTACCGAAACCTCAGATGCCTCCTGTATGCTGCCCTTATAAACCACATGCAAACAAAACCAAATCAACACCAACCACTACACATAAACATACTCATTACAGTGTCTCTACAAGCAAGACCCTAAGTGAAACACCACACATTTAAACATCTTGGTCATAGGAGACTTCATAGTGAGACAGATGGATGTTCCTTTTTACAGGTTGGATAAGGAAAGAGTCACAGTCAGTTGCCTTTGAGGGGTCATAATTCACTAGATCATGCAGACACTCAGGTCACTCAACCACAAGTACCAGTATGACTTAGTCATAGTCCCTGTGGGTGTGAATGACCTGAGATGTACCTCCCTGCACTATATGAAAAGAGGCAGGATGGACCTCTCTGAATACGTGTCACAGGTGGGTATGAGCCTCACACTAAGGAGCATTCTACCCCATCAAGAATGATAGCACAATACAAACATAAAATGATGGTCTTTAGTAATTGGCTTAGCTACTGGAGTCATTCCAAGGGGATCTGGTCTTTGTCAGCCTTAGGAAATATGACCAACAGACCACACTGCTTTGCCAGAGATGATCTGCACCTGTCGCCACTAGGCTTTCAAATACTGGCCAAGGCATTAGCCACCCCCATAGTGCTTTTTTAGGCAGTGCTAAACTAACAGAACAGCCAATGTAACAAATTCTTCTAATGTCAAGCTGAAGGTACTACTGCTTAGTACTAGGAATCTTAACAAGAAACTGCACTCCCTGGAATCTCTGTTCACCCTGGAAAATGTTGACATCAGTGCAGTTACAGAGATGTGGATCAAGGCTGCAGAAAGTGCCCCAGCAGTGCAAGGCTACAATGCCTATCACACATTCAGACCACCCCTGAAAAGAAATAAAATGAAAGGAGGAGGTGTTTCCTTTTACATAAAAAAACAATCACACCTCTAGGTTGGTCAAGCAGGATGGCTTGCTTTTCCATGTCCATCTGATCATAGGAAAATCCTCCACCATATCATCGCTAGTTTCAGGTCCCCAGTCATGAACCATGAAAATCAATCTGCATACCTGTAGTTACCTGATGCACTTACCATTTAGCCCAACACATTACTCATGGTTGATTTTATCTACCCCTCCATAAACTGGGGCACATAAAACACCACTAACATGCAGGCTCAGAGATTCCTGGACTTTGTCAATGCAAATGCCCTTAATCAGCTGGTCTGCACTCCCACTAGGAGGTCAAATATCCTTGGCGTAGTACTTACAAGCATGGGGGAGCGTTGCATCTCCCCAACATAATGATCTCATTAGTAAGATCAGATCATAAATTGGTCTTTTTTAAATAAATGTTATTGTAGAACCCCCATATGTTGAGTTGGCTGTGAATGGCACTACTTATACTCAGCCATAAGGAATAGCAAACCTGCTGGCCAATAAAGTCACATTCAGATTTATCCCACTCATCATCTCTGGTCACTTCACATGAATTACTTCTACCATATCTTTATCTGTTATCACAAAAGAACAGATCATAATTGCATTCTTTAAAGATAGAAACACAGCATCAAGGGGCCTTGACGGAACTGGGTGCTTATTAAATAGCTTGAAACATGACCTAGAAAACCCCATTTAGATGTCTATTTAATCATAGTATCCAGACAGGTATGACCCAGTAGAGTGGAGGACAGCAACCATCATCCCTCTGCAGCACAAGAGGAGACCATCAATAGACCCAGGAATCTACCGACCCATAAGGCTGACTAGCCTTATATGCAAGGTTATGGAAAGGATTATTATGGACCTGATTAACAACAACAACATAGAAAATCTCCAGACTATAGAACTGACCCAGTTCAGCTTTGTCAATGGCAGGTTCTGCCTGCTCAGTTTGGTGGAATTCTTCGAAAAGGTCACCAAAGCCATGGATGAGGGGAAGACACTGCTCACTGCCTACCTTGACCTGGCCGAGGCATTTGACATGATGCCCAACTTGGGTATTATAGATAAACTCACAAAACTGGGCATAAACCTCTATGTCAGCAGATGGATAGCCAAATGGCTCACAGATAGGACACATGTGGTTAGAGTGGGGAAATCCACATCCAGCAAGAATCTAGCTACCAGTGGGGGACCACAGGGCTCAGTGCTGGGTCCCCTCCTATTTAAGATATACTACAGAGATGTTAAGGCAAATGTAGATGGCTTTTGGCCGACCAAGTCTGCTGATGGGGGGCAGTCATTGACTCCTCAAACAATGTTGATATCCTACAGAAAAGTCTGACACAGACTAATGGCTGATGTCAGAGACATGGCCGCGAATTAAATGTGAAGAAGTGCATAATAATACCCTTTGGGAAATCAAATATCCCTGCAAATTACAGCATTGATAGAACCCCTGAAAGAGGGAACACAGTGGTGAGAGATCTCGCTACTCCTATACATAGCAATTTGAACTTTGACCACCATGCGTCCACAGTGGTGAGGAAATCCTTCTATGTGGCTCAGCTTATAAGTAGGGGCATGGCATCCAGATCTAAGGATGTCACAGTACCACTGTACTTGCCCTCATCAGACCAATAACCGAGTACAAAATACCCTTTGGCAAGCATCTCTCCAGGCAGCTGCAACAGTTAAAGTGTCATAGAGGTTTCTCACCAAAAAAAAAAAAAAAAAATATATATATATATATATATATATATATATATATATATATATATATATATATATATATATATAGGATATAACCAACATGTCATATGCAGATGGATTAAAAGCCCTATCATTGTATTCAGTTTCCTACTGATTACTGAGGGGTGATTTGTGCCTGACTACAAGGCAGTCTCTCACCCAACTATGATGGAAATGTTGCATATTTACAAAACGAACTGCAGAAGCGTTAACCATGTCAAAGATCTAAACCTGATCTCTAACATGAATAGATCATACTAGAGAGACAGATATGTGTCACAGAGATTGACCCTCCTCTGGAACAGGCTTTCTGTTCATGTGAAGCAGAGCCTTTCCCTGACAACTTTCAAGTGTAATCTGGACCAATGGATGGGCAATTGCAAATTCACTTCTGGGATGGCTGTCATGTCCCTTATGGACAGAGGCAATCTGTAAAACTTTTTAAAACCCCACTGGCTGACCTTTGTTATCTTTCCCCTAGCGATAGAAAATTGGGTAAAGTCTGGGTAAAACTGTCTAGGCTTGTAAGGGATCTTGAGCCTTAACCTAACAATCTCCTATAAACCTATGAACCTAATGCTAACTGGCCTGCCAGCTGCTCTGAGATGATATGTGTCTCTCTCTTTTTGTTGCTATTTGACCTCCAATTCCTTCAGAAAATCACTGCTCTATAAAAACTAACGCTACAAACCTAAATTTAAACCAACAAATAAACAAGACTCACTAGCGGAACTGGATCCTACCTCAACTTTCACAGCTGATGGAAGAAGTTACCACAACAGGTTTGTCTGTCATTAGGGCAAGTTTTGATGACTGGATGAGTAGACATAAATTTACACCAGGATTACCATGCACAGCTCTGTTTGATTTGGACAATGAGCATCATTAAGTGCTCATAACGGGGGACAATAACTTTTAAGTGTATCCACCTAAAGGCGTACTGAGCTAGGGCTCTTACATTTCCTGTGATCACATGCCTAGGATTATGTCTGTGTTCCTATGATAGCTTGTGTAGGACTATGGCCAATGGACTCAGCTTTGTGTTATACAAAATTCACAATTTTCAGTGTGAATTAACCAAAGTTGAAGCCAGGTGGTCTTCTGTGCCCTCCAGTATCATATAACTAGCTATTTACATATTTTGCAGTGCAAAATGCAAGCAATGAATGTGTAACTTTGTATCAGGTGTAACTATCAGCATATGCATATCTTCTTCTTTCGGCTTTTCCCGGTTAGGGGTCGCCACAGTGGATCACCTGTCCACTCATGATTGGCAGTGGAATTTTATGGTGTCGAGTTGCCAGCCCGGCACCCAACCTTCCACAGAAGGCACACACTCACACCTAGGGCCAATTTAGAGTGTCCAATTCATATGCTGCATGTCTTTGGGATGTGGGAGGAAACTGGAGCAGCCGGAGGAAACCCACGTGACCACAGGGAGGACATGCAGACTCCGCACAAAAGGCACCCCAGCCGAGAATCGAACCAGAGAACCTCTTGCTGTGAGGTGGAAATGCTAACCGCTGCACAACCGTGGCCACCCGCTAGCAGCATATGCATATAAAAGTGCAAAATGTTACCTGGGAAAGTATATCTGTGTATGATTACAGAACTGCTAAATGTTACCTCCAGTAACCACTTTAAGCTGCTGCTTTTAGTTGTTCTGTTTAACTTGAACTCAAGGAACGCTATTGTTTGAACTGTAACATAACTAGTGTTTGACTGCCAGGGTCATAGCTGAAAAGGGATCGAGAACTAGACCACTTACTGAGTTAACAGAAACAATCAATTACTCAGTCAATACAATTCCTGGAATCTCTACTTTTTTCCAAGCATTCTACTTCTGACACACAACAATGTGTCTTTATCTTCAAAGAACTGATAATTCCCATTCCAAGAAATGAGTCAATGTTCTGCTGTACCTTATCAACTGTCAGAAAGCATCTGTTTGTGTCTTCATAGATTATGAACATTACTTTTAACTTCAACACTATTTGGATCTTCCCATATTATATCTGATAGCAGTTATTAACCTCAGATAGATATACATACATAAAACTCTCTCTGGATTATAAAATATCTCAGTCATGTATTCCACGCTTAATAAAATGATAACTTGTTCTGATAGTTTTATGTATGTTTGTGTGTGATGGTGGGGAGGGGTAATTAGCTAAATTGCTTAAGCATCCTAACTTTGTACTCCTGAACACAGTTTAGCAATTCAGATTTTTACATGTTGGTGTTTTATTGGTAAACAATTGAAATGTCGGGTCCCACTAAACTGAGTCCCAAAAAATGCAAACTGAACTACTAAAAGAATATGAAGTCCGAAATGCCATTTCTTGGAATATTCCTTTTCCTTCAAGATATTCAAAGGCTTGAGTAGGCAGAATTCAACCTGTCTCATGGTCTTTTGAGTACTGGGTGCGGAAGTGTGGATGACGATGATCAAGCCTACCAGAACTAAAATTCAGAAATAAAATTGGAATAAAACCAAGTCCCTAAGCAGAAGAGCTGAAAAAAAAAAAATGGAAAATTAACACAAATTCAGGTGAATTAAAGCAAACTAAAAGCAAAATCTAAGGGGATTTTTAAGTCCAAGTGAAATACAATTGCTTAGTTTTTTGGAGAGGAGAGAGATTGGCTAAAAACAAAAATAGTAAGCTCTGGCTGGTGAAAGATCAAGGAGCTTTTTGAGGCCTGCATAGTGATAAAAAAAGGTGAATGGTCTTCTCATATTTCAGGGTGTCATGTGGTGGAATAATTTTTAGCTGTGGTTCCATGCCGCAACGTGACTGGATATTTCCATTTGTGTCATGAATTAAGGTATCAAAAATTAAGGCCAAGCCAGGGAAGTTTACTCATTTTAGTGTGCAATCACCTAAAAGTCAAACTCATGGTCTTCAGAGTCCTATTGAAAATGGAGTGCGTGGGGATAAGGCTGCTGGTTGAGCCTGTCTCCATCGCCGACTCCCTGATCTGGCCTTAAGGTGTGATATGTAATGTGTAAAAAGACCCACCAAGGATACATCTACTGTGGGGGCCTTGTCTATGTTTCCAGTGGCTCCACTGGCCGGAATTTGGTGAAGGGAAAAGATTCACAATAATCACTTTAATATTCTCACTCCAAGGTCACACTACAGTGGGAAAAAGGGAATTATCCCTTACCGCACCGTAGTACGACCAGAACAACAAGCATATGCGAAAGTGCTGCTACGGTGAATAGCACTTCTGCGCAAGTATGCTCACCAAATTGGGATTCGGTGAAAGATGCAGTCGACCATCTGTACGGATCCCATATATATATATATATATATATATATATATATATAGCTATATATATATATATATATATATATATATATATATATATATATATATATATATATATATATATATATATGTATGTATCTCTCTCGCCTATACATAGCTATATATATATATATATATATATATATATATATATATATATAGAGAGAGAGAGAGAGAGAGAGTCACTTTATAATCTCAAAATACTGAAATATTGAATTTCAGTATCTCAAGACTATAAAGCTAAATTTCCGAAATAGCGAAACCCTATAACCGCGAATCTGGAAATGTCAAATTTGCGGTTGTGGTGGTGCGCTACGTGACATGGAATGCCTGCTTTATAGTTTGGTGTGTGGATATGGTTGGAGATTAAGGTAAGAGAATATTTCTTTAAGGGCTTTGGTTAGGGATGTGAATGTATGTGAGAGTATTCAGAGGTTTTAGGTGTGGGTGAGGGAAGGTAGGTAAGAGTATGAGTGTGTAAGTGTTGAAAGTGATGGTGTTTGTACATTGATGATGTGTGTGTGTGTGTGTGAGGGGACTGTAGAGTGTATAGTGGTGGGTTTACTGTCTTTTTCTATTTGTTGCAACCTCAGAGTTAGTATATATAGGTAGCTGAGGTGCAGGGGTGCTTGCCCCCCCTGCTTATATGTAGGGTAGGTTTGCATATTTGTATTGTTGTGTTTGTGTGTTTTTTTTTTGTTTTTTTGTAATGTAGGGAGGATGGTGGATGTGTTGTGTGGTGTATGGTGTGTTTACGTTCACTGTTTTGAATTTCGCATTTATTGGGTTTCAGTGTTTTGTTTTTTCGGCTTTATAGTCTAAAGATACTGAAATTCGATATTTCAGTTTTTCGAGATTATAAAATATATATATATATATATATATATATATATATATATATATATATATATAGCCAATGTAGTATAGCCGTCAATATATATGGATAATGCAGTGAAGCTAATCAACCAGCTTGCTTTTGGGAGATGTGGGAAAACAGATTTTTTAAGAAAACTCTTGCAGATGTAGGTATAACATGGAAACCCCTTGTAGTGGGTCATCAAAGGAAAGGAAAGGATTAAACCCTGCAGGTGTGAAGCAGTTTTCTTAAGAATAAGGTACTTTGTTACCCATTAATTAACCTTCTTATTTTTAGACTGAGCAGCCACTAACCTTTTAGTGCTACTGACCCTTTTATATACTTTAGCTTACCACTTTCAACATTGTTACAGTTCTAGCACTAATGATAAAGTTTTCATTGTTACACTGCATAATTTAGCTACTTTGATATAAAACACCTCAGCATGATTTTAGTGTAATAAAATTATTTTCCTTTGCATGGATTAATTTTTTTTCTTTAGTCTATTATTATGGGCCTTGGGAGAATATGAGTCACTAGGCACACTAAGGGAATCTGCTGGCTTATTCAGTTCACTGCTGTTGGCACACAGTGTTCTATAATATAATATAATATAATTATAAACTCATTCACTTACAATTTTCTGGACTATGCAGCATATTTTATTCATAAGCCAGCATTTTGTTTTCAGACACTGTCAGAACAAATGGTAGACTTATTATTAAGGATCATAGATATCATCAACACTAAGCAGTGCAGTTTTATTTATGCACGGATCAACAGCACATAAACAGGTGGTGCAAAATAAAATTGGTATCTGCACTTTATTTTAAAAATAATACTTGGCAATGTGAACATTTTAGAGACATCTATGTAAAGTGCTAGTATTTCCCTAGCAAAGTATTTTTGATTGAGAAAATCTGCAGGAAATGAAAGGTCATGCTTTAACTTGAGTATACAACACCGGAAAATTTAATGCAGCAAAAAACCTTAGAAATGACTACTCATAAATATAAACATCCCCTCTCCCAGGCTGGCAGCAAATTGTACCTGAATACTGATGAACTTTAACAACCACTGGCAAGACTGGACAAATGGGATTGTTATTCCATCAAACTGACTGGCCGTGTTGCTGTAACAGAAGTAAGAACATATTTAGATAAGCTCTCCACACACTTAGTAGGATAAACCATGTCAGATACATTGGAGAGATGTTAGAAGAGCAAAGCATCAATTTTTCCACTAGCCAGCTGATCAAAGATGGATTTCCCAGCATGTAGAAGGGACCGAAATCAGTTGCACTGCATGCTATGAAACATTGTTGACCATCTGGAATGAGTCTGGATTTTATTAGGTGCAGCAGCAGCAGTTATAAGTGTGTACATTTTATTAATAGAAAAGTTTGATTATGGGGTCAGTAGTGCTGAATGATGATAGAACACAACTGAAGGCCAGCTTTATAAGGTAGTACATTGAGTGCCTGTTTCCTTACTGAGGGGGGACATGAATCTTACTTGAAGAAAAGATTAATAAGAATAATTAAATATGCAGTGGCACCAGTAGAAATATTCAAGAAACAAGGGGGGAGGCTGTTAATAGCAGATAAACCAGGTTTCAGATAATGTAGAAATGTAAATACTTTGTCTGCAGAGTCCATCTGAAGCACAAAGGATAGGCACTCAAGGTGAGAAAATACATGGCAGTCAATCCTTAGTCTGTTCAGCGTAAGTTTTCACTGAAATCATGAAAGTGCATGGCAAAGTCACTATCACTGAGGTAAGAAATGATAGATGGAGTTGTGTCACAATTGCAGTTCAATACTTGATCACAACTGCTCTTTGGGATATAATCCTGGCATTGAACTCAACTATTTTAAGACTTTGAGCATTTTTTGGTCATATTTATTGAGATCCATATAATATATCAATGAGAAGAACATGGTTGAGATAAATCTCACCCACGTTTGACAGTAGTTGGCTGCAGGACCTAGATACTGAGTAGAGTACAGCTGTTTTAATTTTGTGTATTTGAAACCTTACCCACAATTCTATGTTTTATATGTTATATTATGCAGATATGTACAACCATTGCAAGCTGTATCACATCACTATGTGATGCGTTTGGAATGCACATACATTGATGTATGTTATATGACAGGCTTTTGTACCTCAGTATCTCAGATAGCATTGCTAACATTTTAGGCTTCTGCCCATGAAATTAAGATTAGTCTTTATAGGTCTGCCTGTAGAATGATTCCCCAAGAGAAGTAACTGACACACCTTGACACATTATGCAACATTGATGACAATGCTTGGACTTGCAATCCAGAGACATGGAGAGGCTCTGCACTTTGCAGGAGCATGAGATGGCATATTTCCTTCATGTAATGTTTAGGTAAATCAGACTTGTATTTGCAAACATATATGTCCTTGTGTGACTCAAAAGGGAGCAAATGCATTTTACTTAACATTTATGTAATTCTTTACTTCCTATGCAGATGAGGATATCACTAAAATGAACTAATAGTATTTTGAATCCTGCTGATGATGCCCGGCTTGTACTCTTACGTCCTGTTTTTTGTTATACTTTTGAAAAGAGTCTGATTGTTAATTTGTCACAGGGTTATCCTTGTTCAGCTACACCAGAAGGAGAAGCTAGGCAAAAGAATCCACAAAAATATGACATTTTTAAAATTTTGCTCAAAGAAAAGCATACCTTCACCTGGAACCAGGAAACAGAGACTCTCCCCAGAGTAATTATTGAAGGTGGTTTTCACTGATGAGTACCTGCTTTCAGGGGCTCAATTAAGGTCATACAGGTCAGCCAGTTTCAGCGTATACAAATGCAAGGAATCCGTGTGTGTCTACACCCATCCATAAGGCAAATATTGTGAGTCATATGGAATCATAAAGGTAGTAGTCAGGAACTAAAATAGGTCATGAGATGTGCAGTGTTTCCTCAATGATCAGGACAGAGACAGAGCTTCTGTGGAATTTTGAAAAGTATAAGTTAGAAATAGCTGGTCTTACCTTCGCAGACAGCACTGGTTTTGTAATCAGACTTTTCAGTCAATTTTAATCTTTCTTTCAACTAATCTGGAGTTAGTATAAACCCTAGGCACATGTAGGGATACTCACATGTCTCAGCATCAATGCCATAAAGATGGAGTGCCAGTAGAGGGATTCATCATAATGTGAATGTGAGCCACAGGAAAAAAAAATCTGTTTTTTTATACGCAACTTGCATGTATCTAGGGTATTCAGCCTTCCTGAAGACAATGGGAGTGATTCTTGATAGGAAAACACCTAATTGTTCTTTAGTAGTACTGAAAGAGTTCATCACTTGTGTAGTATGAAGGAGATACCAGGAGTGTCATTTAACTGGTAGCAGTTGTGGCTGGTGACACCAAAGCAAGATGGGGCTGCAGGAACTAACTGAATGGGTTGGGCTTACTGAAACTTGGTGGGCTCTATTACAACAGAGACCATTACTTGGGATAAAATAAAAGACAAGATCATTAGCTTACTTTTTAAAGATGCTGCAGTATGCACTCATTCATTATAGTCAACTTACTTACTATATACACCTCAGATGTCTGCCTGTAGCCAATGCCAGCCTTAGGTGAAATGTAGTCCTAGATAAATGACCCTTCACATCGCCAGTGCCTTCTATCTGTTCTCTCCTGATCCTAGTCCCATGCCATCCAGATAGATTACTTCTTTTTCTTTTTCACACTTTGACTTACTCAGCTTTTGAACACATCCAAACTGGCCAAGACACCATTGTAATATGTTTGGAGGAGCAACTGAATTAAGCCAATGATGGCTTGAATAAATATATTGAGTGAGGGAAGAAATTCTATTTTATTTTTTCTTTCCAGGAAAAATAGGTTATGTCTAAAGCTTAATGTTCAAAGCTAACAAAACAGTAGCTGCCCTATTAACTGGGAAGAAAAATGCTTGCAGTCATAGCCAGAAAAAGTGCATGTTTTCATTCCCTCCAAAAATAGATAGTCATCTTCTATATGCTCCTCTGATGATAGACTGGGAAGAACATAAAAGCACAAATAGCCAGAGACATATATTATATAGCTGAGGGTCTTGGAGATGAAACCAAAGCACATGGATAAAATGCACACAGAAACAGGGAGAACTTGTAGTCTCTAGACAAAGGGAATAAGAGCAATGAAATTCTATCTAAGAGTCAAGCACGGCTATACAACAGAACTACTTGATGAGAAATTCTGCCAGTGTTCACCTACTGCCACAGACATCCTCCCAGACCACCACAGCCAGCCACGTAATGAGTATGATGTTGGTGTTATAATAGGATGGGCAGTGAAAAAAAAAAACAGTATGGTAAACTGGCAACTCTTAAACGCATAGCACACACTACACACACACACACACACACACACACACACACACACACACACACACACACACACTACACACACACACAATTCATTTTCAGCAGAGGCAATCCCCATACTCACGAATTACAGTCAAGTAACTGAGCTTGCACATTTCAAATATCTCCTTGAGTTAAACATAGTAATGTATTACATATGGCTTCACACAAATGCACAACACCTCTGCAAAGCCAGAGTAATGACTACATAAGCTGAAAAAATGACAATTCTGCCAATCAATTTCATCCATTGAGCCTCTGTACCCAGCAGTTAAAGATGATTTTACTGACCGCGTACATTTCAGATATCAAAATCTAATTAAATAAAAATAATAGCAACTAGTTAAACAGTAATGTATTTACCTCACCCATACACACATACACACAAGTATATAGACAAATGTTACTATCACTTCTGCGACAGAGATGGATGCTTCAGATATTTTATTGCAATCACATGAATAAACAGATATATAAATAACTGCCACAAGGAATTTATTGCAGGAATTTATTATCTCATCTCATTGCTATCAGAATGCAGTGGGCAACTCACTCCAACCACCACTCCCATCCCATACATATCTCTTAACATCTTAGGATAAGAATCAAGGAAAAAGCTAAAAGTAATATCAGACAAAGGACTAAATTCACAGTCTTTACACCCCCACATATACATGCATATATGCACATGCAAACCAATATATGCACACCACACAAACATTAGACAGACCACTAATTACAGTTGTATGACTTTGACTGTACACCTCATATGTTTGATTATGCCAAATGAATCAAGTCACATAAATAACTGTCACAGAGGAGTTTTTATCATCTAAGCTCAATGCTGTATGAATATAGTGAGAAAGCCACAGCAGCCCTCACACCCCATACCTCTCGACCTCTTAGCTCATGCGCCAAGGAAAAAAGATAAAAAAATAGCGGACAAAAGCCCAACATTGGTGAGAGCTATTGCCTCTGTACAATTACAATAAAGTTTGCATTAGCATGCCTTTTTGAAAGTTGTTAAGTCAGAAACTCAAATGTTTGTCATCAGTACTTAGTGAATGCAATTCATCGATATGCTGAAAAAAATCAAACTTTATAATGAACAGAGTAAAATATAAGGCAAAAAATCAGAAATGTTCTGATTCTGTCACACCTGGGCTTCTGGATAATGGCCAAGGCTCTTGCCACATCTATAGTGCCTTTTTTAGGCAGTGTTCCAAAGACCAAATTACCACCATAACAGCTACAAACAAATGCAATCTGAGAGTCATGTTGGTCAACGCTAGAAGTGTAAATCTCAAAATGCACTTGCTCAAAGCACTCCTTAAAATGGAGACCATTGACATTTGTGCTGTCACAGAGACATGGTTCAAGACAGCAGAAAGCACCCCTGCACTACCAGGCTATAACTCATTCCACACCTTTCGGCCCCAGAACTTGGACCGAAGCTCCAAAGGCGGTGGTGTTTCCATATTCATAAAGGATGTCCACACCTCCATACTGGTAGCCCAACATAACGCATCTGAAATACTTCAGGTGCATCTAATATTGGGTAAGACAGTGATTCAGGTCATAGACTGCTATAGGTCCCCAACCATGTCTCAAGAATCACACTCCACATTCCTAAGCACCCTGGAGAATATTAGGGTCCAACCTAACACTCTCATACTGGGTGACTTCAACTACCCCTACATTAACTGGGAAAACTACTCATGTACCAATACACTTGCCCAATGCTTTCTGGAATTCATTAATTCCAATGCTCTGGACCAGCTTGTTCTTACCCCCACTAGAGGTAGAAATGTCCTTGACCTGGTCATTACTAACATGGGCGACTGTTGCTCTACACCAATAGTCAACACCTCCCTGGTTAGATCCGACCACAAACTAATCACCTTGGAAAGCCATACCCCCCCCCCCACCCAAAGGAAACCACCATGAAAACTTCTCCAAAGCTAAATTTGGGCTCCTAAAAATAGAGGGGGCTAACTTCACGGCACCCATGCAAATGAAGAATAGTTGCATGACCACCGAATCATACACTAATACACTGCATGAACACGTACACAAATGCATGGATCTCACCATACCCAATAGACCCAAGATGCTCTCCTCAAAAAATCTGATAGTTCCCTGCCATAAACAAACTCTACAACAGCTAGCTATGAAAACAGAATTGTAGCAGATAGTAAAAATAACCAAAAGGCCTTCTATAATTATGTAAAGAATCTACACGGCAATATCTAGATTTGCTCTGAGCTACTGCACAACAATACCTCCTATACCGAGTCAACAGATATTGCCAGTATACTGGCAGACAGATTCAGTGCTAACTTTACCATTCTCATCCCCCCAAAGGACCAATCACAATACCCGTAGATTGCCAGGCACCCAGTATTACTGCTGCACAGGTTAAAATAGCACTGTCCAAGGCAAATAATACAGCTTCTATGGGACCTGACAATATTCCTGGCTGTGTTCTACATGAACTACAGAATGAACTGGCACCTCACCTGTGTACCCTGTTCAACCACAGCCTCATCTCAGGCTTTGTCCCTACCGAATGGCGCACTGCTACAGTCATCCCTCTCCACAAAAGAGGAGCGACTACAGACTCCGGGAATTATTGCCCAATTAGCCTGATGAGTCTGATATGCAAAGCTATGGAATACATCATCATGAACCTAACAAACAAGGATATAGGGAATCTCCAAACTCTGGATCCTACACAGTTTGGTTTTGTGAAGGGTAGATCATGCCTGCTCAACTTGGTCAACTACTTTGAGTCAGTCACCAGAGATGTGAATGAAGGCAAGGTGGTTCATACAGCCTACATTGGTCTGGCCAAGGCCTTTGATACCATTCCCCACTCAGGAATCATAGCAAAACTCACTAAGATAGGCATCAACCCTATATCACTAGGTGGGTTGCAAACTGGCGCACAGATAGAACCCACAGTGTGAAAGCAGCTGACTCCAAGTCAGACTGCCGACCAGTCATGCGTAGAGTCCCACAGGGTTTGGTCCTGGGTCCTCTCCTGTTTGACAGGTACTTCTCTGAAGTCTAGGCAAACATGAAGGGACTCTGACTAACAAAGTTCACAGACGATTGCAAGTTGGGAGTTATTATTAACTACTCAAGTGATGTTGACATCCTACAGGAACGCCGCAATGATACCAACAACTGGTGTCAGAACCATGGCCTTAAGCTCAATGCCAAAAAATGTGCCATCATCCGCCTTAGGAAAAACTTGGTTCCCTTGAATTACCACATTGATGGTAGTCCACGTAACACAGAAGGCATTATAAGAGATCTGGGAACACAGGATGTCAGCAATCTTACTTACAAGCGGGTACCTTCTTTATGATTAGAGACTTTAAGTTTTACATCAGGGGGAGATTCAACTGCCAAAATTCCCATGTGGTGTACTTAGCCAAGTGCACTTCATGTCCGTTTTTTTATATAGGAAAAACGGACCGGAGATTGCAGGAGTGCCTTTATGAACGCCTTTATGAACACTTGTATGCCATCAGGAGGGGAAAACTGGACAATGCCCTGGCCAAACACATTACCAAATGTCCAGAGCTTGAATTTAACTTTACAGTTATCGAACAGTTGGTTTCAAACAATAGGGGGGGCCCCTGAATCTTTGTTGCTTGAACTTAAGGAATTGGTATGGCAGTTACAACTGGATGCCTACCATTTTCCAGGTTTAAACAGTATGTTGTCCATTGCTAGCATGCTGAAATTGAGGAGTTTAAAAAGGTAGATGTTACCAGGCAGTGTGAATCGTAATCCTCCATAATAATTTACAATTATTATGTATTATTTATTATTAGTATTTTTTAGTTAATTTTGATGGTATCGATCAGTTATGTACTTAAGTGAGTGGGTCAGCTTGGATTGATTTTTATTTTTTATTTTATTTTTTATTTCTTAAGGTTAGCCTTTAGATAGTGCTTGTTGATGGTCTATGAGTAAGGAGGATATATATATATATATATATATATATATATATATATATATATATATATATATATATATACATATATATTTTTCAGAATATTTTTTCGAGTATTTCTTCAGAATTTTTGGTATCATTATGGTTGGATGAGCATATATTTGCACTGTGTCAGCTGTTTATAATGTTTAAAATGCTTGTTTAAAATGCTTTTTTAGACAAATCCTGGTCAGTTAACTTTTTGTTTTAATTAAAATATTATTATTTTTATACTTTTTAAGACATTTTAGTGAAAGTATAATAAGGGCAATGTTAAAAGTTAATTTATAAGGTGATTTTAAATGTTCATGTTATGCAAAGTTTCAGTGTTGACATCATGTTTTTGTATTTAAATCACTCTAGGAAGTGGCGCATTATTTTAAATTCTAACTTCTGATGAAGTTGGCGAAGTGTCGCTGATGAAAAGCAGGATCGTTCTGTTGCTTAAAATAAATTTTTCAGTGGTTGATCGTATTTACCTGTTGTGAAGTGGATTTCTAATTATTTTAGCATTCTGGTGGATCGTTCATCTGGCTCACGTTCTTTATCTTACTTTTGACCACCATTTTGCCACTATGGTCAAAAAGTCCTTTTATGTGGCACATCTCATTACTAAGGGTTTTGCATTTAGGAAGAAAGAGGTCATTCATTGCCTCCCTCTACTCTTCCCTCATTAGGCCAATCATCGAGTACAATGCCCCATTTGGCATGTACCTCACTAGACATCTGCAACAACTGGAGAGGCCCCAAAAGTACCTCACAAAGAAGATCCTAGACCTTAAACATGTGTCCTATATGGAAAGATTAACTATTCTCTGTCTCATATCACCTACTTAGAGGCAATCTCTGCTTGACTTACAAAGCCATGTCTGACCCAGCTCTGTCAGAAATGCGACATCTAAAGAAATCTCAATCGCTCCACACCACATGCTCTAGAGACCTCTACCTCATTACCAGAATCAACAGAACATGCTGGAGGGTCAGGTTCATAACCCAGAGACTGCCCATGCTGTGGAATAGACTTCCCATACATGTCAAGCAGAGCACCACACTGGCCTTCATCAAGAGAAATCTTGACGAGTGGAAGGGAAATAGAAAATTCAGCCCGGGGATCACTCCAGTGGCTCTACTCGACAGAGGCACTAGGAACTAAGAGTGGGTGGCATGATGCCAGGGTAATCCTATGGGCTAGGCTTGTAAAGGCTTCAAGGCTATTAGCCTAGTACACACCTATGAACCTATGAAACTATAAAATCAGGGACTGCTACAAGCATCTCTGTCCTCCCCATGCATAAATGCATATATGCATGTCCTCATAAACACACACACACGCACACACACACACACACACACACACACACACATATATATATATATATATATATATATATATATATATATATATGTGTACACACACACACACACACACACACACACACACATATATGCAAAGGCATAACTAGCTATTCGTGTGCCAAGTGATGTCCTCAGTCTGGCAACCCCTCCCCCAAGCTGTGGAGTAAAAGGAACAAAAATAAAATTAAAAAAGTTCCTCTTCTCATATGGACTTGTGGATCAAACAAAATAAACTGTTCTTCTTCTCCTTAAAACTGCAGCAAACTGCTTGGTGCATTTCTGGTAATTTGCAAAGCAGCTGCTAGAGTTTATGTCACACTCCAAGTGCTACAGCAGATCAGTTTCGACCACAAAATCAGTGCTGACATCTGAATGCCAGTAATGTAGATAAGGCTCAAAGCACTACAATGCTCCATTTCTAGCTACAATTGCAGTACTGACATTCATTTCTGAGACTGATGGGGATCTGCTGATCATGCCCCAAACACTTTGTGCTCAGGATGGCTCCTCCATTTGCCTCACCCTATCTATGTCTCTGCAGATGTGACCCTCTATTACAGACATTTGTTTGACTGTGCCTGTACTTCTCTGATTCTGATTGTGCCAAATCAATGAATTCACCAGAGACAGCCTTAACCAATAAGACAAGCCTCTTGCTGCCGGAGGATGGCATAATGGTTAAGGTATTTACCTTAAAGACACAAGGTGCAGGGTTTGATTCTCACATGGGGTAACTGGCTAGGCTTCAAATGGCCCAAAAGGGCAGTTAGCCTAGTACTAACCTATGAGCTAAGACTGCACTGCACATTGGAAGTACAGTTTTGATGCTTAATTTCAAAACATGCTGCTGAATGAATTTAGCTTTTTTTTGTCTTGGGTCTTCTCAGTTCCAAGCACCTAGAGGAAAATGAAAGCTTGACTTTTGTTTTTAA
This sequence comes from Protopterus annectens, assembly GCF_019279795.1. NCBI lineage: Eukaryota > Metazoa > Chordata > Ceratodontiformes > Protopteridae > Protopterus > Protopterus annectens. Next base: position 509,034,622 of record NC_056740.1, on the reverse strand, counting down.
TTTAAACACATTGGTTGACTTTCTGACTCCTTCTGAATTTAAATGTCATTTTTATCTGTCTGTTAATTTAGTAAGGGGAGCTGCAGCCAATCAGCCAGTACCAGCAGCTGCCCCTGAGTGGTAGGAAGTGCCTACCTGATCTTAATCTGAAGAGTGAATTGTTAGCAGATTTCCAGGCTTCTCATGGATTGCCCATGATGAACATCATGTAGGAAGGCAAGACTGCTTGTAAGTGTACCTCATACCAGAGCACATCATCATCATAATCATCATCAGCATCATCATCATCACCACCATCTCCATCATCATCATCAGCCCCCTTTTTCCATTTTCTACATGTGGTTGGAGTATTATATCAACTGCCTCCATCTCTCTGTCTCGATTCAATGCCATTCTCCTATCTTCGTCAACACTCATGCCTGACTGTCACAGATCTTCTCTCACACATTGTATCCACCTCTTTGCTGGCTGTCCTTGTATCCTCCTGCCTTCTTCCTGTCTGTCCAAAATCTTATTCACCAGATTGTCTTTTTTTTCTTCTGAACATGGGCACAGACCACTATAATCTGTTTTCTTTTACTTTCTCTGCAACTGGGGCACTTTGGGTTCTGCTCTAATGTCATCATTTCATCATCTGCTTCACAGTGTACATCCTGCAACCCATCTCAGGAATTTTTTCTCATTCACCTCTAGCTTCCTCACCTGCGCTGCCTTTACTGCCCAGGTTTCTGTACATACATAAGTACTGCTCACACTACTGTTTCACACCCAGTACTTTTTCAGCTTCTTAAGTATTCTTCTGTCATACACTACACCTGACACTTTGTGCAAGTTACCCGCAGCCCCTCTAATTCTAGTTTTGACCTCCTTATTCAAACTTGTATTCTCCTCAATCACCCTTCCCCAGATACTTGAAGTTGTTAACCCATTCCACTGTTTTTCCTTCCATCTCATTTCTCAACTTCTGATTTTTCCCACTTGCTGCCATTACAACTGTCTTATCTGTACTCATTTTCATCACATGTGCCTTCACCTTTGTATTCCATTCCCCATACCTTTGCTGAAGTTCTTGGTCAGTCTGCCTGTAATGCCACATTGCATGCCTACAGCATCTTTATTGAGCTGTCTCCTGTGACCTGTTTGCTAATACAGTCCATCCATCATCAGTGTGGACAGCAGTGGGCTCAGAGATGAACCTCTACTTTCTACTACTCTGCACATTTATCAGTCACCCTCTCCATAACTTCCATGCAGTATGACAGGAATTGTCTACCCCTGTATTGCCCACAGTTGTGGATGTCTCTTTTGTATATGTACAGAAGCATTAGCCTAGTTATTCTCTAGTCTCCTGGGATATGCCATTCACTCACTTCTCAACCTCTTAGTGCAGGTAATCCAGACAAAGCCTAAAGTACTGGGTGGAAGACAAATGCTGAAAAATAATGACATATTTTAAATATTGTTCTTATAAACTTAGAAACGTGTTAATATAACAGGTTTTGTGTTATCATGCATGTTCTGAATTATATGAAGTCTGAAAATCAAATGCCTGTCAATATTTAGTGTCTTAAATTCTCATTGATTTACCAGATAATTACAAAATTTATGAGAAACAGACCAAAAATACAAGGCAAAAATCTGGACAGTCTGTGATATTCTGGACAGTTGAGTGGTATGCTGCTATGGGTACCGTCAGCTGCCATTTCTCCCCTAGCTCATCCACCATCTGTATCATATGTGCTGTGACCTCATCTGACATGCTGCCTTCCCTGATGTCCTCTTCTAGTGTGCTGATTTTACCTCCTCTAGTGTGGGCTCCTCCTCGTCTTACATCGTTGTCTGCGTCTGGGGGAGCACTGCTTCTGTGCTGTTTTCTTCATTCAGAAGCTGTTCGGAATATTCCTTCCATCTGCCTTTGATGTCCTGTGGACTGGTGAGCAGGTTGTTGCTGGTAGGCCTTTATGAAGAGTGTGTGACTTTCTTCTTTGTCTTTCTGTCTTTGTCTTGCAGCCTGATAAGGTTACTTTGTGCTATTTACTCAGTCACTTTCCAGAAGCTGGTAAAGTGCCTCTGATGTCTTGTTTTTTTGCTATTGCAATTCTTCTCTTAGCTTCTCTGTTATCCAGCCAGTATTTCTACTTAGATTGGTCAGGCATTTCTAGCTCCCACTTTTCTTGTACTTCTTTTTTCTTTTGATGATTTCCAGAACTTCTGCATTCCACCACCAACTTTCCTTAGGTACCTTGTTTCCATACTTGCTTGGTGCATATCTGTTCTGTATTTCTCACACATGCTGTTTTGAGACTCTGCCATTCATCTTCTTCTCCACCTATTTCCTCTTCTTCCTGAAGTGCTAGATCCCTGAGTAATTCCTTTAAATAGTGTGCTTTCACTCTAGTTAAGTTCCAGGTCTTTTGCCGAGTCTCTAGCTATCTTTTAGTATTTCTCATGACACCTACAGTCATAGGTTTATAGTTGAGTACTAGGTTAACTGCTCTGAAGGGCAATTTTAAGCCAACCTAATGACCTGAGTTTAGAATCAAGCCCTGTACCTTGAGTCTATGAAGTGAAGACGTTAACAATTATGATAAACCCTCCCTCCTCAGGATTATATCAGTCCAGATGGTACTAGAACCCACAATCCTGGGCTTGGGAGGTCAGTGCCTTATCCATTAGGCCACTGGTGCCTGACAGCAACATTTGCTGTTAAAATCTGAGTTGAATAACATGCTTAGCTGTCAGATAAGTAAAAATGTATGCTAAAATGGACAAGCTTGGCTCCATAGCACAGTGAGTCTCAAACATAATACGGGTACCTTGGGAATGTTTAGTACATGCTTTTGTATAGGATGAATTAACATCCCATCTTTTGAAGAATGTCTTCCATATAATGAAGAAGAGAATGTTGTTACTGAATGAATCATGCCCAAAACATCAGAAACTGAAATGGTGGCAGACAGCAGTGTCCGATAGGAGGTCTATGCTTGTTATGATAGCAATACAAGGACACAATGATGGATGCATGAACAAGCTGTCAAGATAAAGAAAGAGGACTTCTATGCAATGTTAGCCAACAAGTAGGATCGCCCAACTGTCTGATGGATACTTAAAGGTCATGGGTCAAGAATATACTAGCTGCACCACTCCTTGAATTGAAGGCCTAGGTGTTGAAAGAGCTGGGAGAGGCCAGTGGCAATGCTTTTTTTTTTATTACCTCAAAGAGGATTTGGCAACTCAGGGGTTGTGGGGCATTTCCCAGGTTGTTCACAGCATGAGTGTAGAAACACTGACCTAGACTGTTGGCATTGTGAGGGGTGGTCCAACGCTTTCCAGCTCTTTCCAATCTTTGAGATACTTTATACGTTTAAGACACTTGTGAACATGCTTGTCATGCCCTCCTTTGAAGAGGCTGCAACTTGTCACACTCAGGCCATTTCTGTAGATAACATCACTATTGCATCTCAAAAAAAAAAAAAATCTAATGTAACACACCCATGGGAGTGAGAAGGTGCTGGATATTACTTATCAGTGGCTCATAGTTAACTCACCATGTCATTGTTGCATGGAAGATGGTGACCATACCTCTGGTCTGGCAAATTAAGGTGGTAGTCCTCATCTTCTAAAATGCGAAAAGAAGATGTGGTCCATTTACAAAATCATCACATTCCACAGTTTCCATTTGAAAGCCTTTACCAGCTTGCTGAAAATGTGACTCTAATGAATAGCTGAGCCTCAGATTTAAGAAGCGTAATTCAGGTTATGACACAGATGAGGAACAGTGGAGGAATTCTTTTTCCTTCTTCAGACATTGTACAGGTCATGGAAGTTTGTTTGTGTGATCTACATCTGTTTTTTGGACTTAGCCGAGGTAGAGGATTGTGTAACCTAGAATGTCTTGTGAGAACCCTTCTTAGTATGTGTGCAGACATTGGTCATTTGGAGAAGGCCCTAAAACAATCCCAGGGTACTCCAGAGATATTATATTCCTTATCCTGCTGTAAATCTCTTGGTATAGATTAGGATGAGCTTGCAATTGTGGCTAAGGATAGTCGTCTTGTTCACACTGCACATCTCCATTGCACAGTGAGTCTCAGACAGATAAGTGGATAACTGTCTTTCTGTTCAGATGGAAGGATAATTTATTGTTCTATTTGCTGTGTATTACTGACAGCAATATGAAAACAATGACTTGATAGGCAGAATGTAACGGATAATGATTTCAATATTATTTATAGATTTACTTCTGATATTGAAGGTTGTCAGAAGAACTGAAGAGACAATGGAATACAAGCTAATTAAATAAAGAAATTCCTGACAAAAGGAACAGGGGATGATAGTCAGGTCTTCACCTAGTGACGGGTGGGGGGTCACTATACCAAGAGATGGATTTTGGTCTGTTGCTACTTAATGATGCTTGATACATCTGAACTTACAGTTATTACTATCCAATTGTTTCAGATGATAACCATCATTGAGGTGGAGATAAGTAATTACGACATAATTACAAAGAGAGATATGAATTTATTGCATAGATGAGCTGACATATGCAAAATAGGTTTGATGCATCGAGTTATAGTATAATACATATCTCCAAAACAAGGTACACACTGTGGGGAGAGACGAGGTTATACTTCTCAAAATGGATGAACCAAAATACATGTTACAATGCATAGCTTCAAAATAAGGTGTACACTTTGGGTTTGGGTGAGGAAACACTTCACATAATGGATGAAGAGAAAGTATGCCATACTTATAGCTTGAAAACAAGATATACTCTTTGGGGTGGGGTGAGGTTACACTTAGCAAAACAGATGAACACACACAGATGTGGCCTTACTCAGTACACAAAAGTAAAACATGCTTCTGAGTATGAGGTAATGATAGCCAGGTCTATGTCATATAATCGAACTTCCAAAATTTCAAACACCATATGTTCGAACTTGGAAGTTCGAAATATGACATCGAAACCTCAGAACAGCAAATTTTTTCCCAGGGAAAAAATTTGCTGTTCCAAAAAACACACACACAACACAAGCACACCAGAACCCTAATAAACCTACACTATACCTTACATACACAACTATCTATGCACTAACCTTAACCCAAACCCTAACCCTAAGGTCTGTTACTATCGCACACTTACCTTACCCACACCCTAACCCTAAAGTCTGTCACTATCACACACTTACCTTACCCGTGCCCTAACCCTAAAATCCATCACTTTTGCATGCTTACCTTACACGCACCCTAACCCCAATGTCCATCACACTCACACACTTACCTTAACCTGATCCGTATCTTTCGCACCACAGTAGAGAAAATGTCGAAGCCACAGAAACAGCTAACCAAATTCTTTCCCTGGGGAAGAATTCGAATTACCGCAGCTTCCACATTTCTATTTTTCGACTTCCCCATTCGAGCTCCCAGTATTCGACATTCCAAATGATCGATTAAATAACATAGACCCTGATAGCCATTACAAATAACAGTTTTGGTAAAAGTTAAGAGATGCCTTCTCAAAAGCGATACATATTGCTGGCTTTTTACATAGCAACTGTGCAACTGCTTTGAGAATTATGTAAGCACTTGAAGAGACATCGAAGGAAAATTAATAAAGAATGGCTAAACAGAGCCTAGAGAGTAGTGACCAAAATGATAAAAGGAGTGGACATTTTCAGAAACAAAGTTAAACTGGAGCAATCCAATATAGCCTTGTTAAATGATTGACAATATAATAGAGAGAAAAGGCTTATAAATATGGAAGCAAATGGTATAATGACTAACACAAAAGAAAGAGGTATGAGAAAAGGACATAATTATTTTCACAGAGCTAGGGATTCATTAGAATTTGGCCTCGTAATTTCTAGATTCTGGGTTCAGGTTTGATAACAGGATGCCTGGATGTTATTCATGTGTTTTTGTGAGTTTTCTCCCAGTATTGATGATTGGATGGGAGAAAGGAAATTCACCCCGGGGATCATGTCAGTCACCCTGATAGACAGGGGTCCAGGGAAGTAAATAGTGTGGGAAGAAATAGCCAAAGAATTGTTATGGCTAGGCTTGTATAGGCCCTAGGACCGACAGCCTCGTACCATCCTATGAACCTATGAACCTAAGTATTCTGGTTTAACCATAAAAATATAATAACTTGTGCATATACACATATTTAATAAAGATAATAGAAACAGTGACAGATGGACAGATAGATAGATAGATGGATAGACAGATAGATAGATAGATGGATAGAAAGACAGACAGATATATAGATGGATAGATAGATAAAACTAGTTGCCAGACTCTGTTGTGAATTATAAGACAGAATGGCTTAGACAAGTGCAGTGACATATGTGAAATTACCAGATGCAGCATCTGATTTACAAGATGGATGTCTGATTTCTTCCTCTGCCATAGTTATATGCTTGCATGCATAATTAAGATTATGCTTAATTTCTGTCCCCTAGTCCTATATGTTGTCTGTTATAAGAAATGATGGGGTGTAATATGGCATAAAATGTTCCTTACAAAAAGTGACAATTTCTCAGATACTGAATTGACAGGTATGAGTGTTATAAAGAAACTGTAAACAGTAATTTTGTTTTAAATTTCTGTCCGATATGTTTTTAGTTTTGATTTTTTTTATGTGCTGTAGACATTCAGAATGCAATTTGATTTGATGCTAAGACACACTGATGACTTTCATTATAGTATACTATGTCCCCAGCAGCACTCTCTCTCTCTCTTTAATATTTCTTTTTACATTTACGAACATATAAGGCCCCTCATGTATATATCTACAACAGTTACAATTGTAAGATTTGTAAGTACCATTAGGTCGGTTAGACTTGGCAACAGTCCTTATCTCTTTATCACTTTCCAGTATACTATTTATGTTCAAACTTTTCTTTTAGACAAAATGAGGACTCATACCTAGAGCCTCTCTCAATTCACTATTACCTGCTACTATTTTTCAATTGTTTTTGACTGTGGAAATGATCCCACTACTATCCACTGTCATTTCTACTGCTAACCTTGGAAGGACTGCTGAACCAACAGTCTGAAGGGAAGTATTGTTGACTATAAGGCCTTGGGACAAAATAGGTGGGAAATCCTTACTTCTCCTAGATTTGATTTCTAAGCTTATTGTATTTAATACTTCTGAAGGATTAGGATGCCCTCTTTCCAAAAATAAAGAAGTGATAAAAGCCACTTCATGGAAATTCGTTTCCTGGCTCACCATACGAGATACTCTAATCATTTGACCCTTAGGAATATTAGTGTTCATGTGTAAAGGATGATTGCTATTATAATGCATATAATTATTGGCATAAGTATCTTTTCTATGTATTTTACTTAGAACATTTTTTTTTCTAAATCCTAACTCAAGTCAACATCTAAATAACATACTTTATGTCCTGTTTCACTACCTACAAATTTAAAAAAAAGAACTACTAGAATTCAACTGTCCCATGAGGGTATCAAAAGAACAAACAGGTCCACGAATGACAAAAAACAAATCATCTATAAACCTATGATAGTATAATGCGTTGGAGAAAAAACAATATTTGGTAATATTTCTTTTTCCCACCAACCCATCACGAGGCCTGCAAATGCAAGGGCTACCATGGCCCCCATCGCCACACCTTTTAACTGTTTACAATATTTATGATTGAAAAGAAAAAAATTGTTTTCTAACATTATTTCCAGTAAAGAATTGTACATTTTTACACTGGAAACATCAAAAGTAGTATATTTATATAAAAAGTTGGTTACAAATTCCAACCCCTCAATCTAAGTTATAGAAGTATATAAGGCTTGAACATTAACAACAGCCATATAAAATTCTCCATTACTTGAATCCAAAAAAATGTTGCTTAAATAAAACAACCGTATCCCATCTAAAAAGGACCACAAGTCCTTAATATAGGAAGCCAATTGCTGAACAAATGGATTCAAAACTGAATCTAAGAATAAGAATATTCCTTCTGTTGAACTCCCTGATGCTGAAACTATGGGCCAAAAGGGTGGATTCACCAAATTCTTATGTACTTTGGGTATACCGAAAAGTATACCCACTTTGGGATTATCAACTATCAGAAAATCGTAAAGTTCCATAGACAATTCATTGTTCATCAGTAGGTCATAGAGACAATATTGCACATATTTATGACTTCTAAGTATAACATCATAAGTTACTTCACAGTATTCATTTACATTGTTTAACATTTGCTCAATAGCCATTACACAGTCTTTGTTATACATTAAAACTAATCCACCCCCTTTATCAGCTTTCATACAACGTATCTGTCTTTCCTTACTAAAGTTCATCAAAAACTTCTTTTCATCACTTGCAAAATTGAAAAAATAGTGACTTGTTTTTTCATTCAACATTGACCTTACATCTTTCTCACAATAACTCTCAAAGACTTTCAAAGTCACATGTAGGGGAGGGTTATAGGTGGATGGTTTATGCAAAGTTTTTCTAACATTGATGTCTTTTATTATATATGCCAGATTAAGCTTTCTGATGTATAATTTTAATTCCAACAATGAATTAGCTACATTCGCCCTTCGGCTCGGAATGAAATTCAACCCAACAATAAAACATTTTGTTCCTTGTCTGTTAAAACAATGTCAGTCAAAGTGCATAGAGTTTCTTTACCACTTACTGCAGTCTCAACATTTAGTTCCTCTTCCGAAAATGACTTCTCCCTCTCGCCTGTTTGGAAACAGTTCTGTTCACCAACCCTGGTTTCACACCGTTTTTTAAACTCGACCCAGCAGTACCAGAGTTTCCTTCATTATTGGAAAAAACGCTCTTACTGTTGTCCGTTGAAGGACTAATGTTGGTCTGAATCTGGGAACCCTACCGTGTGATGTAGTACTCTCTTTCCGATTCTGATTTAAAGGCACAGTCACTCGTTTAACTGCTGCACTATAAGAGTTAATGGGACTAAATTGTGATGTGTTAGCTGTCTTTTTATCAGTGAAAAAGGCATAAGCCTTTCTATTCTTATACTCCTTCACATCCCAATCTATTTTACATATTTTTCTTTGAATGATCAACCTTTCTTGTTGATCAACTACCTCAAATATTGTGAAATAGCTCTCATCAAATTCTTTGTCTACTTCCAACTGTTCTCAGATTTCTTTATCTAATGCTTCCAACTGAGCTTTCAAAGTCTCTATGGTTACCTTATTACACTGGATTAGGAGTCTAAGAAAATAAATTCCAGTGTTATTGACATAGGTAACCACTTCTTTGAAAAAAGGTTCATCTTGTTGGACCCATTAGGCATTTTGAATAAATGGAGCCCCTTTGGTACAATTTTACTGCTGACACAATGTTCAAAATAGTTGTTTTCTATGATAAAAGCATGATACTTTTTAGCCCTTTTTCTAGTTCAAACAGTTGGCCGACTGATACATTGTCAGACAAAGTCTGTTCCAGTACACCCACACTCTGTGCAAAGGGATTGCTGGCAATACTCAAAACTGCAGCAATATCTTTATAAGGGAGTAGTGGGGGGAGTGGTGATCAAGCTTGAGCTAAATTTATTAGCTAATAGATTTGCTACGTCACCCTGGTCAGTGAAGGTTGTGCTATTTATCGCCAGTTCTGCACACTACCAAGCATTAACTTTAAGATTCCTGACAGCTGAAGAAGGCCTTGTGATTGTTCTTAGCCTGGAGGCTATCCTGACCTCAAAATTGGTTGCACTTAATCAGACCTTTTAGTTTCTTGTTCATTTGAAATCAGAGAGCTTTTATCTCTTTGAGAGTTACTCTTGCTAATTTTGGCCATGACATTTTTCTGTTGTTATACAGCTTTTTAAGGTAAGGATTTCACCAGTTTGGCTTGTTCATAGGTTGGTACTAAGCTATCAGCCCTAGGGCCTATACAAGCCTAGTCATAACAATTCCCTGGATATTTCTTCCTACAATATTTACTTCCCTGGACCCCTGTCTAGCAGGGCGACTGACATGATCACCGGGGTGAATTTCCTACCTCCCATCCAATCATCAAGGTTCCTTTTGAAGAGGGCCAAGGAGTTGCTCTGCTTGACATGTATGGGCAGTCTATTCCAGAGTATGGGGAGTCTCTGGGTCAGAAACCTATCCCTCCAGCGTGTTTTGTTCATTGTGATGACAAGGTTTAGATCCCTGGAGTGTGTGGCTCTGTGGGATTAGCACTTCTTTAAGTGGAGCATGTCCAACAGATCAGGGTTTGACATGGCCTTGTATGTTAAGCAGAGACTGCCTAGGAGTAGACGATATGTCACAGAGTATAGCGCGAGTTATTTTAGATGGACAGCATATGGCATCTTCTTTAGGCCTGTTATTCTTTTAGTGAGGTATTTCTGCGACTTTTCCAGCTGTTGCAGATGTCTTGTGAGTTACATACCAAATGAGGCATTATACTCTATAGTGGGTTTAATAAGGGATGTGTACAGTGGGACAATTACCTCCTTTTTTTCTGGATGAAAATCCTTATTGATGAGGTGTGCCACATAGAAGGATTTCCTGACTGTTGTGCAATGTGGTTATCGAAGGTGATACCACTGTCTGCCTGTGTCCCTAAGTCTCTTATCACACTTTCAGTGTTTAGTGTACTGCCACCTATGTGGTAATTCATGGGTACATGTTTTTTTCCCAAAGGGATAACTATGCATCTCTTGGCATTAAGTTTGAGCCCATGGCTCTGGCACCAAGCATCTGTTTCTGTAAGATCCTTTTGTAGAATATCAACATAATTTGGAGATTCAATAATGGCTCCCAGTTTCTGTTTTTGGTGTTAGATCTGGGCTTAATTCTGGTAGATATGGCAGCCTCAATGTAGTCATTTACATATTTGTACAGGGTTTCTGTAAATAATTTTGCATAGGTAGTTTTGTTCTCAGGGTTTGGGGGAGACGGTGACAAACCATCACTTAATAGGATGTAGTTTGCTTTTGTGCAGTTCCTGTTAAAGGTTTATTTGAGTTTTCCAGGTTGATTTTTATTTTGAGGGAGACAGCTTTGTGCCCCGACTTCACCATTGAGGACGTGGAATGGGGTGGTGAGGGTGCAATTCTCTCCCACTTTGGTGAGTTCAAGGTCTAATATGTTAGATCCTCTGGTTGGAGAGTGTGCTGTCTGGTCCAGGGTGTTTATTCTGATAAAGTCCAGGAAACGATGTGCCAGTAAGTTTGAGGTAGTGTACATTTCCATGTCTATAGTGGAGGTAGTTAAAGTCTCCCATGAATATAACATTTGGCTGCATGGTGAGCACCTCTAGTAGGCCTAGATAAGAGTTGTGAGTTTGTGGGTCATAAACGGTGACCAGTAGCTGGCCAGTACATGGTAGAGAACCTTCTCTATGGAGACTTGGATGTGGATTAACTCCAGGGCATCATCCTGTTTAACTGACCTAAAGTTATAGTTGCTGCTAACCCAGATTGAGGCATCTCCATTTTTAACCTGTCTGTGCTAAATGTGTGGAAAGCACTGTAGCCTTCCACTGCTGGAGTACATTCTATGGCTTTAAACTATGTCTCAGTAAGAGCACAGGTGTCTTGTTTAGCCTCCAAGCATTGAGTAGTAACACCATAAGATTCCTTTGATTTTTAATTTTTTTTTTTTGCTATGTTGGTAGTTTTGTCATTCTGACGTTTCCTAAAACAAATTGTAAGGGGATGGCTAAAGTTTTAGCCAATATCTGAAAGATGAGGTGGTTGCAGGTGCAGACCATCACTGGCAAACAAAAGTGGTTTATTAACCATGTACTCCCATGGTGACAGACATTGGATTCACCTGGACTGACACCAGAAACTAAGCCAATTATTAAAATCAATTATTTTCTGTTCGTACTGTAGCATCATATTTGGTGAAGACAGAATGCTGCTGAATGCAAGGCATGTAACTGTCTGTGACATATATTCAGAGAGATCCATAATGTTGCTTTTCATATAGTTCTTTCCAGTATGTTATGCACTGTCTGTTGCTGTATTGTGAAGTATACTGTACTTAGTGCCTTACAGTTAAAAGTCACACCTTCCCATTATGTAATACACTGTATATGACTATATCATGAAATATACTATACTTTGTGTCCTTACTGTTAAAAGCCACACCTTCCCATTACATTTTACACTGTATATAACTATATTGTGAAATATACTATACTTAATGCCCTTACAGTTACATGTAATGCCCTCACAGCACCTTGCAGACTGTCTATGTTTACACTGTGATGCATGCTATACTGTTTTGTTCTTGCAATTACCTGTAATAACCCACAATAACTTGTGCTCTGTCGGTGGTTATATTATGAGGTCAGCTGTTCTTCATTACAGTTACATCATGTTTAACCCTCTCAGTACCTTATGCACTGTCTTCTGATATGTTGTGAAATCTGCTACACTGAGTCCTTCAATCACATGTAATATCCTCACAGCACCTCGTGGGCTGTCTCTGTTTACACATTAAAATCTACTATACTATATAATCTGTTTTATAGTATAAAATCTTCTGCACTACTCTTCAGTACAGTTATATGTAATGATATCTTAGGGAGTCATGCACTGCCTGGGTTAAGGAGTAAAATCTTTTCTACCATGTGCCTTATCGGTGCTATTTAATACCTAGGCAGTACCTTATGCTTGTGGGTATGATGCAAACTTTGTACACATTTTGCCTGTACAGGGACATGTAATACCTACCAGCACATTATACACTGTCTATGATTAGAATGTGAAATCTGTTTGTATGCCATTATCTACATGTAATACACTTACATTGTCTATTTCAACCTACAGACATCCAAAATCTGAATAAAAGAGCTTGAAAAGTAGGTAAATCTGATCAAAAATCTGGGTCTTAATTAGCATAAAATCTGCATATCGAATGATACCACACACACACTTTCAGACACACAGACACACTTTTAGACACTGTGGGACACCTTACCATTCAGAAACACAGGTTTAAAAAATGAGTGACGGAAATATGCAAAATATAAGCATATATTATTGAGGCGATATGGCAGTGCATGGAAAAAAAAAACTTCAACCATTCAGTCTCATAGACAATTAATGATGTGAGCAAGTGATAATTTTGTAAAGGTGTTGAAAAAATGCTATGAGATGTTAATGCACTACTTCCTGTAGTCCATGGTTTGATTCCCCTTGACCTTCATTTGCCTGTTATGTGATTCTGAGCAAGTCACTTAACCAGACAGTGCTCTGGGCTAAGTATTAAAACAGCACATGTGAATCAGTGTTCTCCCCTTGGTGATAAATAAATTAATAAAAAAATAAAGCAAGTAAGCACAATATAAATCTGCCCTAAGGAATCACCCAAATGATATTACAGGAATTTTATCTTTCATTGCTTCCTACATGAGCATACTCACCAGCGAATACGGCAGTTGCCTTGCAGCTTGGAAGAGCATACTCATCTAAGTAAGAGAACTTCGACTCCTAAGATAAGTATGTTCATCCATAGCTAACTATAACCATTCTTCTTCAATTAATATACCTGCACGTTGCAAACTAAGCTGTAGACATGCAAGTGTACTATTAATAAAACAGAATGTTTACATTCAAAAATGAAAAGAAAAGCATTCTTCAATGTACACACACACAAGCCATTCATTTGTTTAACATAAATCCACTGGCAGGGATACTCTGTACCAATACAACTTGTAAATTAATTAATTCTTAACTCTTTTCAAGCACATTTCTAAATTCACTGTAGATTTCCTGACAGTGTTCACATCAATTCACTAGTTCTCTGTTTTTTTCCTGCCTCACATAAAGTCTGAATGTCATTCCAACCAAATAATCCTCTGCTTCATACAGCTAGAATCACTTCTTCCTGATGTGTTATAGCTTGCAAGGTTAGCTGTCCCACACAAATCAGAGAATTTAACTTTTTGGGACAGTCACATAGAAGTGTTCAATAAGAACTATCACCTGTGATAGAAATGCATTTCCGCAAATCATTTCTACAAAAGAATGTTGTAGATCTGATAATTTTTTACACCTATACACACACACACACACACACACATATATATATATATATATATATATATATATATATATATATTTCTTGGGTCTATATCAGAACATTGAATGTTTAATAGTTCGAATCACTAAAGGTCGACTTTTATTGATCAAACTATTAAAACAACTAAAGAGTGTAGGCAGGGCGGCAAGCCCCCCTGCACCCCCACACCCCCCGCTACGTAAATATACCAACTCCAAGACTGCACTACATTGAAATAAATGGATATCTCCCCTTACAGAGATTTCTGTTTACACGTTCGATATTCTCTCATTCGCTGTTGTCGTGTCGAAAATATCAGATTCGATATTGTCGGCTTTCGACAATGTATTAATAGACCCATATTTCTTAATAAACTACTGAAGTGAGATATTAAGGGACAAAATGATGGTAAGGAACTTTTGCTACTCCAGCATGTGTGTCAGCTGGATTTGTTCAACATATCACAAAAACAAAAAGGTCCATTACTGCAGTCACACAGACTTAATAATTGACATTAAATGTTAGAATTGTATTTAATGAGTTCTCACTGAAATCCGGAATTCAACATAAAATTAATTACAATAGACAATGATATTTACATAGTACTGATGGGACCATAGTTGTATGTTGTTTAATGTAATGTACAGAAGTGCACATTGACATTTTAACTTTTATAATAACATAATTTCTGTCAATGCTATTCAGATGAAGATGCTCCACAAAGAGAGGTTTAGTTCACAAGACGTGACTTATACAAATCTTAATTAAGAGAAGACACTCAGAACTTCATGTCACTCATGTTATTTAAAGCTAACTTCATTGTTTTTTGGCAAATACCAGCAGCTGAGAGGAGCACCAGTATCCTATGCACTGCATATGGATATAGTGTGAAATCTGTTCCATTTTGCAATACTACAGTTAAATGTATTACCCTTTAGCACTATATGCATTGCCTATGGTAATAGTGCGAAACCTACACCATTATTTGCACTCACAGTTGTAGATAATACCTTCCTAATGCCCTATGCACTGTCTATGATTAGGGTATGATATCTAAGGCACAGTGTGCCCTACCAGTTACAGTGGATATAGAAAATGTACACACCCATGTTAAAATGCCAGGTTTTTGTGATTTAAAAAATGAGACCTCAATAAATAATTTCAGAACTTTTCCCACCTTTAATGTGACCTATAACTGTACAATTCAATTGAAAAACAAACAAATCTTTTAGGGGAAAAATATAAAAAGTAAAAAAGCATACAATAAGCTGGTTGCATAAGTGCACACACCCTTAAAGTAATACCTTGTTGAATCATCTTTTGATTTAATTACAGCATTCAGTCTTCTTGGGTACACACCTGCCATCAATTAAAGAGACTCTGATTAACCCCAAATAAAGTTCAGCTGTCCTAGTAAGGTTTTCCTAACATTTAGTCAGTTGCCTGCTACAGCAAAAGCCATGGTTCACAGAGAGCTTGCAAAGCTTCAGAGGGATCCCGTTGTTGAAAAGTATCAGTCAGGAGAAGGGTACAAAAAAAAGTCCATAGTATTGGATATACCATGAAACATAGTGGAGACAGTCATCAAAAAATGGAAAAAATATGGGACAACAGTGATGTTGCAATGAACTGGACATCCCTCCAAACTTGATGAAAAGACAAGATGAATACTGGTTAGGGAGGCTGCTAAGAGACCTACAGCAACACTGAAGGAGCTGCAGGAATGTCTGACAAGTACTGGTTGTGTACTATATGTGACAACAATCTCCCATATTCTCCATATGCCAGGGCTATGGCGTATGGTTGCAAGACAGAAGCCTTTTCTTACACAGAAAAACTTCCAGGCCAGGCAAAAATTTGCCATCAAGTCTCCCAAAAAAGTGGAAAAATGTGTTATGATCTGATGAGACCAAGGTTGAACTTTTTGGCCACAATTCCAAAAGGTATGTTTGGTGCAAAAACAACACTTCACATAACCGGAAGAACACCATCCCCATGGTGAAGCATGATGGTGGCAGTATCATGCTTTGGGGTTGCTTTTCTTCAGCTGGAACTGGGGCTTCAGTCAAGGTGAAGGGAATTCTAAACAGTTCCAAATACCAGCAACTTTTGGCCCAAAACCTTCAGGCGTCTGCTAGAAAGCTGAAGATGAAGAGGAATTTCACCTTTCAACATGACAATGACCCCAACCATACATACAAATCAACAAAAGAATGGCTTCACCAGAAGGAAATTAAAGTTTTGGAATGGCCCAGCCAGAGCTCAGACCTAAATCCAATAGAAAATCTGTACGGTAACCTGAAGAGGGCTGTGCACAATCTGACAGATTTGGATCGCTTTCTCAAGGAAGAGTGGGCAAATATTGCCAAGTCAAGATGTGCCATGCTGATAGACTCCTACCCAAGAAGACTGAATGTTGTAATTAAATCAAAAGGTGTTTCAACAAATTATTAGTTTAAGGGTATGCACACTATTGCAATCAGCTTATCGTAGGTTTTTTTATTTTTTATATTTTTTCCCGTAACAGATTTGTTTGTTTTTTTAATTGAATTGTACAGGTTATAGGTCACATTACATTAAAGGTGAGAAAAGTTTTTAAATGATTTATTGTGGTCTCATTTTTTTATATTACAAAAACCTGGTATTTTAACTGGGGTGTGTATACTTTTTATATCCACTGTATATTGAATACTCCCTGAATGTCTTATGCCCTGGGTATTACTCCATTAAAATAACATTTTCCCAGAGCAGTTAATGCACTCTAAATTACTGGCTGTTAGTTATACAGGGATCCATATCCACATCATTTCATTGGTGGGTGTGCACCCCCCCACACACACACACATACACACACACACTGTTTACCTGGCCTAAATGGCCACACCTCTGAGCCCTAAGTGATATTTCAGTAGAACTCAGTCCACCAATGACATGATTAATGCACAGTGATGCCTCTCCTGTGTTGTTCATTACTCTCTGTGATATACCATGCGACTACAGACACACTTAGCCACCTGCTTCTGAATCTTGTACCCATTTGTACAATGGCTGAGATGTGATCCACACTGTGTCTTGTATGGAGAGTAGACTGACCTCTGAGTCTAGCTACCGCTATTTAAACTTAACTTATCATGCTTTGACATAATTTCCCAGTACCAAGTTAGATTCCCAGAACAGGTTCTTCTGTAATCTGTAAAGGTCACCTAAGGCAACATTGGCATCAGGTCTCTTCTGGAGCTGCATTGTCTGAAAAAACATCAGAAACCACCTCCCCTCAAAAAGTATCCCTGTGACACCCAATAGATCCTGATAAAGTTTGTTTGTGTCTTTTGGCTTTATCCTGATAAAGTACTCCAGGAATATATATTAGGAAACAATCTACCAACATGACAGACTATCCATTTTCACTGATTTCCAGTTTTGTGAGAGACTCATTCTCCGATATGTACTATACATGCACATTATGCTATATAGATTTTTGTCCAGATCAAATCATACCATATTGGCTTGCAAACTCATGCTTCACTTAACTTGGATTTGCACTTTTGACAGTGCAAATTTTAATTGCATCAAATGTAAGAAAAAGTCAGCTTCATTAACACATTAATATTAGTATAAGTACTTGTAAATAATATTGTTGCAGTCAGCAAAAGTATGCCAGAATAATATTATTCAGCAAGATAAATGAGTGAAACAATGCACCCAGAAATAGGTTCACTCATAGTATTAGGTTTTAAATCCTTTCGGTTTCCTACCTCTGTATGATATAGGATGCAACTTAAGATTTTTCATGAAAGTTGCAACATACAGCTGTACAAAGAGGTACTGTGTGATGCAGCCAGCTGATCGTGGCATCTTTTCCAGTTTGATGGGTTCTTGAAATCATAGTTTACCCCTAATAAGTGTATCTTGCCTTATGTGTGATCTCCTTACTAAAAACAGTATTAAAGTTGTTAAATAAGCCAATGCTTTTAGCAATCTTGGTGGCATAGGGGGATAAACCCCTGACTATGACACAGGCAACCCAGCTTCCATCAGCAGCTTGGCTAGTAGGGAAGAAGGGGCACTCTTGTCTTGGGAGGCTGCATGCTGACAGCTAGCTCTCTACTGGAGAGGATGAAGACTCATCCTGGTGGATTGGAAGACAGGAGGTGATATATTCACCCCTTAAGCCTGGTAGACACAATGCATGCCATTGTGGTTCCTTGTTGCCCAGCCAGGCCTATAGAGAAGTGTACTAAACATGTGGGGCAGGTAGACGGATTTAGTAAAACACTTGCCCACATGGAAGACAACACTTCTACCGGAGCTTAACGTATGCCTCCAGACTGTGTGAAGTCCATTGCAGTGACTTCAGCCCTAAAACATTGAAAGGACAGATGAATCTCTAGGGTGGGACAGGAAAATAGACTTGATGGTCATAGGGTACTGGCAAAAAAATGATCTTAAAAAAAAAAAAGAAAGAAAGAAAAAAAATGAAGACAATGTCACACTCAAAATGTAAAGATTTAAAATCTCTAGAAATTCAGGTGGGCTAAAATTAAATTCACCCTAGAATGCTTTATAATAACAATAATACAGCATTATAGAAATCAGAAGAAAGTGCATTTATTAGTCATCATTCTAAAGGCATTAGAGTAGGGAAAAAGATAATTATACAGTGCAGTACAACTGACAATTTAGCCAAAATTGTTTGAATCTGACAAGTGAGCATTGCTTTGATTCTGAGGTTAATTACAAGTACAAGGAGTCCTGCCCACTGCAAGCCTCAAAACAATTATATCTAATGTGTGAGGTATGCCAAGATAAAGGAAACCATCTACACTTTGCTGTGCTAATTTTAAACATTAAATTAATGCTGGACACATGAATTTAGCATATGTTACTAGGAATTGTCAGCCCAGACTCCTTCAAGCAACAGTATTGTACATGCCAGACAGGAAAAGAACACATACTGAGAGTAAAGCCCCATATGGTCTTTTTCTGGGACTTCATCTGTCATAAAAATAATTTTACGGCTGACATAATCCTGTATTACTGACTGAACATTCTTTGTAGTGATAATGGCAATTTGTTTACACAGATCTGATAATTTATATTCCTTACTGATCTTTCCACTGATGTTAGAGGTTTTCAAACACTTAGCTCAAATGCTTTATAAATAAAATATATTTCTATTTGAGACTGTTTTATAAATAAATTATATACCCATTTTTATGCAGAAATAGATTTCCTGATATATATTATGTAAGAAATATTTACATATATAAAGGCAAAACAGATTGCATTAGAAAACATTAGGAACAGAGAAATAAATTGTTTTATAAACATCATGCTGTTGTGTTTGCATTCTCCGTGTTGATCATTTTGCTAAAAGAATTTTAAGCATCTTGGGTATCAGTGGCAAATCTGCCTCAGTTTTGTTTAATGATTACTAAATCAGATAAATGCTAATACATGGTAGCACTTTTGTGTTTGTTTGTTAGTTTATGTGTTTGTTTTTTAATCCATTTAATGATTAGGATTATATCTGTGATCTCTTATAGCAATAACCCACATCTGGGTGTGGCTAATGCTGAATTTACCGATGGTTGGCATGATTTGGTCATGGCCGTGAAGCCTGAGTGACCAGACGAAGCCAACCGTGGGTAAATCCAGCATTATCCACACCCAGCCGTGGGTTATTGCCAGTGGTGGCTGGTGACTTCAAATTAAAGGGGGATGCAGGAGACAGCTGAATGGGTGGGGCCAATGGGATGGGGTATGGTCAACAAGAAAGGGGTGGAGCTATATTAAAAACCACAACAACTGGAACTTTAATTAAATACACTGACCTGGATGTCAAACTGTCATTATGAGAGTCCAGTCAAGACAAAATGAAGAGTAGAAGAAAAAATATTTCAATGCATTGGCTACATGACAGCTTACTTAATATCTAGGTGGAAATACAGAGGTTGTGAGGCAGAAGTCTAAACCTCAAAATGCACTCTCTTGAGCCACTCCTAAAAATGAAGAACATTGATATCTGTGCAGTAACTGAGACCTGGTTCAAGGTTCTAGAGAGCACTCCTGCAATACCAGGCTACCATTCTTACCACACTTTTTGGCCACAAAACCAAGACCGAAACACTAAAGGTGGAGGAGTGTCCATATTCACCAAGGATATTCACACCTCCAGGCTAGTTGCCCAACACAATGCATCTGAAATTCTCCAGGTGCAACTAACACTAGGTATGACTGCAATCCAAATTCTAGCTTGCTACAGATCCCCCACCATGCCCCGGGATTCTCACTACACCTTTCTAAACATACTGGAAAATATTAAGATACAACCAAACACCTTAATACTGGGTGATTTCAACTACCCTGGGATTAATTGGGAAAATTACCTGGGTACCAACTCCTTTTCCCAGTGGTTCATGGAATTCATAAATCCCAACGCTCTGGATCAACTAATCCATTGTCCAACAAGGGGAGCCAATATCCTAAACCTGGTCATTACCAACATGGGAGATAGATGCTCCACACCAGTGGTCATCCCCTCATTGGTCAGGTCTGACCATAAGCAAATCACCTTTGACATCCACATCCTACCCCCACCCCCAGTAAGGAAACCTCCTTAAAAAACTTCTCCAAAACCAACTTCATGCTACTGAAGTCAGAAGTGACACACTTAACAACACCCACGCAGACGGGATCTGGAAGTTCGACTGCAGAATCCTACACTAAGGCACTGTACGACCACATCCACTCGTGCATGAATCGTGCCATTCCAAATAGAACCAAGATGCTCTTCTCCAAAAAAAGGAAGTCAATGTGGTGGTCCCCTGTAATAAACAAACTATACAACAGAAGGAAGAAACTGTTGCAGAAAAGAGGAAAATCCCAGGATGCAAAAAACTCCCTCACCAGTCTCAGTAAGAAGCTGAGATCCCTCATAAAATCCTCAAAAGCTAGTTACAAAAATAAAATTGCCAAAGATCCCAAAGACAACCACAATGCATTCTATAGTTATGTCAAGAATCTAAATGGCAATGCTCAGATCTGCTCTGAGCTACAACAGAATGGCATTAACTATACTGATCCCAAGGATATTGCCAATATCCTGGCAGATCGATTTAGTGCAAACTTCACTTCCCTCTCACCCCCTAAAGGGCCCATTTCAATACCAAAAGATTGCCAAATTCCGATAATCACGGCCACACAGGTAGAAACCGCACTCTCCAAAGCTAAGAATACAGCATCCATGGGACCAGATGACATCCCAGGCTGTGTACTACATGAACTACAAAATGAACTGGCACCTCACCTAAGTGTCATGTTTAATCATAGCCTCACCTCAGGCTTCATGCCCACTGAGTGGTGCACAGCTACAGTTATCCTGCTCCACAAGGGAGGATCTGCCTTGGATCCTGGGAACTACCGTCCCATCAGTCTGACAAGCCTGATCTGCAAGGGCATGGAATGCATTATCATGGAACTTATAAACAAAGACATTGGCAACCTTAAACACTGGACCCCACCCAGTTTGGGTTTGTGAAGGGCCGATAGTGTCTCCTGAATCTGATTGACTTCTTCTAATCAGTCTCCAGAGCTGTGGACGAGGGTAAGGTGATCCACACAGCCTATCTGGACCTCGCCAAGGCCTTCAACACCATCCCCCACTCTGGAATCATAGATAAACTTACTAAGCTTGGCATAAATCCCTACGTCACTCGATGGATTCCCAACTGGCTTACTGACAGAACCCAGACTGCAAAAGTAGCCAACTCCAAATCCAGCTCCAGACAAGTGACAAGTGGAGTACCTCAGGGTTCAGTCCTGAGACCACCCTTGTTTGGCATCTAATTCTCTGAAGTACAGGCCAACACTAAGGGACTCTGGCTAACAAAGTTTGCAGATGACTGCAATCTGGAAGCCATTATTGAATCCCCAAATGATGTGGATATTCTACAAAAAGGCCTTATAGAAACAGATGCCTGGTACCAGAGCCATGGGCTCAAGCTTAATGCCAAGAAATGTATAGTTATCCCCTTTGGAAAAAAACATATACACATGAATTACCACATAGATGGCAGGACGCTAAACATCGAAAGTGTGATGAGAGACTTAGGGGCACAGGTGGACAGTGGTCTCACTTTCGATAACCACATTGCCACAACAGTCAGGAAATCCTTCTATGTGGCACACCTCATCACTAAGGGCTTTTCATCCAGAAAAAAGGAGGTCATTGTCCCACTGTACTCATCCCTCATTAGACCCTTTATAGAGTATAATGCCCCATTTGGTATGTACCTCACAAGACATCTGCAACAGCTGGAAAGGCCACAGAAATACCTCACTAAAAGAATCATAGGCCTAAAGCAGATACCATATGTTGACAATCTAAATAAACTCCAGCTATACTCTGTGGTATATCGTCTACTCAGAGGTGATCTCTGCTTAACATACAAGGCCATGTCAAACCCTGAGCTGTTGGATATGCTCCACTTAAAGAAATCCCAATCCCTCAGAGCCACAAGCTCCAGGGATCTAAACCTTGCCATCACAATGAACAAAACATGCTAGAGTGATAGGTTCCTGACCCAGAGACTCCCCATACTCTGGAATAGACTGCCCACACATGTCAAGCAGAGCGCCTCATTGGCCCTCTTCAAAAGGAACCTTGATGATTGGATGGGAGATAGAAAATTCACCCCGGGGATCATGTCAGTCGCCCTGCTAGACAGGGGCCCAGAGAAGTAAATATTTTGGGAAGAAATATCCAGGGAATTGGGAATTGTTATGGCTAGGCTTGCATAAGCCCTAGGGCCGATAGCCTAGTACCAACCTATGAACCTATGAAAAAATAAATTACTTTTTAAATACATTACTGGAATGCCAGTCAAAATCAAGTATAAAAAACAAGCAGCACTCAACTCAAACCACTTCTTCTTGCACTGCTTTATAAAATTACCAAATAACATGCTGAAAGTTGCAATCTCTGTGATACCCCCACTTGTAAAAATGTTTGTTATCCAAAAAAGACCTGCTGCCTGACAACAGCTATCTACTTGTTTCATGGGGAAGATATGATCAAAGTAAAAAATGAACAGCAAACAAGAAACAAGCTCAAGATAAATTGCTTAAAGGATTACTGCACAAGTTATGGACCACACGACAGATTGGCATTCTGTTTAGTTTACGGGTAAAGCCTGCAAAGATGACTGCAAGTATCCAACAAATGTAATGAGCTTCTGAAAATACTGTAATCCTTTCCTTTATTACAAATACTGTCATATGCATTTCAATAACTAAGGCTTACACATTTTCTAGTTATGTAAATATTCGCTGCATGGCAACAACAAAAAGGCTTTCAATGTTGGTAATTCTTTAACAGTATGCTTATTGAAGCTTACTTGCATCTGACAAGCTTACCTGATGGTCATTAAAGCATTGCTACATAAACATAGAGTAACAGGGCACTGCAACAGTATGTGTTGTCTGAATAATAAGAAACATAAATCAACAGTATAAAAATTTTACAGAAAATCAGAACATTCTGCAAAATCAAGGACAGATGAAAAGCCACTGTCATACTTGTGTCTACCTTAGATGGGGGAATACTCTGCATACTTACACTGCATAACTGCTTCTTGCCTTGCTTGGACACATCCAGTGTCACTACGTGGGGGAATGGGGTGCAACAAGTATGTCACAATTTGAAATGTCTCTGGCTGACGGTGATGGCTCTGACACTCATACCTCTCAACCTCAGAGCAAGAAATATGGACATACATAGAAATGGGACACAGGTCCAAAAATAAGGACACATTTTAAATATTGCTCTTATAAACTTAAAAAGATAATAGAATAGTAGTAGGTCTTGCATTAGTATGAATTTTATGAAGGGTATAAAATCTAAAACTCAAATGTCTGCCATTATTTTCTAACTTCAATCTTTAAGGATTTGCCAGTAATTTGCCAGAAATCCACAATTTTATGAAAAATGGACCAAAAATATGATGCAAAAATATAAAATTGCCACACAATACAGCTGAGAACCTGTCAAAGAAGGAACACCTTTTTAATATTAGTACTGTTAACTTGAGCAATTGACAAAATAAGAGACTCTACATGCATTTCTGAAATAAAAGTAATCTATAACTCTGATCATTACAGTTATTTATAATTGTAAACCCTCCACATTTTCTTCCAAAATTGCCATTTTGCGGAAGGATTATTAGGGGGAGAGCAACATTCTGAGTCAAAATTGGGGACAGTTGAGAAGTTTGGATATTCCTAAGCAATTTATTTGCACATACCTCTCAACCTCTTAATGCAGGAAATCTGGACAGGGCCAAATATATTGGGGGAACATACAAACAGTACTAAAAATTGCTCTTGTATAAACTTAAGCCAGTTGATAGAATAGCAGGTCTTGCTTTAGCATTATTCTGAAGGTTATGATGTCTGAAAATCAATGTCTGTCATTATTTAGTGACTTCATTCCTAAATGATTTGCCAGAAAATCACAAATTTTATGAGGAACAAACCAAAAATAAGAAGCAAAAATCTATTCATTCTGCAAAAATCGGGACAGTTGGGAGGTATAGTTCAGCCGGGGTTGTCTTTGAGTTTGCTGCCTTTCCCCTCTTACAAAATCATGGTCAACTGGAGCCTCCCAGCTGCAGCCATCCCAATGTCCCATTCCTTGGTTATTTCGCCCCATTTACCATAAAAACTGTTATGTGCATACTGCTTTACTTCTGCGATGATTTGGATTTCATTTGAAAGTTTTATTCTGAATTTTACAGCACAAACACTAATACATATCTGCTAAGCAAATCAATGCGGTGTCACAATGAAAATAGACTTAGCATTAAAACTTCTCTGCCCTTGAAACTCACATTCATTGAAACAGCATTGAAACCCACATTCAAAGAAAAGACATTTTGCCAGTGCAGATAAAGATTAACTTTGGACTGTTTTCAAATCATAGACCCCTTGAACTCTTTGATACACCTTCCTGGTTGTATTAAATTATATTCCTTGTACAATACAGTTGTTAGAGGGCATTTTAAATTTGTTTTGAATATTTTCCAGTAAACAATGAAACAAAATGCATGCACCAATAATGACAAAACTGCCAAATTCAGAACATTTTCATCATAAAAGTCTACTCAAACTTCTATAGTCCACTAGTATAGTAAATATGCACAATCTCTGAAGAAGTAAAAGTCATCTAAATAATTCCACATCAAGGAAATCTGTAACTAATGAAGAGGTTGCTGCTAGCAAACAACTTTATATGTCATTGTTTCATCTACAAATAAAGTGCCTGTTGCCCTTGAGGAATAAATTGCCTATGTTGTATTAAAAAAATAAGCTAGTAATATCGCAATAGGGAATGGATGGCAAGCTAATAACAGGTTCATAGTTAATAGGCATCTTCGCCAAAAAGGAATGCAGCATCCACCCCCTTTACAACACAGTACAGTATCAGCAATGCATCTACCTAATGTGGAGGTAGAACCCACAGCCTTCTGCATCAAAATCAAGTACACTATCTGTTGTGCTATTAACAATGCAAGCCAGCACAGCATAAGCAGCACTAAACTTTTGTTTCCCTGCAGCTCTCAGCTCCTTGTAATATCTACTCGACACTCTGCTGTATCTCTGAACTTTGCAGCTCAAAAAATCTGGAAAAAGCCAAAATTTATTGGGGGGGTGGGCAAAAGCCCAAAAACCAGGGACAGATTTTAAACATTACTTGTATAATATTGGAATATTGCTAGAATAAAATTATGTGTTACCACCATACATTTCACTGCAAAGTCTTGAACCCAGGGGATCCTGTGCAAAACTGTCAAAGGAACATACCACTATGCTAGATCAGCTGTTTTGTGAAAGAGAGGAAGACTAAAACTTAGATGGCTACCATTTAGTGAATTCAGTTCTCACCATAGCTCTCAACCTCTTAGCAAAAAACACGTGGACAAAGCCAGTAATGGGGGAGTACAGCCCCCAAACATATTCAGTGAATTCAGTTCACACCATAGCTCTCAACCTTAGCACAAAAAACCTGGACAAAGCCAATAATGGGGGAATACAGTCCCAAAAAATAGGGACAAATTTCAAATATCCATGTTATAAACTTAAAAAATTGCTAGAATAATTATAGGTGAATCCATTGAAAGACAAACAGACATACCTCTTACCAGGCTGAGCAAGGAAAGATTGATGGTTAGTTGCTTGTCTGGTGCCAGGTCTGTCTAACACACTCACTCTAATCCTTCAAAAGCAAATACCAGGATGATTCTTTTGCCATAGTACATGTGGGTGTCAAATAACTTCAGATGGACCTCCCTGGACTATATGAAGACAGACATGATAGAGCTCTCCGACTTTGTGTCCCGGGAGGTATAAGCATAGGTGCCAGAAGCTGTTGAAGACTGGGGGGGGGGTGGAGGATGAGAGGGGCACTTAGTGATCTAAACTGCAATTTTTTTAAACATTATTTACTCCCACAATATAGGTTCACTTAGAGGACATTTTAAGCTTGGCCAGTTTTCCTTTTCATGCTTGAATTAACATGTCCTGATTGATTTATCTATCCCATGGCTGTTAATTGTATATTAGCCCTAGTGAGAATAACTGTGATCATACCATAGATAATTTGAGGGGACGCCATGTAAGGGATGCAGCATTTAGGAACTGCCTCTATCCATTAGTGGCATGAGGGGCAACCCTGGAGTACATATTCTGTAACCTTCCTTAGATCCAAGTTGCATTTAAATATGTACAGGGACGAGCTTTGTTTTACTTGAATGAATAGTCTGTAACCCCTACCGCTCCTGCAAGAGCCCCCTCCCTAGCCATTACAGTGTTCTATTACTTGGCTATTTCTCCTCAGTTACCATAAACACTATTCAAACCTGTCAGTGTGCATACTGTTTCCTTATTTACTTCTACAACGATTACAGTAATTGAAATAAAATAGCACAAATACCGAACCATTTGCTAAACAAACAATACAGTCTCACAATTAAAACAGACTTAGCATGAGCAGTCAACTTCTCAGCCCTTGAAACTCACATTCATTGAAACGGCATTAAAACTCACATTCAAAGAAAATGCATCTGGCCAGTGGAAGATTACATTTAGCTTTGGGTTCTTTTAAAATCAGTTTCTTAGCACACATTTTTAGACATGCATATGTGTTTTGATTCACCTTTCTGAATGTATTAAATTATATTCCTTGTATAATACAGCACCACTTGTTAGAATGTGTTTTAAATTTGTAGTTTTGAACAGTCTTCTAGTAAGCAATGAAACAAAATGTACGAATCAATAATGACAAAACTACCAATTTCAGAAAATTTCTGCCATAAAAGGCCACTCAAACTTCTGCAATTACAATCCGCCAATATCAGTAAATATCTAAAATCTCTGAGTAAAGTCATCTAAATAATTTCACATTAAAGAGATCTGTAACTAATGAAGAGCTTGCTAATAGCAAACAGCTTTATATTTTATTGTTTCATCTACAAATAAAATGCCTGTTGCCCTTGAAGAATAAATTGCCTATATTGCATAAAAAATGGTAAGCTAGTAATATTGCAGTTGGGAATGGACGACAAACTGATAATAGGTTCATTGTTACTAGGTAACTCCTCCACAGAACATTCACAGGACTGCAGCATCCACTCCCATTAAAGTACAACATCAGGGATCCAGTTCATCTACATACTGTGGGAGTAGCACCCACAGCCTTCTGCTTTAAACACAAGTACACTACTTGTGCTACAAGCAATGCAAGCACACTTGGAATAAATAGCACTAAACTTCTCTTACCCTGAAGCTCTCAGCTTCTTGTAAAATCCTCACTCAACTTCTTGAATCGCAAGTGGTGATATGGGTAGAGAATTCAGGCTGTTACTTCTTGTACCTAAAGTACAGGGTTTGAGTCTGAATGACACTAACCACCAGGTATACCTAACTGGGGCATTTACACACACCAAAACACACACGCACACACAGCATTTACACACACCAAAACACACACGCACACACACATGCACATACAAACACAGACACACACACACACGCACACAAACACACACACACACACACACACACACACACACACACACACACACACACACACACACACACACACACACACACACACACACACACACACACACACACACACACACACACACACACACACACACACACACACCAACCAGCATATAAAAGAAACACAATCCCTGCAGCAGCATATAACATAAACACAATCCCCCCAGCAGCAGCATATAACAGAAACAAAATCCCCCCAGCAGCAGCATATAACAGAAACACAACACCCCAGCAGCAGCATATAACAGAAACACAATCCCCCCAGTGGCAGCATATAACAGAAATACAAGTCCCCCAGCAGCAGCATATAACAGAAACACAATCCCCCCAGCAGCAGCATATAACAGAAACAAAATCCCCCCAGCAGCAGCATATAACAGAAACACAATCCCCGAGCAGCAGCATATAACAGAAACACAATCCCCCCAGTGGCAGCATATAACAGAAATACAAGTCCCCCAGCAGCAGCATATAACAGAAACACAATCCCCCCAGCAGCAGCATAAAACAGAAACACAATCCCCCCAGCAGCAGCATATCACAGTAACACAATCCGCCCAGCAGCAGCATATAACAGAAATACAATCCCAGCAGAAGCAGTATAGAACAGAAACACAATCCCCCCAGCAGTCGCATATAAGAGAAACACAATCCCCCCAGCAGCAGCATATAACAGAAACACAATCCCTGCAGCAGCATATAACAGAAACACAATCCCCCCAGCAGCAGCATATAACAGAAACACAATCCCCCCCAGCAGCAGCATATAACAGAAACACAATCCCAGCAGAAGCAGTATATAACAGAACCACAATCCCCCCAGCAGCAGCATATAACAGAAACACAATCCCAGCAGAAGCAGTATATAACAGAAACACAATCCCCCCAGCAGCAGCAGCATATAACAGAAACACAATCCCCCAGCAGAAGCATATAACAGAAACACAATCCCCCAGCAGCAGCATATAACAGAAAAACAATCCCCTCAGCGGCAGCATATAACAGAAATACAAGTCCCCCAGCAGCAGCATATAACAGAAACACAATCCCCCCAGCAGCAGCATATAACAGAAACACAATCCTCCCAGCAGCAGCATATAACAGAAACACAATCCCCCCAGCAGCAGCATATAACAGAAACACAATCCCAGCAGAAGCAGTATATAACAGAAACACAATACCCCCAGCAGCCGCATATAAGAGAAACACAATCCCAATGCAGCAGCATATAACAGAAACACAATCCCCCAGCAGCAGCATATAACAGAAACACAATCCCAGCAGAAGAAGTATATAACAGAAACACAATCCCCCCAGCAGCTGCATATAAGAGAAACACAATCCCCCCAGCAGCATATAAGAGAAACACAATCCCTCCAGCAGCAGCATATAACAGAAACACAATCCCCCAAGCAGCCACATATAACAGAAACACAATCCCCCCCAGCAGCAGCATATAACAGAAACACAATCCCCCCAGCAGCAGCATATAACAGAAACACAATCCCCCCAGCAGCAGCATATCACAGTAACACAATCCGCCCAGCAGCAGCATATAACAGAAATACAATCCCAGCAGAAGCAGTATAGAACAGAAACACAATCCCCCCAGCAGCAGCAGCATATAACAGAAACACAATCCCCCCAGCAGCAGCATATAACAGAAACACAATCCCCCAGCAGCAGCATATAACAGAAACACAATCCCAGCAGAAGCAGTATATAACAGAAACACAATCCCCCCAGCAGCAGCATATAACAGAAACACAATCCCAGCAGAAGCAGTATATAACAGAAACACAATCCCCCCAGCAGCAGCATATAACAGAAACACAATCCCCCCAGCAGCAGCATATAACAGAAACACAATCCCCCCAGCAGCAGCATATAACAGAAACACAATCCCCCCAGCAGCAGCATATAACAGAAACACAATCCCCCCAGCAGCAGCATATAACAGAAACACAATCCCCCCAGCAGCAGCATATAACAGAAACACAATCCCAGCAGAAGCAGTATATAACAGAAACACAATCCCCCCAGCAGCCGCATATAAGAGAAACACAATCCCAATGCAGCAGCATATAACAGAAACACAATCCCCCCAGCAGCAGCATATAACAGAAACACAATCCCAGCAGAAGAAGTATATAACAGAAACACAATCCCCCAGCAGCTGCATATAAGAGAAACACAATCCCCCCAGCAGCATATAAGAGAAACACAATCCCTCCAGCAGCAGCATATAACAGAAACACAATCCCCCAAGCAGCCACATATAACAGAAACACAATCCCCCCCAGCAGCAGCATATAACAGAAACACAATCCCCCCAGCAGCAGCATATAACAGAAACACAATCCCTGCAGAAGAAGTATATAACAGAAACACAATCCCCCCAGCAGCATATAAGAGAAACACAATCCCTCCAGCAGCAGCATATACCAGAAACACAATCCCCCCAGAAACAGCAATAACAGAAACACAATCCTTGCAGAAGCAGTATATAACAGAAACACAATCCCCCCAGCAGCAGCATATAACAGAAACACAATCCCCCAGCGGCAGCATATAACAGAAACACAATCCCAGCAGAAGCAGTATATAACAGAAACACAATCCCCCAAGCAGCAGCATATAACAGAAACACAATCCCCCCAGCAGCAGCATATAATAGAAACACAATCCCCCCAGCGGCAGCATATAACAGAAACACAATCCCAGCAGAAGCAGTATATAACAGAAACACAATCCCCCCAGCAGCAGCATATAACAGAAACACAATCCACCCAGCGGCAGCATATAACAGAAACACAATCCCAGCAGAAGCAGTATATAACAGAAACACAATCCCCCCAGCAGCAGCATATAACAGAAACACAATCCCCTCAGCGGCAGCATATAAAAGAAACACAATCCCCCCAGCAGCAGCAGCATATAACAGAAACACAATCCCCCCAGCAGCAGCATATAACAGAAACACAATTCCCCCAGCAGCAGTATATAACAGAAACACAATCCCCCCAGCGGCAGCATATAACAGAAACACAATTCCCCCAGCAGCAGCATATAATAGAAACACAATCCCCCCAGCGGCAGCATATAACAGAAATACAATCCCAGCAGAAGCAGTATATAACAGAAACACAATCCCCCCAGCAGCAGCATATAACAGAAACACAATGCCCCCAGCGGCAGCATATAACAGAAACACAATCCCAGCAGAAGCAGTATATAACAGAAACACAATCCCCCCAGCAGCAGCATATAACAGAAACACAATCCCCTCAGCGGCAGCATATAACAGAAACACAATCCCCCCAGCGGCAGCATATAACAGAAACACAATCCCCCCAGCAGCAGCATATAACAGAAACACAATCCCCCAGCAGCAGCATATAACAGAAACACAATCCCCCAAGCAGCCACATATAACAGAAACACAATCCCCCCAGCAGTAGCATA
Source organism: Protopterus annectens (assembly GCF_019279795.1). Lineage (NCBI taxonomy): Eukaryota > Metazoa > Chordata > Ceratodontiformes > Protopteridae > Protopterus > Protopterus annectens. The sequence goes on along the minus strand of NC_056740.1, from coordinate 509,003,005 downwards.
TAACAGAAACACAATCCCCCCAGCAGCAGCATATAACAGAAACACAATCCCCCCAGCAGCAGCATATAACAGAAACACAATCCCCCCAGCAGCAGCATATAACAGAAACACAATCCCCCAAGCAGCCACATATAACAGAAACACAATCCCCCCAGCAGCAGCATATAATAGAAACACAATCCCCCCAGCGGCAGCATATAACAAAAATACAATCCCAGCAGAAGCAGTATATAACAGAAACACAATCCCCTCAGCGGCAGCATATAACAGAAATACAATCCCAGCAGAAGCAGTATATAACAGAAACACAATCCCCCCCAGCAGCAGCATACAACAGAAACACAATCCCCCCAGCAGTAGCATATAACAGAAACACAATCCCCCCAGCAGCAGCATATAACAGAAACACAATCCCCCAAGCAGCCACATATAACAGAAACACAATTCCCCCAGTAGCAGCATATAACAGAAACACAATCCCCCCAGCAGCAGCATATAACAGAAACACAATCCCCCAGCAGCAGCATATAACAGAAACACAATCCCCCAAGCAGCCACATATAACAGAAACACAATCCCCCCAGCAGCAGCATACAACAGAAACACAATCCCCCCAGCAGTAGCATATAACAGAAACACAATCCCCCCAGCAGCAGCATATAACAGAAACACAATCTCCCCAGCAGCAGCATATAACAGAAACACAATCCCCCCAGCGGCAGCATATAACAGAAACACAATCTCTGCAGAAGCAGTATATAACAGAAACACAATCCCTGCAGAAGCAGTATATAACAGAAACACAATCCCCCCAGCAGCAGCATATAACAGAAACAAAATTCCCCCAGCGGCAGCATATAACAGAAACACAATCCCTGCAGAAGCAGTATATAACAGAAACACAATCCCCCCAGCAGCAGCATATAACAGAAACACAATCCCCCCAGCAGCAGCATATACCAGAAACACAATCCCCCCAACAGCAGCATATAACAGAAACACAATCCCCCAAGCAGCCACATATAACAGAAACACAATCCCCCCAGCAGCAGCATATAACAGAAACACAATCCCCCCAGCAGCAGCATATAACAGAAAGACAATCCCAGCAGAAGCAGTATATAACAGAAACACAATCCCCCCAGCAGCAGCATATAACAGAAACACAATCCCCTCAGCAGTAGCATATAACAGAAAGACAATCCCAGCAGAAGCAGTATATAACAGAAACACAATCCCCCCAGCGGCAGCATATAACAGAAACACAATCCCTGCAGAAGCAGTATATAACAGAAACACAATCCCCCCAGCAGCAGCATATAACAGAAACACAATCCCCCCAGCAGCAGCATATAACAGAAACACAATCCCAGCAGAAGCAGTATATAACAGAAACACAATCCCCAGCAGCATATAACAGAAACACAATCCCCCAGCAGCAGCATATAACAGAAACACAATCCCAGCAGAAGCAGTATATAACAGAAACACAATCCCCCCAGCAGCCGCATATAAGAGAAACACAATCCCCCCAGCAGCAGCATATAACAGAAACACAATCCCTGCAGAAGCAGTATATAACAGAAACACAATCCCCCCAGCAGCCGCATATAACAGAAACACAATCCCAGCAGAAGCAGTATATAACAGAAACACAATCCCCCCAGCAGCAGCATATAACAGAAACACAATCCCTGCAGAAGCAGTATATAACAGAAACACAATCCCCCCAGCAGCAGCATATAACAGAAACACAATCCCTCCCATCAGCAGCATATAACAGAAACACAATCCCCCAGCAGCAGCATATAACAGAAACACAATCCTGCAGATGCAGTATATAACAGAAACACAATCCCCCCAGCAGCAGCATATAACAGAAACACAATCCCCCCAGCAGCAGCATATAACAGAAACACAATCCCCCAGCAGCAGCATATAACAGAAACACAATCCTGCAGATGCAGTATATAACAGAAACACAATCCCCCCAGCAGCAGCATATAACAGAAACACAATCCCCCAGCAGCAGCATAAAACAGAAACACAATCCCAGCAAAAGCAGTATATAACAGAAACACAATCCCCCCAGCAGCAGCATATAACAGAAACACAATCCCCTCAGTGGCAGCATATAACAGAAAATTGAAACCAGAGACGTATTCCACACAATGTACGTCTAGAAATTTCTCTAAGGAAAACTATCTACTCTTCAGTGATGCATTAGCAAGCTTCAAATCCCTATCAAATCCAGTTAACTTGAATGACTATGCAGAGATATACACCGACACCACCACTACACTATACTAGCATGTAAACAGCTGCATAGTTGCAGTTCTACCCTGTAGAAACAAGCACAGGACAAACCACAGAAACATGCCCCCACAGTGGAATCATAATACCTACAAACTTTATAATAAAAGGAAGAGAATTTTGACCAAAAGTTAAGAAGGGTAACTCCCAGTATGACAGACCCCTCATCACTAAAATAAACGAACAATTCAGGAGCTTAATAAAATCACCAAAGCCAAGTTCAAAGCTAAAATAGCTCCCCAAGACAAAGACAATCACTAGGTATTTTTTAGCTATGTTCGTAAATCAAGAAGCACAATGCAGCAATGCACTGCACTGACTGTAAACAATGTAACCTACACAGGGTCAAAAGACATAGAAAGCCTACTGGCTGATAAAGTCAGCTCAAACTTTACCCATCTTCTCTCCTCCATCATAGACCTGAAACTGACTCGAATCCAGCTATCATGCAACCATATGTCCTAAAAGCTCTAGCAAAAGCTAAAAGTACTGCATAGATAGATCCTGGCAATATAACTTGATGCATCTTTAGTGGCATTAATCACAGTTTGGCCACTCCCGAACAACACTGTTCAACCTCAACCTCCAGACGAGTTTTGTACCAAGTGAATGGAGAACAGCTACAATCATTCCCCTGCATAAGAGATGGCCTTCCACAGACCCAGGAAATAACAGACCCATAAGTCTGACTAGAATTATTTGCAAAGCTTAGAAAGATTTATCATGGAACTAATTGATAAGGACATATGGAACCTCTAACCACTAGACTTGTCTCAGTTTGGATTCATCAAGGGCCGGTCGTCCCGGCGAACTTTTTTGAAAAGGTCACCAACTCATTGGATGAAGGTAAAGTAGCACATAGCTCATACCTCAACCTAGTCAAATCTTTTGACAAAATCCCCCTCTCAATCATAGTAGAAAAACAAAATAAAGTGGGAGTAAACCCCTACATCACCCACTGGATTGCTAACTGGCTCGCAGATAGGATGCAGGAGATCAAAAGTGGGGGAAGTTACCTCCACAAACTGCAGCCCCCAAGAGTGAGGTGCTGGGACCACTCCTATTTGGTACATTCTTCTTTGAAGTAAAAGCCCATACCAAAGGATTTGGGCTGAATATGTTTGTAGATGACTGAAAGCTATTAACAGTCACTGAATTCTGAAATGACTTAAATATCCTGTAGCAAGGTTTGTCCCAAACCAATTACTGGTGCTAGAGTAACAGGCAGACACTAAATGCCAAAAAATGCATTATTGTATCCCTTGGGGAGTCACCTACCCCAGGGAAATACCACACTGATAATACACCCCTAAGAGATGACACAGTTGTTTGGGATTTACAAACCTATGTGGACAGTGACCTAGTTTTCAACCAAAATGTTTCCACTGTCCATATATACTGAGTAGCTTACAAACAAAGGGATTGTGTCTAGATCTAGAGATGTCATTGCCACCTTTTCTCAGCTCTCTGATTAGTCATTAAGTATAAATCCCCCTTTGGCATGTATTTGTCCAGACACATATAAAATCTGTAATGTTGATACATTAGTAAACAGTTGCATGGCCTAAACAATATATATTACATGGTCCATCTTAAAGCCCCATCACTATAATCGGTATCCTGCAGACTGCTAGGAAATTACCTGTGTCTGGCATATAAGGCATCCTTTAATCCAGTACTGACAGATTTAATGCACATCAGCAAGTTAAATGGCATTATAATTACTTGAACGAGGGATCTAAATCTCTACTGCAACATCAACAGAATGATTTGAAGGGACAGGTATATCTTGCTGGTGATACCACTTCTCTGGAACAGACTCCCCATCTACATGAAACAAACCTCATCCCTGTCCATATTCTAGTGCAACATGGATTTATAGATGGGTAACAGATAATTTATCCCAGGACTACCCCATGTACTACTAATGGATAGAGGCAGTACCTAAATGTTTTATCCTAAGCATGGGTCCCCACAAATTATCTATGGTGTGATTGCAGTTATTTTCACTACTGAGAGGCCAGTGAGGCAATTGCCTCACAAGCTGTAGGGGCACTTTGGGCTGTGCTGGTACACTCAGAACTGACAGCATTGCATACAAGGGCACCCACAGGCAGAAGGGGTGCACTTGCACCCCTTGGAACCAGGCTGGCTGAGAAATTTATTTTAATTAAAAAAAAACTTTTTTTTTTTAAAGCGTTCCTCTTTAAGAACGCCCTTTACATCCGATCAGTCGTCGCAAGATGCAACAGGTGTTTGCGACCTGTTTTCGTCTTCTGTGCGACTCGGGAGGGCTGCTACTGAACTATTTGGAGGAAACAGTTACAGAAATGGCAGCAGAAGGTCTCAGCCTCCAGGTAAGAAAGTCCATTAGTGCTGGGCCAAAGGTTAAGTTTGTTTTTATCTGCCTAACTAACTACAAGCTGGGGTTGTTTTATCTGCTTAACTCATCAGTCTAGAAGCTGTGTGTGTGTGTGTATTTATTGTATCTGCTTACTGGACTCACTGTTTTACAAGCTGTCTGCTTAACGGACTTTAACAAACTCCAAGCTGGGGCTGTGTGTGTTATTTCATCTAATCTGCTTAACGGAAGCTGTATGTGTGTATTTATTTTTCTGCTTACCAGACTCGCTGTTTGCTATCTGTTTAACGGACTTTAACAAAGTCCAAGCTGGGTCTGTGTGTGTGTTATCTAATTTGCTTAATGGAAAGCTGTATTCTTAACTGAAAGTTGTATTTTTATGTATTGGCCAAATGTGGTTGGGGTGTGTGGGGCTGTAATGTGTTATTTTATCTGTGTAACAGACACAACAGAGTAAACTCTAGAGTCTGGACTCTGCAAGTAAAGAAAAATTTGTGTGCCCAAAGTAACTGTTGTTCTTTCGGTCCAGTCCTGGTCTTCATGCATCCTGCCCATGCAATTTTTATATACAATTGTTGGGCTACAGTAAGGAGAGTATTTGCTTGCTAGCCTTGTTCCCTTACTTATTGCCACTGCTTATTTCATTTTACAGCAGGGTAGGTACTTCTTTTTTAATTTGTGTCTGTTGCAAGGGGGTTGAACTTCTTATTGTTTGCTGGTTAAACAGAACATTGTGTGTGCCATTCGTTCCCTGGTTAAACAGAACATTGTGTGTGCCATTCGTTCCCTTTTATTTACATTGCTGCTGCTTCTTATTTAATTTATGTGTCTGCTCCAAGGGGTTGAACATCTTATTGCTTAAACAAAACATTATATGTGTTGTTCATTCTGTTCTTATCCACTACTTAGTGGAGGGAGGTGTGTGTGAGCCTGCACTTGAGCACTGTCATGTACTGAGGAGCCAGGTTAGGTTCCAAAGCAAGTTCAGAAATCATATTCAGAGGCTGGCTGTACAACTTTAACATATAATTAATTTGTCCTAAGGAGTATACGATCAGTTTCTGTTCCTGAGAACCTTTGTCTTGCAGTTCACAGCCATTAGATGGTCAAGTGAATGTTTGTTATTGTAGAGATGATTCCTTAAGGAGACATTTCTTGTCAAACTACATGGTATTCAGGCCAAGAGGACCTTTGTCTTGCAGTTCACAGCCATTAGATGGTCAAGTGAATGTTTGTTATTGTAGAGATGATTCCTTAAGGAGAAATTTCTTGTCAAACTACATAATATTGAGGCCATAGTGGTAGTACATAAGTTAGTATATTCTCTCAAAAACTTCATTTGGTTGTTCTATGCACTTTCTACGGGGGTCAGGGGGGATGTATGTGTGTGGCACACCTATCAACTGTACAGATTTCCACAGAATGTCCAGACTTTTGCCTTATCTTTTTGGTCTATTCTTCATAAAAAATCAGTTTTTTTTTTGACAAATCGCTAGATGAGCTAAGGATTAAAGTTACTAAATAATAACATGTATTTGATTTTTAGACTTCATATCCTGTAGAAAATTAATTGTAAATCAAATCTTGTTATTCTAGCAACTTTCTAAATTTGGCCTTAGTTTGGGCCTTTGTCCCCAACATTATAGCAGACTTTTTCCAGATTTCTTGTGCTAAGAGATTGAGAGGGTGTGTGTGTGTGTGTGTGTGTGTGTGTGTGTGTGTGTGTGTGTGTGTGTGTGTGTGTGTGTGTGTGTGTGTGTGTCTGTGTGTGTGTCTGTGTGTTCAGCTGTCCAGGTTTTTTCAGCATGTCCAGATTTCTGCCCCATATTCCTCCTGAGCTTTTCTTCCGGGCCTCCACTGAAAAGGGATTTTGCACAGATGGACTATCCCGGTTAACAAATGCCAAATAAATAAAAAGGATTGAAGTTGCTAAATAATAACAGACATTTGAGTTTTAGATGTCATATCTTTTAGAAAAATGCATACTAACACAAATACTGTTATTCTACAATTATTACATTCATGAGAGCAATATTTATAATCCATCCCTATTTATTTTAGGCTTTGTCCAGATTTCTTGCACATCTTCCTATTAAACTAACTTCCATTCCATCTCCTGCTCTTTTTAAACAAAAACTTAGAATTTACCTTAAAAAACACTGGTTATGCCCCTGCTTTAACCCTGACTAAAACTCTGACTTCCACAATTTCCTCTCCTTTTCTCTGTCCCTCTCCTTTATACCTTCTCATTACTTTAGTGGTATACTACCTCCACTTTAAAAGTTTTTCCTCTCAACTATCCTCCCTCCAAGTGGTAACTCTTCTAATCCACAAATAATGCAGATAGTATATGAATTTAACTATTTTTTTTACTCTATATTTGCTATTAATGTCTTTTCTTATTACACTATCTTTTTATGTCTTAAATGTTAAATAATGTTAAATAAAGTTGTGCTTTTTTTATATGATATGTATGTTGAATCCTATGATGTAATATAGTATATTGTTTATTCCCACCATATATTATTCTTTTCATTTTTTGCATATTATGTAACTGTTTTGTCTCTATGTGGAGCTTTTCTCCCCGGGCCTCTGCTGAAAATGGAAATACATCCAGTCAGACTAGCCCGGTTAACAAATGTAAAATAAAAATAAAATAAATAAAAGAGGTTGAGGTATGCATGTGTGAGAGTGAAATGCCCTATTTAGAGTTAGCAGGTGGAATTTATTTTCACATACATTTTCAAGGAATTGTGAGCTTCAAGGGAAGAGATGTTTACTGTTCAAGCTAAGTCTGTGTAAAATGTGCAACTGTTTTGTTTAGCAAATGGTATCAGTGTTGTGGTGCAGAATGTCAAAACAGTCTTAGTAGCATAGCAGGTAGCATACTTGCATCTTGATGTAGAGGGCTGTAGGTTCTACTCCCACCACCTGTAGATTTGTATTTTAAGGGGGTGGAGTGCTGTAGTCCTGAGTATGTCCTCCTTTGGATAAGATGCCTAGTAACTATGAACCTGTGTTTCCACTTGCCACTTATTCCTATTGCAATATACAAGCTTAGCATTTTTTTAAATGGAACATAGGCAATTTATTGTTTAATGGCAGTAGGCACTGAATTTGTAGATTAAGCACTGTAATATAAAGCAAAAATATAGAAACAAACTCTCCATTAGTTTCAGATCTCTTTAATGTGAAATTATTCAGATGACTTTTACTTCTGCAGAGATTGTGCATATTGACTGATATTGGTAGATTGTAATGATAGACGTTTAAGTGGCCTTTTATGGTTGAAATGTTCTGAATTGGGCAATTTGTCATTATTGGTTCATATGTTTTGTTTCATTGCTTAATTGAAAAATTGTTCAAAACTATAAAACACACTCTAAGTGGTGCTGTATTAACAAGGGATATAATTCAATTATTATATATTATAATTAATACAATCAGGAAGGTGAATCAAAGCAGTTATGCATGGTTCAGGAAGGTGAATCAAAGCAGTTATGCATGGTTCTGAAATGTGTGCAAGGGGCCTATGATTTGAAAACAGTCCAAATGTAAACTTAACCTGCCACTGGCCAGATGCATTTTCTTTGAATTATTGTCTATTTATTTATTTTATTTCTTTTCAGATACAGTTCTAGAAAGACTGTGTCATTATTTTTGTAAATGAGAGTGGCCAGGAATGTGCTTTCAGAAATGCGATAATCATTGGCATTTTATATGTTGCATGATGCTCTCTGACTTTTCAGTCTTCAGGTAGGTGTTTGGATTGTGGGCTTGCTTGCTGTTGTTCAGTCGCGTGGATCGGTCTGTTTGTTTAGATCTGTCTGTAGCTTGCTTGCTGTTCTGACAGTCGCTTGGTCATGCGGATCAGTCTGTGGCTTGCTGTTGGGTCGGTCGCTGGGCTAGGTAGGTGAAGGGCTGTGTGTTGATCTGTAGTATTCTGGTTTTAACACTGTGCTGGGAGATGTTAGGAATGTGCGTATTTTCATTGAACTGGACTTATCAGAGCTGGACAGTTCTGTGGTTACTCGTGCTCAACGTTGTACAGGTACCGAATATATTTGCGTTTAAGTACAACTTATTGTTCACTATTTTATGTGCCTTGTTAAGCTGAACAAATGGTATGGGATCGCTTAAAGAAGGCTCTCAAGAAAGAATTTTAGGGGTTAGAAGAACAATGATTACTGCCTTTCTCTGTTATGTGGGACAGGTATGTATGTATGTATCGCATGCGGAGGCGGATTGCGCACTCTAAATTGACCGTAAGTGTGGGAGAGTGTGTGCTAGTCTGTTGTGTGGAAGAGGTATTGCTGCAGGGCTAACCACCCTGTGGTGTAAATACAGCTTACTTAAGTTACTTGAGCAGGTGGAAGAATTGTTTTCTACATTGTTATACTTAACTTCTGATGTGGTTCCAGCAGACTGGAAAACTGGCATAACAGTGGTCTGGATTTATAAGGTCTGGTCTGGAGACTCTCAAGGTTGATGAGTCTTTAATAAAGGATTTTTCTGTATTTAACTTGAGCTTCTGTCCTTTTGGCATGCTTTAGTACTGCTTTGCCTATTTGGTGTTTTTCACTTGTTCAGCTTGCTCGCCATCCTTTTGCTTATCAGGTTGTTAATTCCACACTAATGCTTTCTTGGTAAATTTGAAACAGTTAAATGAGTTTGGTGGGTTGTATTTGCATTGCATGTTATAAAACCATAAGTACCTTAGCTAACGGTATGCAGTCTAAACGATTAGATTCAACTTTCAATTTACATGTGCACTTTAACATGCTGTCACATCTCTGCATGGCAACTCCATGTAGGCCGTATGCCTTTACTAGAATATACTAGAATAATCAGAATTTCATCTCGATGGCTTGGGTTCCGGGCACCTAGGAAAAGTTTGCCTCAGGGCGCTTGTAATGTAGTTACGCCACTGACTACGGCTAATAAATAATTATCAGCCATAGGATGGGTAATCACAATCTAACAGCAACTGGGATAAGTTAATTCAAGCAGCAAGCAGGAAATTTAATAGGTTTAAAATGGCCTGCAATGGCAACTAGCCCAATATTTACTTATGAACTTATATTCAAGCAGATTACTTCACATTTTTCATATGTATCATAGGTTGTATTTTACTACTGAATTCTTATTATTTGTGGCCAGTGTTGTTTTCACAGATGCATCACTTTAAAGGAACGCAGCTGATTTTGCTTTTCTTGCTGACTTACAGCTTTTGTGGTTTGAGGTAAAATCCTTTTTTTTTTTATAGGTTCATAGGTTCATCGGTAGGTACTAGGCTATCTGCCCAAAAGCATTTATAAGCCTAGCTGGAAGGTGTTGGCTTTCGCCACCCCCTTAGATTAGTTCTCTGTGCCTCAGTCCATCAGATCCATTGAAGTGATCCCTGGGGTAAACTTTCTGTTTCCCATCCACTCATCAAGGTTTCTCTTGAAGAGGGTTAGCGAGGAGATCTGCCTAATGTAGATTGGAATCTTGTTCCAGAGTATGGGAAGTCTCTCTGGACAGGAATCTATCCCTCCAGCATGTCCTATTTATTGTTGTGGTGAGGTTTAGATCCCTTGAACATGTGGCTTGAGGGGATATGGTTTTCTTTAGGTGGAGCATGTCCATCAATTCTGAGTTGGACATGGCCTTGTATGTCAGGCAGAGATCACCTCTGAGTAGGTGGTATGCAACCGAGTACAGCTGGAGTTTCTTCAGTCGAGCTGCATAGGGCATCTGCTTGAGGCCAGTGATCCTCTTGGTGAAGTACTTCTGTGGTCTTTCCAGTTGTTGCAGTTATCTTGTAAGGTATATCCCAAATGGGGCATTGTACTCTATGATGGATCTGATGAGTGATGCGTAGAGGGGCCCAATGACCTCTTTCGATCTTGATGCAAACCCTTTTGTGATTAGGTGGGCCACATAGGATTTTCTAACCACTTTGGCAATGTGATTATCAAAGAAGAGGTTACTATCTACTTGGGTCCCCAGATCCCTTATTACGTCTTCCATATTTAGGGGGCTACCACCTATGTGATAGTTTGTGGGTACTTTGTTTTTTCCAAAGGGGGGTGACTATGCACTTTTTGGCATTTAGCTTGAGGCCATGGTTTTGACACCAGGTATCTGCCTCAGTGAGACCCTTTTGAAGGATGTCTGTGTCAGTTGGAGAGTCAATTATAGCCCCTAGTTTGCAGTCATCTGTGACCTTGGTCAGCCATAGTCCTCCTCTGCTTGCCTGTACCTCTGAGAATTATATGCCGAACAGGAGGGGTCCTAGGACTGAGCCCTGGTGAACGCTACTTGTAACTGGTTTAGAGCCAGACCTAGCTCCCACAACTCTTACCATGTGGGTTCTGTCTGTGAGCCAGTTGGCAACCCATCTCATGATGTAGGGGTTCAAGTTCAGGCTGGTGAGCTTGTCTTTAATACCTGAGTGGGGAATGGTGTCAAAGGCCTTTGCGAGGTCTAGGTCGCTATGTGGACCACCTTTCCCTCATCTATAGCCTTGGTAACTGTCTCAAAGAAGTCCACCAGGTTTAGGAGGCATGATCTGCCCTTAACAAAGCCAAACTGGATAGGGTCCAGTGTTTGGAGGTTCCCAGTGTCTCTGTTAATGAGATTCATGATGATGTGCTCCATAGCTTTGCAGACCAAGCTAGTCAGGCTTATAGGGAGATAGTTTCTGGGGTCTGTTGTGGCTCCACCTTTGTGGAGTGGAATAACCATTGCTGTGCGCCACTCTGTGGGCACATAACCTGTGGAGAGGCTGAGTTCAAACAGTGTGTTTAGGTGAGGTGTTAGTTCATCTTTGAGCTCGTGTAGGACGCAGCCTAGGACACCGTCCGGTCCCATTGATGTAGTGTTTTGGCTTTGGAGAGGGCTGTTTTAACCTGAGTGTCTGTGATGTCAGAGGCACTATATCCTTCAGGTGTAGTTATGGGCCCTTTTGGGGGTAAGAGGGGGGTGAAGTTTGCACTTAACCTGTCTGCCAGGATGTTGGCTATATCAGTCGGTTCAGTGTATTTTGTGCCATTCTTCACTAACTCGAGCAGATCTGAGAATTGCCACTTAGATTCTTGACAGAGCTAAAGAATGCCTTGTGGTTATCTTTGGTGTCCATGGCAATTTTTCTTTTGAAGCTAGCCTTGGATGATTTTATGAGGGAATGTTGTTTCTTGTTGATACTGATCAGGGATGTCTTCCCTTCTTGGGATTTTACACTTTTCTGTACTAGTTTCCTCCTTCTATTCTATAGCTTGTTTATGGCAGGGGTCCACCAGACTGGTTTCCTTTTCTTGGAGGAGTGAGTCTTGGTTTTGTTTGGGATAGCATGATCCATGCATTCTTGTAGGTGCCTGTAGAGTGCATTAGTAAAGGATTTTGCAGCTTGGACAGTATTATCCTTTAGCATGGGGGCTTTAAAACTTCCCACCTCGGTCTTAAGTAACGTAAAGTTTGCTTTTGAAAAGTTTTTCACGGTGGTTTCTTTGACTGGGGGTGGTGGCGGAATGTGGATATCCAGAGTGATTAGTTAATGGTCAGATTTAACCAATGAGAGGTTGACATCCAGTGTGGAACAACAGTCACCCATGTTGGTGATGACCAGGTCCAATATGTTGTCACCTCTGGTGGGGGGGCTTCAGTGGAGCAGATCCTTTGATCCCCTGGTCATTTTCTGTGTGGAATTTATTTATCCTACCTTCTAAAACATGAAGCTTTACTGGCTGTGTGTGCTATTTTTTTCACAGATATATGTATTGTGGTATTGTTGTTTTGGCCTTGATCATGGATAAAAAGTTTCCACAGACCAGCCCACTTATCTGTCTAACAAATGATAAATAAATTAATAATATATTTGCAAGTCAAAATTTCAAGTTGATTGAATGGTATGATATTGGATTTCGGCAATCCTGATCATCTGATTTTTTTGGTAATCAATCCAATTCATTTAAATGAAACTCATTTTGTGATTTGTTTACAATGAAGTGGAGTTGAAAGGTATGCAGCTTGACAGAAACAAATTGAGGTCAAACTTGTAAAATGTGTTTTGGGAACCTAATTTCTAAAATACCAGTTTCTTAACTCAAAATTTAAAGCTTTGCGTTCGAACTCAGGTGATCCATTTATAATGTGTACAGTGGTGTGCCTTGAACTATGCTAAGCATTAAAAAGGAACAATTTTAATCAAGAACTGTTTTTCATTTTATATAAAATTATCCCTGATACCAATCAATCAAATCCAGACTTCCCAACAAAATTACAAAGAAGACATTTTTCTTTAACCTGACAATGTATATCACCACTGATGTTTAGCACTGGGTACTAGGGTTACCATCATCAGAAGCACAGAAAATGTTTTGACCACAGTTTATTAATCTTGCCTCATCAACCGAGATCTTTAATAGATTCTATTCAGAATCAGCACCAACAGATTCAGTGAAAACTTTGCCCCTCTGCCCCCCCCAATCAGTAAATCAGGACATCCCCAGTACCAGCCCCCTTCCCCTTATATCTGGGGAACAAGTCATCACTGCTCTCTCAAATGCAAAAAATACATCCTCCATGTGACCCGATAACATACCAGGCTGCATCTTATGTGAACTGAGGCAGGAACTTGCAGCACCATTAGGTTCCCTATTCAAGCAAAGTTTGAGTACTGGCTTCGTCCCAGCTGAGAGAAGGATGGCCATTGTCATCCCTTTACAAAAAGGTAGAGCATCCACTGATCTTGGAAATTATAGACCCATCAGCCTAACTAGCCTGATTTGCAAGGCCATGGAACAGATTATCATGGACCTCATTAACAAGGACAATGGCAACCTCCAAACATTCGATTCCACACAGTTTGGCTTCTTCAAGGGGGAGGTCATGTTTGCTAAATTTAGTTGACTTCTTTGAGACAGTCACCAAAGCCATGGATGAGGTGAAGATGGTGCACACAGCCTACCTTAACTTGGCCAAAGCCTTTGACACTATTCCCCACTCAGGCATAATAGATAAACTCCCTCAACGAGGCATCAATCCATATGTTACCAGATGAGTAGCAAATAGGCTCACTGATGGAAGTCACCTAGTCAAAATAGGAGACGCCACATCAAGCAGTAGACCCATAACAAGCAGCATACCCCAGGATTTGGTCTTGCGCCTCTGTTATTTGGGATATATGATTCTGGGGTACAGGCCAAAACCAGTGAGTTATGGATGACCAGGTTTGCAGATGACCGCAAGCTGGGTGCTGTCATCAATTCCCCTAGTGATGTAGACATCCTCTAAGATGGTCTAACTCAGACAAATGACTGGTGCCAGAAACATGACCTCAAGCGGAATAACAAAAAAATGTATCATCATCACCTTTGGGGAGAGTGACATCCCCACAAACTATCACATTAATAACAACATCCTAAGCACACAATCAGTTGTGAGGGATTTGGGCACCCAGGTTGATAGCAACCTGACTTTTGACCATCATGTTACTTCCGTTGTAGGGAAAGCCTTCTACATGGCCCACCTCATAAGTAAGGGTATCTCATCCAGGGAGAAGAAGGTCATAACATCCCTGTATTCTTCCCTTATAAAGCCCATTATTGAGTACAGTGTCCCTTTTGCCATGTACCTTGCAAAGCACATGCAGCAGCTGGACAGCCCACAGAGGTTCCTCACCAGGAGAATCCAGGGCCTCAAACATCTACCATACAAAGATAGTTTAAAAGCCCTATCCTTCTACTCATTTTCATACAGACTCCTCAGAGGTGACCTCTGTCTAGCATACAAGGTGATCACGGACACCACCTTGATGAGACTGCTGCACATCCGCAAGTCAAGCTCCAGTCCAGTAACTCACATGTGTGGCCTCAGCCTGGTCTGTGACATCAACAGGACTTGTTGGTGGGACAGATTTGTGTCCCTGAGACTCTCCATATACGGAATAGACTACCTCTCCATGTCAAGCAGAGTACCTCTTTACAGCTTTTTAAGCACAACCTGAATAACTGGATGGGAAACAGAAAATATACCCCTGGGATTCTGCCCGTGTCCCTGCTGGACAGGGGCATCAGGTGCTGACTTGTCTAAACATGGGCTAAACTCTTGGCTAGGCTTCTAAAGGCCTCAGAGCCAATAGCCTAGTACCCTCCTATGATCATATGAACCATTTCTGTAGGTACATGGGAGAAACTCTTCTGGAGAGGAAGTTAAGTTCATCTCACCTTCTCAGGCTACCTAATCTGCATATTTGTTTTTCCCATTGTTCAACCTCTAGCCAAGTCATCAGACCCAAAATACTACCAAACAATGAACAGCTGGCAGTTCAGAAGCTGTCTTGACTCAAATTTTAAGAGCATTATGACTTCAATTATGATGGCTTGACTGCAAAGTTATCGATAATTGGCCCAAAATGCTGTCATGTGAAGAATAACCTTGAGCATTCTTATATTTGTACATGGCTTTTATTATGGCAAGTCTATAAAAGCCCCCAAAACAATTTATCCTTTGATTTCAGATTAGCCAAACTGATCCTCAGAAAAATGCCCTGCCTAGTTTCTACACCATTCTCCACGTCAGCACTGAGGCCTTTCTTTAGAACCACAGAATCAGTAGGTGTCACCCTATAGATAATCACATTCATAGAATAGAAAAAGAATACCATTTACTCAAAGCAGCGTTTAGGTGGTACATATGTAGCAAAAGCAGACAGGTTTTTTTGTCAACTCACAACTGTATTATGTCAACTATGGTTATTTACTAGAATAAACTCCATCTGTTCTGTCCAGTTATGGAGGCTTGTGTGTATCTGTGCACCAGCAACCTAGGCCATGAGTTACAGAGGAAAGAGTGCATCCATGACTGAGAAATCTGGTTCCATAACTGACATTGTGTGTCGGGGAAAGACTAACTAAAACTGATTGACACTTTTCAGCTTCTCCCGTATCCTATTGCTCCCTTTCAGCGACAATTAACAGGGTCTAGTCAGTTTTAATCTGTCCTGCTTCTGACTGCTGCTCAAATGTCATCTTACTTTATCTCACCCATCACCTTACAGATGGTAAGCCTACATATTCATAAGTCACACCTTTTTTGGGGTGTGCAGCTGAGCTCACCTATCAAGCTGGTGCTCCCAACTGAATAGTATCACAAGGCCTGCTTTCTAGGATGGGTCTTACTGACCACAGTCTGACTAAAGTTCACTAATCACTTAAATGAACCATGATGGGGGGTATTTTGGGTTATCATGTGTCTGCCCTACCAAAAAAAATGTAAAACTCCAGAAAGCATACCTCTTTGGAAAAGAGACATCTTCAGATAAGGTTTATACTGGAAGATATCATCAAACTAGGAAGACACAGCTTGGGCAGTTACTGTTGTGAAGGCCAAGATGTGATAGAAGTTTGCTGATGTTGTGGACAATAATCTTCAGATGACATTAAGGAGGTTTTAGCAAACCAGTGACTTGGGAGATAGAAGAGAGATTTTATCCAAAGTTTAACTTGACTAGACACACTGTTAAAAAGTAAAATAACTATTTTATGGAACTCCAGAGTTTGGTAGACATGCTCTTGTCTGTGACAGTAAATGGCAGAAACAGATTAAGAAAAGATCTGTTGCTGTAGATGATGTTATTGGAGTTATTAATATGAATCTGGCAAGGCTGTTGGAGTGGGTAAAATATGGCTAGAAATGCTCACAGCACAATATAATGTTGGGATGTTATGGCTAATGCATCATTTCAGTGTTGTGTGAAAGACTAGACCAGTATTTCTAGACAGGAAAACTGGAATAGCAGTCTTAATTATAGAGGGGACACACTTCTCTTACCTACTGGAAAAACTTACACCATGGTAATGCTGCAAACATTTGTTAATTCAATAGCTAAAACTTCAATTGAGGAGAAGAAATGCAGATTCTGTTTTGGTTGTAAAACTGTTACTCGTCTTTATTCTTTCACAATTATTTGAGATGTCATAGGAGTTGGCCAATATTGTCTTCACTTGTTTGGACATAAAGACATATGACTGCATACCCAGCAATGACTTTCCCTATGCATGGTCAAGACATGCTAACTGCTTGGTCATAACTGATTGAGAACACAAGTCATCTATAAGCTACATGCACACACAAATAAGTGTTCTTTTTTGGAGGTGGGGGGGGGGCAAAACTTCATACTCCTACATGTTAAGGAATGCCTCACTTCTTTGCCATTTTGCTACCTCTGCAGCCATGTAGAATCTTTGACAAATGACGAACAACAATCTTGTGGTGTCTAAATCTCAAAATACAGCCTATGAGAAAATATAGACTTGAGCACTTGTGTTCATGCAGTTATAAACTGATAAAGTGGTCACTAATTGCTTGTAATGAAGCACGTGAAATGTCATTCAGGAGGCACTAAGGTAGTACAGGTTTCCAACCTCACAGTTGTTTGTCATTCTGTCTTTCTCTCTGCTTGAGGAGGGAGATTTTTATTTGCATTTTGTATGAAGTCAGATATCTTCAAGGTGGACGTAGGAATCCACAAAGAGTGTGTTTTACCACCACTTATGTTTGTGATCTTCACAGACAAGAAAACACGGCACATTCAACATTTGTAGGTTATCTTATCTGGAAAAAAATAAATGTCACAGCTTTGTTGTTTGCAGATGATTTTGTCCTCAAAACTTCAAGGGACCTGTGATCTCCATTGTACACTCTAGAAGTTGTTGCGGAGGGTGACGGGTATGGAATTAAAATCAGCGCCTGCAAATCATAGCTCAGTTATCTCTCTTGGATGCTAGGAGACTGCTATATCCAGGTAAGGTGAGGTGAGAGCATGTACCTGAGACAAAGGACTTTAGGCATCATGTGACCTTAATAAGGAGTGAATGTTGGCAGGAAAAGGATTGTTAGACAACAGATGGATGCATTCATTGCAGGACTGAAAATGTTATACTGGACTATGATAGAGATGCAAGAAATGTTGCAGAGTGAAGTTCTCAATTTACTATATAATTTAACTTTCC
The DNA here is from genome assembly GCF_019279795.1 of Protopterus annectens. Taxonomy (NCBI): domain Eukaryota; kingdom Metazoa; phylum Chordata; order Ceratodontiformes; family Protopteridae; genus Protopterus; species Protopterus annectens. The sequence continues at coordinate 508,985,335 of NC_056740.1, read as the reverse complement.
ATAATCCACCTAAGGTCATGAGTTTTAGGTACTGACAAAAAGATCAAATGAAGAATGTACATCCCTCTGCACACCAGTGCAATATCCTCATTGGGAGTCCACATCAAACCCTAAACTGATAGCACAGGTAATTTTAAATCTCCTCCTAACCACAAAAACATGGAGGCCTGCACAATAATATCCATGAATGCCCTGTGCAGCCACAGAAACAATTACATAGAAGAACTACAAGAATTGTAATAAAGATGATGTAATATCCAAAAATAACAGAAGGTGGCACTGCTGGATCGGGGATTACACTTTCTTTAAACAGAAGAATGCTTTAAGTTTTATAAGCTATTTAACTAATGTGGTTTTTATTTAATTATTCACTTTTTAATATGGCGTTTTTAAGAGATGTTTGATTGACATCATGACATGAATAGTAATTTAAATATTTAAAAATTTGTTTTACTAAATATGATAAAGTTTTAAGAGGAAGTGAAGTAATATTGATTATTATTATTAATGAGCCCAATGAAGTATGATTTGTTTATTCAAAATAAAAACTTTGATTCTATTGGTCAAAGGTTTTAATGATTTGTATAAAGGTGTTTGATGATTGCAAATTTATATATCTGATGAAGTCCAGTTAATAGGACGAAAACGCGAGTGTGGTAAAGGCATTCATGCTATTGTCATTTGTGGCGAATTTACAATAAAGTTTTTGGCTATTTTATTCTCTCTCCTAGCACTTTGCTCTCTTTGTTGGTTTATTCGGTATTGGTGGAGAGCTTTCACACTTTTTCTTGTTGGTTGTGGTTTGCAGTGCTATGGAGAGGGAATCCTCACCTAATGTCATGGGAAGTGATGATTTGGGCCAGTCCCGGAAGTTAATCAGACAGTTAAAGGAACTTATAGATTTGCTGACACCTCCTTGTCATACAATTGTGGCAACGAATTCTCAAGCATTTCTATCTGCAGGAAGTGGTACTGGGGGACTGAATACCCAGAAGCACAAGAGGAAAAGGGAGCTTATTGGCGCTGAATCGGATGCCGGCGTCCCTGAAGAACCGAAAGGTGGAAGTTTTAACCCTGCAGCAACGCCAAGAATATTTTGTGGTGTCAGTCCTGATAAAGGAATGAATTTAAATAGCCCTAACACACAGAATATGGGTCAATTAAACCCAGGTACTGTAAATTTTCTTAGACCCATTGAGACAAATGAATGGTTGAAAGCGAAGTACTGTTTTAAGATTGATTGTGGAGGCCCCCAGGGGTCTATGAATACTGATTCATATGGCAAAAAACTTGATAACATCTCTAAATTGATGTACAAATACAAAACGTTGGCCATAGAAAATGCTTATCTGATGGAATGTATTAATAGGAACATTGTTCCGAAGGGTTTAAGAATATGGAAATACCCTAACAATGTTCAAATGGGCTCAATTTTTCACAAAGAATTGATGGAACTATTTAATAAATGTGGTTTAGATATTTTAAAGTTAATTATTAAAGAAAATAATAGGAATTTAGAAATTGTGCAGAAAGAAATTGATGAATTGGATATATTCATTAAGGAAGACCTTATTTTTGGGATTGGGGAAGAGAAAGAAAAATATTTTAAATTAAGAGAAGGAATTGATGATAAATGTAAAGGTTTGATAAAAAGGAAAATGGAAAAATTAAAACGAGACATACATGATTATGAAAATAATGTTAGTTATCCGAAGCCCCCATTTTCACACAACACCACTAACAACTACAAAAAAGTACCTAGAAAGAGGCAAGGACCTTTACAGGAAAAATTTACAGAAGGGTGGGCTGAATATGATTATAATAATGAATTTCCCCCATTAGAAGGGGAAAACAGGCCCCTGGTTCAACAGGAGCGTTACAATGGAAATTTTCAAATGAGAGGGGGGAGAAGGGGAAGGGGGAGATATTGACAGAATATACCCCGGACCCAGTAGTGGATGACACATGACAAGCTATAGAAGTGGTAGGATGTAAAAACACATTAAATGGCTTCACTATTTACAACCTTAGTAGTGTCCCTTTGGAAAAGGAACATTTCAGTTTGTTAGAAAAGGGTTTCAAATTCATTCCTTATGTCAAAGGTGATTTGACTAAAACTCTTCTAGATATTACATTGTTCCTAAGAAAAATTAACATGGAAATGTTATACTATAAAGAGGGTTAAAAACAACATGAAGGGTGACAATCAAGTTTTAACAAAGAAATCTATATTTAACCCCCTATTCATCCTCAATTAAAAAAAATTAGAAGGGGTAATAGAAAGAGAAGTTAGAAAAGCACAAAAAAGAACAACATTTAAAATGAACCTTGACGGAGAAGAGAAAAAGATTCTGGATGAGTTAAAATTGAATCAAAATGTAAGAATAATGAAACCAGATAAGGGTGGAGGGGTTGTCTTTATGGATCTTATTTTGTATGAAGGAAAAATGAACCAAATACTTAGAGACGAAAATAAATATCTGTTGTCTCTACGAATGAAATACATCTGGCTTATAGAAGAATAGACATGGAATTAGAGGAAATGGTAAATGAAGGCACTTTGGAAGGTAAAATGCTTTCTTATTTGAAGGTTGAAAAGCCAAAGATACCTGTAATATTTGGTATCTCAAAGACCCATAATGACATAATGGACCCACCGTTAAGACCCATTGTATCTGCAGATGGTTCAAAAACTACACCTTTAGCAAAATATGTTGATATTAAAACTAAACATATTTGGGTGAATAAAGAAGTCATATTAAAAGATTCTTGGGACCTGTTAAGGGAGAATACACTGGAATTAAATACTGAGGATTTATTAATTGTCATAATAGATATTGTGGATCTTTTTTCCTCTATACCATATGTAACAGGTATGAAAATGTTTGATAATGAGGTGTTTCAGGAGAAAAGGTGGTCTGCACAAGCTTGATGGAAATGGTCTTAAAATACAATTTTTTGCTTTACAATGGGGAATTTTTTCAACAAATCCAAGGAGTGGCCATGGGTGCAGCTTATGCACCCACTTTTGCTAATCTTGTCCTAGCTAAGTGGGAGGAAACATACATCCCCGACTCGAGCTTCTCTACTTGTTGGAGCTTATATAGGAGATTTTTAGATGATATCATAATCTTTTGGTCAGGGGGTATGGATAGATTTGAAGAATTTATGGACTACATTAATGGGACTACTGACTTTCTTAGGTTTACATATACAATTTCTGAAAATAATATTCAGTATTTAGATTTAGAAATATATAAGTTAAACAACTTTCTAGAAACTAAAGTATTCAGGAAACCCACTTATTGTAATTCATATTTACATTTTAACAGCGCACACCCTGCCCACTGTAAAAGAAATATTGTGAAAGGACAATTTGTTAGAGGATCACGGATGACTAGTAATATTGATGATTTTATCAAGGAGTGTGATTTATTGGAAAAAATGTTTCTGGAAAGGGAATATCCTAAAGATTTTATTAAAAATATAAGACTTGAAGTAGAAAAAGGTAGACTAGATAGATATAAGCCCATTTTAGGAGAAAAGGAGGTTAATAAAAATTATGAGTTAGGAACAAAAGGAATAGATTCTAACAGGGAATATCAGCAAGCCGTTATTCTGGAATATAATGCATTAAATAATAAGAAAGTACAAAAAGATCCAAGTGCAGCAAGGTATTTCAGAAATAATCCACTAGTCTCAGGACAACACCAAAGTTTAATTAAATGAAGCGCTTTTCGTCTGCTTACATAAGCAGACTTCTTCAGACGTTACAAAACTGTAATGTAAGGTTTAAATAGTTACCAAATACCTCAATTAACAGTCAGTTGACCAATCAATCTATTAATTACATAAATTTAAATTTAAAATTTAAAAGCATAGTCACAGTGTAATTTGAAAACACGCAGTAAATAGGACTCATAGATAGTTGAAATAACCACTCTAAGCTAGCATATACAATACTGTAATTGAATGTGTATAGGTATAAACATAAAATATACATAAAAATATATACACATAAAATAAAAATAAACATAAAATATATAAAATATATAAGATATAAAATATAAGTGATGACAGACTACCCTACCCTGTCAAGACAATGAACTTATCTTGACTGGTTTCTCAATTTTAACAGGCTGCTAATAGAGCAGCCGTCATTCAATCCAGGTAATGCATAAGCATTAAGTCTAATCTGCCATCTTAATTCTGACGCCTCCAAAAACAAATGTAAAGGGGCCCCTCTCTTATTTTCAGAAATCTGGTCAATCACTAAAAATCTGAAAAAATGGTCTTTGTACTGAATAATGTGCTTGGCAAGGGCATTATCTTGTTTTTCCTTGCTAATGGCGTATTGGTGTTCATAAATTCGCTCACGTAATCTACGCTCAGTCTTTCCCACGTAAAATCCTGCACATTTTTGACATTGTGCTAAGTATACGACCATCCTGGAATTGCAGGTACATCTACAACGCAAATCAAATCTATGATTGTTGATTATGAATCGATTAGATTCATAAATGTATCTACACTGATTACAATTTTGGCATTTATACATCCCTGGTGTCCGTGTGGGAATACCGTCAGGTTGTTCTAGCAAAGATTTCAAGTTTTTGCCTCTTCTAAAAGTGAGTTCTGGTCTATTACCCACTTTACCAAACACTACATGATTGCCACGAAAGACGTTCCAGTTCTTAGTAATGATATCCAATATAAGATGGCTATTAACACAATATGTTAAAATTAACCTGACATTAATGTTGGTATCATGGGACAAAGATTCATCATGTCTAGCTAACTCGGATACATCCATATTAGCAAACTCCCTGTTTAAATCAATCTTGAGAATAGGTTGATATATGCCATTCAGTCTCTTATTAGTAACCTCTTTGACTAAGCTCTCAAGTAGGGATCGGGGGTACCCTCTGTGTAGGAACATATTGACTAATAGCTTACACTCATTATGAAAATCTTCTTCAATGCTCACCATGCGAGCTGCTCTAACTAGCTGCCCCTTTACTACCGACCTTTTTTGGTAGTTCGGGTGGCAGCTGCTGAAGTGTAGAAAAGAGTTGGAATGTGTGGGCTTTCTATAAATACTAGCTGCATATTTGTTCAGCTCCACATTTTTAACTAGCCATATATCCAAATATGCAATGGCATTCTCGCTAAAGTTAGAAGTAAAAGACAAAAAGTCTGTAGAGGAGTTGAAAAAGTCCAAAATCAAATTGCTGTCTGGTTCACCTCCCTCCAGCAAAATAAAAATATCATCAAGGTACCGTGTATAGTACCTGATCTTTTGCATAAGTGCCTGATTATTCAACACATACTCCTTTTCCCAATAGGACATCACCATATTGGCTAAACTTGCCCCACAGGGTGAACCCATGTCCACCCCAATTTTTTGTAGATAGAAATTCTCACCCAACATAAAGTAGTTGTTAAATAAAATCATGTCCAAAAGTTCCATAACTAATGAGATTTCATCTACTGGGGCGCCCTTGTTCTTAAGAGTAAAACCCACCCATTCAATTGCTACTTGTAGGGGAATACAGGTATATAAGTCTTTGACATCTATTGTCAAAAAATTATATTTTTTGTCAAATGTCAAACCACCTATTTTTTCCAGGAAGGACCATGAATCTTTACAGAGTCCTGATCAAATCGACCCTCAAAAAACATTTCATCTAGATTATTTTTAATGTTATGATAAGCTTTATTTACTTCAGATCTAGAACTTAAAGTATAGGCGTCGTTGATAAGTAGATCAAGCATTCTATATATATATGACATTAGAAAAGAGAATAAGAATAATGCCCTATATATACACTCCTATAAATACGAAGTTTTTTGGTATTTGAATTTAGCATTGTTGAGAAAATAACCATAGATGTGAAGGATAGTCACTGGGAAACAAAACTGCAAATAGGGAGTTGATTTGGCAGATAAATCTAGAAGCTTCCTCTCTCCATGGGTTGAATGAGTGTATTTCCATGCATCTTGAAAATGAGATCTGCTAAATTATAGTTATAATTACTGAGACTCTGCTATACTGATTTTATTATTTTTGTATTTTTATATTTTTATATATACATGGTATGAATTAATGATATTTTTTAGACAATTGCAATGTATTACAAAGGATTACTTTTTTATGATTTAAGTGTTTCAGGTTTGAACCTATGATTGTCAGGTGGGTTCCTTTAAATGAGTTCTTAATTAATATTGTAATCGCTTAATAAATATTTCATTTTCATTGGTTAAAAGATGCTATTAAAAATGCAAGTCTTTTATGTTTAGCATTCTGATTAAGTCCTATGTATTAGGACGAAAGCGCTCAATAAATTTCATTAATTATTTTTATTTTTTACTTTTTTTGGATGTTTTTTAAATTCATTTATGTTCCAAATTTCAATTTTTAATGGACTGGTCTTTACCAAACTTTACAGCTACTTTACCTTAACTGAGTGTATGGAAATGACATGGACCATTTCAGATTACCAGTGTTTGAAGAAGGAAAGACAAATATTTCCAGGATCTTTTCACAGGAAGTAAAGTCTATTTACAAGGATGGTGATACGTAATTTTAGAGGATGATGACAGCACAGTATCAAACACTGAGTTAGGCAGACTTTAGGGACAGACTGAATTCCATAATGGAAAGCATTCTGAGGAAGGCTATGGAGGATTTAAATGTATCAGACATGCGTCTATATCATAACATCGCAGATGCAAAATGTCGAACGCTCACAAGAGAGAAAATGACGAAACTCAAATTTGGTATTGTGGGGGGCGCTACACCCTCACACCCCCGCTAAAAATATATATTCCAACTCCAAGATTGCACTACAGTGAGGAAAGGGCAAATATCCCAGTCTTCACTATACTGCGATCTGAAAAACGGACCCTCGACATTTCGGCACTTTCGCTGTTGTGCCGTTTGACATTTTTATTTTTCGATAATATGATATAGATCCTCAGATATTTGGAAGGAGAAGTGGGAGAAGACCAGTGTTGGCTGATAAAGGTGAACTCAAAGCAAATGGGAGTGGGCTGTTTTAGGAGACAACTGAATGGGTGGGTATAACTGGAATAGTTTTGGTGTCTATCACAGCAGATCACTGACCATTACCTGTGATCAAACAACAGATCCAGACTGCAATTCCAAAGAAAGGAGTTCCTCTTGGACATAACCAATGAGTGTGAGGGGGCAGAGAGGGCAGAGGAAGGGAAAGTGGTCAGGGCATATAAAGTACAAAAAAAAAAAAAAACAAAAAAACACCAGATGGAAGCACAGATGTCCAAGTTCCCAGGATGCCCTTAAAATCCATGACTAGCCTGAGTAATGCTGGAATAGGTCTGAGGAGGTGGCACACTGGGGCTGGGCCAGAAAAATTATGCCCAGGGCGATCCAAACAAATGTAAAAACCCAGATGTCATTCATTTTCACCACTCATTATAGCCTCTTTACTGACTACATGCATCTCACATGTCTAAATGTACTCAACAAGGCCAGTCTTTGATAAAGGACTCCAGCTCCCCCCCGCTTGCAACAGTTCCCTCTGATTATCCCCAGTTCTCCTCTCCTGTTTTCCTTCATTTTGGCCCTACAGCATTTCAGACTAGTTACTTCAAGCTTTTGCAAACATTGTCTTACTTTTTAAGCTTCCCGTCATGCTTTAACATACCTTAACTGCCAAGATTCCATTGCAATATGTCAGAAGGATGCCACTGAATTAAGGTGGGTATTTGGGGACTACTAGGCCCACACAATGTAAATGGATCTAGATGATCTAACATGCACCTTAGAGATTTTTTTACAACTTTTTTTGAATTAACGATGACCTGAACATAAGAAAATAAAAAAAAAAATCAGTCTTATATTTTCATTCAAGAAAAAAAATAAGTTGTGGTTAACTTGTGCCCTGATAAACTGAGAAGACAAATACAAAGATATATAAATCCTCTCAGGGAATAGTGTCTGCCTTACTACTGTTTCAAAGAGGGATAGTTACATTCTGTGTACCCCTCTGTTGTTAAACCAGGATGATAGTAGAAGTAAAAATGGGCCACTGGTATGTATTGTACAGCTGAGGGTTTTGGAGAAGAAACCAAAAACAGGTGGATAAAGCCCACATGGACACAGTGAGTACATGTATACTGCACACAGAAGAAATCATAGCCAAAAACTCAGACAGAGAACAAGTGCTTTTAAACAGCAATGCTACTTCACATGGCACTCAAAGATCAGCTGTTATCACAAAAATCCTCCCCAGACCACCACAAACAGCCACTTCCTGAGTGCAAAGCAGATGTATGGAAAGTGAAAGAAATTATGACCAACTTGCTAATTTTACATACACTACAAAATCTCTCATAGGTTTGTTGGTTCATAGGTATTTACTAGACTAATGACTGCAAGGGCTTTTTTAAGCCTAGCCCTGCATCCCAAATCTCTGGCATGTTCTTGTACCCTTCATAAGTGTAAACAGGAGCTTGGGAGATAACACATTTACAAGCAGGGTCCTGGGAGATGAACCATTAACAGGTTGCCCTGTGTCCATTAGAGACAAAAGTGACAAACCAGGGATGAATTTCTTGTCCCCCATCAGACTGTCCTAGTTATTACACTTGAATTGAAGTAGGAAGGAACTCTGATTCACATGGATGGGGAGCCTTTTCCAGAGAAGGGACAGTCTCTGGGATACATATGTGTGCCTCTAACAGGTCCTATTTATATCCCAGACAATGTTTAAGTCTTTAGAATGGGTAATTCTGCTGCTGTTTGTTTTGCATATAATCAGGGCATCCATCACAGTGGGGTCTGACAATGCCCTACATGCCGGCCATAGATCTTTTCTCAACAGTCTGTAGGAAACAGAATACAGGGATAGGGCGTTGAGGAGGTCTGCCCTGTATTCTTTAAGTGAGAAACCTCTGTGGACATTCCAATTGTTAGATATGCCTGGTTAGGTACCTAACAAAGGGGACACTTTACTAAATGATAGGTCTGATGAATGTCAAATACAGTGGAATAATGACTTCCTTGGATCTAGATGCCATACTTTGTAAGTTGCTTAACACAGAATAATTTCCTCACTTCTGTAGACATGTGATGGTAAAAAGGCTAGATTACTGTTTGTGTGTGTCCCCATGTCCCTGCCTACTAGGTCAACTTTTAGGGGTGTTTTGTCAATTTGATAGTTACCATGGCTGTATGACTTTCCTAAGGACACTATTATGCATTTCTTGGCATTTAGTTTTAGTCCATGGCTCTGACACTACCTATTTGGCTGTCTCAGCCCTTTCTGGAGAACATTTGTGTCAGTGGGGAATTCAATGACACCTCCTAATCTGCAATCATCTGCAAATTTAGTCAGCCAGAGGGCATTGACATTGGCCTTGACATCTGAAAAGTAGATGCCAAAAAGGAATGGTCCCAGGACTGATCCCTGGGTGACTCCACTTGTGACAGTTCTAACTTCCTGGTTCCTGTCTGTGACACAGCTGGCTATCCATTGGGTAACATAAGGCTTTGTACCTAACCTCTTGAGTTTGTCAACATTGCCTAAGGGGGTATTGTTTCAAATGCCTTATCTAGGTCAAGGTAGGCAGTGTGAACAATTTGCCCTCATCTATTGCTTCATTGACCTTCTCAAAGAAGTCCACCGGGTAAAGTAGGCATGATCTGCCCTTGACAAAACCAAACTGGGTTGGGTCCAGTGTCTGGAGGTTTCTTATGTCATTATCGATCATTTCCATGATGATACCTCTTTCCATGGCTTTGTATATGAGATCAGTAGTTTTCAGGGTCTGGAGATTGCCCACCTTTGTGCAAAGGAATGACTGTTGCTGTTCTCCATTCATGAGGCATGAAGCCTGTTTGGAGGCTACAGTTAAATAGCAATTCCAGAGGACCTGATAGGTCATGTTTCATGCTATTTAGAAATCATTTTGGGATATTGTCTGGGCCCACTGATACAGTGTTCTTGGCCATAGAGACAGCATTAAGGACCTGTTCCCTAGTGGTAGCAGGGAGAGTTATATTTAATGGTATTTCCCGAGGAAAGGTTGAGGAGAAAGAGTGGGTTAAAGATGGAGCTGAATTTGTTTGCCAGTAGGTTTGCCATATCTTCTGCCTCAGTATAGATGTCTCTATTAATAATGAGCATTGCACACAATTGTGTGTTGCCTTTGAGGCTGCAGACATAGTTAAAGAATGTCTTGTGGCAGTCATTGGACTGAGACTAAATTTAACACAATTTTGGCTTTGGTAGACTTTATTTGTCCTCTGAGTTGTTTGGTTGGTTTAATGAGAGTGATTTTATCCTGCTGGGTGCTGCACCTCCTAATTTTTGTCATGATTTTCTTTCTTCTGTTATACAGCCTACTGATGTTGTGATTCCACCAGGGTGGCTTGTTTTTTGAGTTAATTCTATACTTCTTCCTGGTGAGTGCAGCTGCCTCTGTGCAGCTATTTACATGCTTGTATAGGGATTCTCTGAACAGTTCTGTGCAGGCAGCGGTGTTCTCAGGGTCTATGGGGGCTTGAAATTTTGCCAGGTTATGACTTAATAGTAGGAAGTTAGTCTTAGAGTAGTTACTGCATATTCCAGGGTTAGCTGAGGTTCCAGGTTTTATTTTTATTTCAAAGGAGGCCATTTTGTGGTCTGACCTTACCAGAGAGGATACTGCAGTAGGATCTGCTGCACTCTCTTATATTAGTGACGACCAAATTCAGTATGTTTGCCCCCCTGGTTGGTGTATTGGCAATCTGGTCCAGGGAGTTTGTGTTTACAAAATCCAGGAATCTATGTGCCTATATGTTTGGTGTTGTATATGATTCACAGTTAATAATGGGTTAATTAAAGATACTCATGAATATGGTATTAGGGTTAGATGGCGATTGTTAAATACATGATATGGGTTTCATGGATCATAATGGGGGACCTATAGATTGTAAGAAAATGATATTAGATTTTTTCTGTGGTGATTTGAATGTGGAGAAGCTCAAGTGCATTGTCCTGTTTGACCAGCCTTAAGATATATTTCTTTTTGATGTAAATTGAGACACTTCCACTTTTAGTCCCTGTTTGTGTAGTAGCTGGTTTAAATTTGTGAAACGCATTATCACCTTGCAATGTCAGTTTGCTCTCCACTGCTTTAAACCATGTTTTAGTGACTGCACTGATGTCATCATTCTCTAGGGTAAAGTGAGCTTCTAGGGAGTGGATTTTTTTGGTTAGACTCCTAGCATTGAGCAGTAACTCCTTTAGATTTTCCTGGTTATGATTTGCTATGTCAGAAATACATTCCATTTGGCATTGCCTAAAAAGGCATTATGGGTATGACAAAGTTTTAGCTAATATTCTAAAGCCTAGAAGGGAGAGGGGCAGGCCATACCTGGCAAAGCAGTGTGGTCCATTGACCATTTCCTTCCATGATGACAAATATTGCAACCCCTTAGAATGACAATAGAAATTAAGCCAATTATTAAAGTTAGCCATTTTTTGTTCATATTGTGGCAACATCCTTGGAGATGGTAAAATGCTGATCAATGCTAGGCTCATACTAGCCTGGTACACATATTATGAGATCTCTTTTATAGTCTAGGGGAGGTATGACAGGCCATTTACATCCACATGGGCTATGACTGTCATACTGGCACCTGTGGTCCAATGACCTGAGTGTATGTGTAAAGTGATGAATCCTAGCCCCTGAAAGGAAACTGATCATGACTTTCTCCTTACTCAGCCTGCTGAGAGGAACAGCAGTATGTCTTACAATGGAGTCTCCAATGACCAGAATGTTGGATTGTGTAGTGGCTTGCCTTAGTAGAGGCTCCCTGACATGTGGCTGAATAAGTTGATGTGGGTGTTGTTTTGATAGAATTTGAGGCTGCTGATGTTTCTTGTTATATGTACTTCATCTAGGAGGTTTTGGGGTTTAAGAAGGTTACTTTTAAATGCCTCAGCATATGTGGTTATATGTGTCTGCTTTGAATTGTGTGTGATGGGTGCAATGTGTGTACTACTGAAAACTGTATAGACATTAGGAGTGGTATTATGCGACAGCTTTACTCCAGTTACATTGCATAAATACATCTCTCACATAACATATTCAGTTTGTTTGAGAATTAACTGGTTTTCAGTAAACATGAGGCAATTTCTACATTGCCTCAGGATGCCCATATTCACCAAGCTGGTAATGGATATAGTGGAAAAGTTCATATCATGGCAATAGACCCTTTTTTATTGATTAGACAGCTGGATTGAAAATATAAATTAATATCTGGAGTATACAGTTCGCAACTCTGGGGGCAGTGCTTGTCACTGCACTCTAGTTGTGTTGTGTGCAACTAAGCTATAGTAAAATGTTAATGGTGCTATTATAGGAAAAATGTCACTCAAGGTGTCTGCAACTATACTGGGTGCTGCCAGACACTTGAGGGAAAACTAATAAGTAGACTGTGATGACTTATGGATGAATTATTTAGGTAGATATTCTGAAGTTAGGTTAGATGGCAGAAAATCAAGCAGTATTTATTGAAAGGAAAGAATTAGCTTGATAAAAAGAGGGGAGTTGCCTGACTGGCTACTGCCTAGCTGTATTAATGCTAGTCTCACCACAGTTCATGCTGCAAGGATACAATGCGCCTTTGGTTCTTCTCTTAGAAGCAAAATAGTATCATCAATCCCAAGATGAGAAGCAGGCCGCAGGCTCTTTGGTGATCCACAGTCTTGTACCAGATATTGTGAGGGTCTGTAGGCTTCTTGCAGCCTTTTTCTGGTAGATACTTTTAGTCGCAACTAGACCAATCAGGAAAGTCAAACACAGATACTCAGTGTCCAGTCAGAAACAGTCAGGAATCAATGCACTCTGCTCCTTCTCTCAACAGAAGCAACATATACACACAAATTCCAAGCTGGCACCTATGAAGCAGTTATTAGGTTTTTCAGTGATCAGCAGGAAATAATTTCCCTATGCTCTTTCACTCACCAGGAGCAAAACAGAAGCATTAATCCCAAGATGACTACTGAGGCAGAATGTGGGCTCTCCAGTAATTGGTGGTGTTTTAGTAGATGAAGCAGATTTTAAAGGTAAAATGAAAAAAATAGTCTAATATTCAAACAGCTGCAGTGTGCAGTAAGCAGTTACATATGAAAGAGTGAGTAACTTTAGCTTTAGCTATCGAAGTATAGTTCCACTAATTTTAAAACAGCAATACAGACTGGAAAGGGATGGGCAATTTGTATCCTGGTTCTATGGAATGCAGTGAGATGGCCAATAAATTTAAATAGTTGAAGGGGAGGGAATTCACAAAATGAAAAACTTGTGCATACAATAGTGAAGACAGGAGATATATGGTCAAATTAAAATAAGGTGCAGGCAAATAGTAAGACAGTTGAGTTTAAAAGCACAACAACATCAATGTGGGACAGTGAGAAAAAAATTGATTTCTGTGTGACTCACAAGAGACATAGCTGTGGTATCTTTCCTAGTTTAAATGCGTAATTAAAAGCAGAATATAAGTAAAACACAGTGTAAAGAAAATAAATCACAATATACAAAACAGAAGAATGCAATGAAGCAATACAAAATACAAGAAAACAAAAACAAAATAACATTTTCCTCACAGCAAGTTGTGGCAGAGTCTGGGTAAGCTTTTCCAGTAAAGCTTTGATATGTTTTATTTTACCCCTTAAATAGAAGGTTTGGTTACTAGCTCCACCCACAGTTCACAGATAATGCGCCTTAATTAACCAGTTCTAGTTTCTGTTTGACTCACAATAGACACAGCAGTGGTCTCTTTCCTAGATTAAATATGCAATAAAAAGCAGAATACAATTAAAAAATAGTGTAAAAAAATAAATTAGAAGAAGGCAATACAAAATACTAGAAAGCAAAAACAAACTACATTTCCCTCACATGAAGTTGTAGTGGTATCTGGGTGAGGTTTTCCAGTAAAGTCATATAAAAACTTGGTCATTTTCATCATAGACAATCCCATATTCATGAATTACAGCCACTTCATTGAATATACACACCTCAGATATCTGCTTATATTAAAATAGACACAGTAAAGTACTCCACATGGTTTCACACAGATGCATATGATTTCTGCAAAGCTAGGTTAGTGACTGATTAATGTAAATGAATACTGGTAGTATCAGTCACATTCAGTTACAGACAAGCCCTGAGCCCAGCAAATAAAACCAACATTGCTGACTGTATATATATCAGATACCAAAATGTGACAAAATAAAAAAATAAGTACTGGACATTGTAATTTATTTTAACCCCCAACACACACACACACACACACACACACACACACACACACACACACACACACACACATACACGTGACTAACTATCATTAAGGTTACCACCTATTTCTTTACATAGGGAATCCCAATTTGGGGAGTTGCATCCTGTGGAAAAAAAAAACTGAAACTCTGCATTACCAAGATTTTGTGATGCCTAGTAAATATCCTAACTAACATTCAAACAAAAGAGTAAAAAAGGTCACACAGACAAACTATTGCTTGATAGGCTTTAAGGTCAGTGTTTCTAAAATTTATCCAAACAATCCAGTTATGTTTTGCTAATGAGGTCATTAAAAAGGCCAAAATATGCATGGTCACAGCTAGTGCATTTGGTATTATTGGCTAGATAGTACCCATAAAGACTTAAAAGCTGAAAAGTAAAAAGTCATGGGCATTCTCTATGTATAGAAAGTTTAATTTGCATAAATCCCCATGGAACTTCATTATATTTTAACTACTACTACTTTAACCCACTCACATTCATCTCATCCCTCAAAGAATGTAACGGGCATCCTCTAAAGTACCTCAGTCTAGATGATGCAGTTGAATTTTTTAATACTACCTTCCTGAACATCCTTAATTATCATGCCCCCATAAGATTCTCCAGAACCAAAGCACAACCCTCCCCATGGCTACAGAAAACCACTAAGTTAGAAATGAAAAACAGGGATAAAGCCTGGGAGCACTGGCGCAAAACCAAAACCCCCTCAGCTAGACAGAAATTCCTAGAACTACGCAATAGAGTCAAAAAGCTAATAAAACAGGACAAATCCCAATACTACCAGTCTGCTCTAGACTCCTCATAACACAGCCCCAAACAATTCTGGTCCTCCATAAACTCCATCCTCCACCCAGGTAAAGTCAGTACCCCTCCTCCTAACATCCCTCACTCCTCAGAAAATATTGCTACCTCATTCAACACACACTTCACCCAAACCATACTATCACTAGCTAAACAATACAACCCCCCCCCCCTCCAACCCACACCTTCAACTAGTAATCTCCCCACTGCCTTCTCTTTTTCTCCTGTACCTACCTCCAACATAAAAAAACTCTTAACTAAACTTAAACCCACCAAATTAGCAGCAGACAGCCTCCCAAGTGAATACCTACAAATCGCAGCTGATGCTCTGGCCTACCCAGTATCCATCTTGATTAACCGATCACTGTCAGAAAGTTACTTTCCCACACTGTGGAAAGTATCACATATAATTCCCATCCACAAAGTCGGACCGTCCACAGAACTAACCAATTACCGCCCCATAGCTATTCTCTCTTCACTCTCCAAAATACTAGAGAGATGCATACAGTCTCAGGTCTCAGACTACCTCCTTACTAACAACCTCCTTTCCAGTACTCAGCATGGTTTCCGACCAAACCATAGCACCACCACTGCCTTACTCTCCTTTACTAACACTACCCTTCAACATAAAAACAATGGCTATCTCTCCTCTGCTACTTTCCTAGACCTATCTAAAGCATTTGACATGGTCCCACACAAACAACTTATCTCTGTCCTCAATAACCTATCCTTCTCACAATCGGTCACCAACTGGTTTCATAGTTACCTGTCTGACCACCAACAATCCGTTGTATGGCAGAATGACATATCTCCCCAACTACCTGTCTCCATAGGGGTTCCCCAAGGATCCATCCTTGTCCCCTACTCTTCTCTGTTTACACCAATAATCTAGCCTCTGCCACCAAACATGGCACACTCATACAATACGCAGATGACTCGACCATCATCTGCTCAGCCCAGTCCCTACCAAAACTGCAAAAAGTCACACAGGAAGCCTTTTCCTCTGTTGAAACACGGTTATCTGATGCCCGATTAATACTCAACCCAAACAAAATTAAACTACTCATCTTCCAACCCACCAAACATACTCAAAACAACTCTCACTTTAACATCACGGCAAAAGACAACACCACTATATACCCAACTGAACACACCAAATTGCTAGGAGTGGAAATAGACAATAAACTAAAATTTGACATTCACATATCTATGACTATAAAAAAGTCCACAAAAAACTAGGAGCGTTATACAGAAATAAGCAATTTCTCACCAAAGCAGCAAAGATTTCAATAGCAAATTCCCACCTTATTTCCACCCTACTTTATGCCTCACCAATATATACCAACATAAGGCAATGTGATCTAAACAAGCTAGAGACCTGCTACAACAAAATCACCAAATTCGCCACAGGGGCATCCTACCGTAGTCACCACTGTCTCTCACTTGCTGAACTGGGCTGGCTTGAACTCCCTCACCTCCTTCAGTGGTATCAACTCTCACTCGCCCACAAACTAGTAAACCATCCACTAAATGTCCCATCCCTCCAGGATCTACTCCAACCCTATCGCACCACCAGACCACTAAGATCCAGCAGCAAAAATCACTTTCAGATCACTAAAGCCAATAACTCTGCTGGTGAAGCACTATTCTCTTGTGCCATAGCCAAATTATGGAACTCACTCCCACCCACAATTACCTCCATACCATCATGCACCCACTTCAAAACTTTACTAAAAGTGCAACTAAAAACATGCTGGCTATGCCCTTGCAACTCCCACTCTAATATCATCCACCCCATCCAACCACTACCTTTCTTTCCACTCCACTAACTACCTTGATTATAGCAAGCTCAGATGCTCATAAGCCAGTACTTATTATACAGCACAAACTTCTTCTTCTTGTAACATTTGTTAATGTCTGGTATGCACTTCACAGATAAAGATTCGAGTTGTCTACTGATGTACTATGTTCTTCATCAGTAAATATGTTGTAATTGCTATGTAAATTGTTAATCACTATGTAATCCAATGTAAATACTGTCTGTTTATTTTAACTGTGGAGCTTTTCTCCCCGGGCCTCCGCTGAAAATGGACCTACGTCCAGTCGGACACTCCCGGTCAACAAATTTAAATAAATAAACAAATAAATAAATAAATATTTTTTTCTTGCAGTTTTTACTGAATGATTTGTCTGTGTGACTTTTTTTACCCTTTAAGTAAATGTATCTATATTTTTCTCCTTCTCTCTCTTTATATATATATATATGTATATATACATTCAACCATCATGTAGCAGCAGTGGCCAGAATAGCCTTTTACTTGGTTTATCTCATAAGTAAAGGGATCGCATCCAGAAAAAAAGGAGGTTATTACCTCTCTGTACTCCTCTCTCATTATGCCTATAATTGAGTATAACACCCTGTTTGGTATGCACCTTCCCAAATACCTGTACCAACTAGAAAGGCCACAGAAATACCTCACAAGTAGAATCCATGGCCTCCAACACCTGTCCTATGCAGACAGTCTCAAATCAGTATTACTCTACTCGGTATCATACAGATTGCTCAGAGGTGATCTGTGTCTTGCCTACAAGGCGATATCAGACCCAGCCCTCCTAGAGATGCGCCATATCTATAAGTCTAACTCCTCACACATTACCCACTCAAAAGGCCTAAATCTAATATGTGACATCACCAAAACCTGCAGGTTTGTCTCTCAGAGGCTGCCCAGTCTCTGCAATAGACTGCCCATACATATCAAACAGAGTACCTTGCTGACCCTCTTCAAGTTCAACCCTGATGAGTGGATGGGAAACCAAAAATTTGTCCCAGGGGTTCCACCTATGTCGCTCATTTACAGGTGGGACAGGTGCTGACCGATGTTTCTTTTTTGGGGATAAGGCTAGGCTTGTAAGGGCCCCAAGGCCATTAATAGTAACCTCCTAGTATCCTATCCTATGTATATATATATATATATATATATATATATATATATATATATATATATATATGTATATATTTACATGGGCCTAGCTAAATCTGATGACTGTAAGCTTTCCTGCTTACTTAATTTGGTCAAGAAGTAAGCTGATAACTCATGAGATATTCCTCCTCTTGTGTCTTTGCACTTGGATGTTAACTCCTTTCTTCAGTTTCACTCTCAAGCTGTCTCAGTCACCTGAGGCACCCTTTGCGAATAAGAAGGGCTCATTAACTGCTGAGATGCTCATTGAGTGACATTTCTGACATCTTCAAGACCTCTGCTATTGATGCTGAGGTGAGCCTAATTTGAATTAAGCTTTTTCTTTGTTTTATTTTTTTTTTTATCTCCTCACCTATGAGGAACGTCGGAAAGACTTTCTGAATTTACATTTAACACTGCTTCGGTTCAGTTTTTTTTTTTTAACTGGTGGCTGTAGTCCAGCAGCCATGAGCTGCTCCCAAAGATGAAGAAATAATGTCCTCACCATAGATATGAATGAATTTAGGCTAAACAATTAGATTGGCTGTAGCTCAATAAAAATATTACTAGAAAACTCACTCAGGTTAAGATTTTGGATAGAAGTATCTGGCAGCACTCCTTTGTTGTTATATAGTAGGACATTTCAGGAGAAAAAGATATGCAGTGGAGATGGAACCCTGAGAAATAGAAAGCCCTGGGTAAAGTTCGCTGGAAAAAAACAATTTGTGCTGCATGTAGTGGCTGAAACTCAGTTGAGGATTAGATTTTGAGGGAATGGTTACATGTTCTTATATTAACATAGAAAAGCAGAATTATAGCCTATTCAGCAAAACCGAATAAAATAAATAATAAAAACAGAAAATGAGAAGATAGCACAGCAAGAGATTAGAGATAGGGGAGGCAAAACTGAGTCTGGGAAAAAGTAAGTTTAACCAGGAAACTATGAAACATTTGGAGAAAACTCAAACTAATGCAGAATCAGGAAAGTAGAAGCAACACAGTTAACCAAAGGATGGATTAATGTGAAGCTGCTCTTCAAGAGATTAAAAGAATATTATAAACAGATCTGGATTAGATCACAAAAAAGTAAGAAGGCGTGTCTTAAGGGGAAGAGGCGGAGTCAGATGTTTTTAATTTTTTATATTAAACTGTGGATAAGAAAAGAGAATTGCTTTGTGAGTCACGGGGTAAAATGTAACCAAAAATGATAGGAAGAATGTGGCGGGAGAGAAGCTAATGCAG
Source organism: Protopterus annectens (assembly GCF_019279795.1). Taxonomy (NCBI): domain Eukaryota; kingdom Metazoa; phylum Chordata; order Ceratodontiformes; family Protopteridae; genus Protopterus; species Protopterus annectens. The sequence continues at coordinate 508,966,001 of NC_056740.1, read as the reverse complement.
CCATTATCTGCATAAAGGTAAGCAAAGCTCTGGTCTCAGATGGCTTTCTGAATCACATGTATAAGCATCCAGGATTAGATACATGGCTGATATTCATTTAAGTATACACATATCATGATGTGAGCCAAAGTGCTTGCCTCGGTGGTGCTGGCAACTGTGGTCGTTTTGATGAATGAAAAAGGGTCTCAGAACACAATGGCAATCTCTGCTTTCTGCAATAGTGATGCAAATACAATTATTAGAATTCTTACAGCATGGCTGGAGTGTAAGAGTCTACTAATTATACATGAAGCTCACATGATCACTGCATCATAGGATCCTAGGATTTACAAGGCACTGACCCCTGAGGCAATGTCTGCCTTGTCCGTACACAGCCTTAGGCTTTGTCTCTCATTTCATAGAGGGCCAAGCTAGTCATATCATCATCATCTTCTTTCGGCTGTTCCCGTTAGGGGTCACCACAGCAAATCACCTGTTTCCATTTCTTCCTGTCCTCTGCATCTTGCTCTGTCACACCAACCACCTGCATGTCCTCTCTCACCACATCCATAAACCTTATCTTAGGCTTTCCTCTTTTCCTGTTACCTGGTAGCTTTATCCTTAGCATCTTTTTCCCAATATACTCAGCATCCCTCCTCAGCACATGTCCAAACCAACGTAATCGTGCCTCTCTGGCTTTGTCTCCAAACCTTCCAACCTGGGCTGACCCTCTAATATACTTATTCCTAATCCTGTCCACCCTCATCACACCCAGTGCAAATCTTAACATCTTTAATTCTGCCATATCCAGCTCAAACTCCTGCCTTTTTGTCAATGCCACTGTCTCCAACCCATACAACATAGCTGGTCTCACTATCCTCTTGTAGACCTTCCCTTTCACTCTTACAGGTACTCGTCTGTCACAAATCACTCCTGACACTCTTCTCCACCCACTCCATCCTACCTGTACTCTCTTCTTCACCTCTCTTCCACACTCACCGTTACTCTGAACTATTGACCGCAAGTATTTAAACTCATCCACCTTCACCACCTCTACTCCTTGCATCCTCACCATTCCTCTATCCTCCCTCTCATTCACACACATATATTCTGTCTTAGTCCTGCTGACCTTTATTCCTCTTCTCTCTAGAGCATATCTCCATCTCTCCAGGGTCTCCTCCACCTGTTCCCTACTCTCACTACAGATCACAATGTCATCTGTAAACATCATAGTCCACGGGGACTCCTGTCTGATCTCGTCTGTCAACCTGTCCATCACCATTGCATATAAGAAAGGGCTCAGAGCTGATCCTTGATGTTACCCCACCTCCAACTTAAATGCATCCGTCACTCCCACTGCAGACCTCACTGCTGTCACACTACCCTCGTACATATCCTGTACCACTCTTACATACTTTTCTGACACTCCTGACTTCCTCATACAATACCACAACTCCTCTCTAGGCACCCTGTCATATGCTTTCTCTAAGTCTACAAAAACACAACTCCTTCTGACATTCTCTGTACTTCTCCATCAACACTCTCAGAGCAAAGATCGCATCTGTAGTGCTCTTTCCTGGCATGAAACCATACTGCTGATCACTAATCATCACGTCCCTTCTTAACCTTGCTTCCACTACTCTTTCCCATAACTTCATGCTGTGACTGATCAATTTAATCCCTCTGTAGTTACTACAGTTCTGCACATCACCCTTATTCTTAAAAATCGGTACCAAAACACTTTTTCTCCATTCCTCAGGCATCCTCTCACTTTCCAAGATTTCATTAAACAATCTGGTTAAAAACTCCACTGCCATTTCACCTAAACACCACCATGTTTCCACAGGTATGTCATCTGGACCAACAGCCTTTCCGTTCTTCATCCTTACTTCCTCCTTGCTAATCCACTTTACTTCATGATTCACTATCCTCACATCATCCAGCCTTCTCTCCCTCTCATTGTCTTCATTCATCAACCCCTCAAAGTACTCTTTCCATCTCCTCAATACACTCTCCTCGCTTGTGAGTATGTTTCCCTCAATTTCCTTTATCACCTTTACCTGCTGCACATCTTTAATAGCTCAGTCCCTCTGTCTAACCAATCGGTACAGGTCCTTTTCTCCCTCCTTGGTGTCCAACCTTTCATACAACTCTTCATATGCCTTATCCTTAGCCTTCGCCACCTCTCTCTCTTTGCCATGCACCTCATCTCCTTATACTCCTGTCTACTTTCCTCATCTCTCTGACAATCCCACTTCTTCTTTGCCAACCTCTTTCTCTGTATACTCTCCTGTACTTCCTCATTCCACCACCATGTCTCCTTGTCATCCTTCCTCTGTCCAGATGTGATACCAAGCACCTTTCTAGCTGTCTCCCTTACTAGCTCTGCTGTAGTTACCCAGCTATTTGGAAACTTTTCACTGCCACCCAGTGCCTCCCTTAACTCATCCCTGACCTCCATCTCACAATTACCATTTTTCAATTTCCACCACTTGATCCTTGGTGCTGCCCTCACACTCCTCTTCCTCTTCTTGATAACCAACGTCATCCTACAAACCACTATCCTATGCTGCCTAACTACACTTTCTCCAGTCACCACTTTACAGTCTCCAATCTCCTTCAAACTGGCCCTCCTACATAAGATATAATCCACCTGTGTGCATCTTCCTCCACTCTTGTATGTCACCCTATGCTCCTCCCTCTTGTTAAAATATGTATTCACCACAGCCATGTCCATCCTTTTTGCAAAATCCACTACCATCTGGCCTTCTGCATTCCTTTGTTTAACACCATACCTACCCGTCACTTCCTCATCCCCTCTGTTCCCTTCACCAACATGCCCATTGAAATCTGCTCCAATCACCACTCTCTCACCCTTGGGTACAGTCATCACCACTTCATCCAATTCACTCCAAAATTTTTCTTTCTCATCCATTGCACACCCAACCTGTGGAGCATACGCACAAACAACATTCATCATTACACCATCAATTTCCAGCTTCATAAACATCACTCTATCCGACACTCTTTTCACCCGCAAAACATTCTCAGCATACTGTTCCTTCAAAATAACTCCTATGCCATTTCTCCTCCCATCCACACCATGATAAAACAATTTGAACCCACCTCCGATACACCTAGCCTTAATCCCCTTCCATTTGGTCTCTTGCACACACAATATACCAACCTTCCTTCTGTCCATCTTATCAGCTAGCTCTCTCCCTATACCAGTCATACTGCCAACATTCAAAGTTCTGACCCTCACTACCACAATCCTAGCCTTTCTCCTCTCTTCCTGCCTTTGGCCATATCTTCTGCCTCTTCTCCTCCTTCGGCCAACAGTAGCCCAATTTCCGCCAGCACCCTGTAGGCTAACAGTACTGGTGGCGGTCGTTGTTAACCCGGGCCTCGACCGATCCGGTAAAAAATTTTTTCTTGGTGTCTGCATGTCATATACAGGGTGAATTTATGAACACCTGCCCAGTTTTCAAGCTATTTTTTAAAGGCAGACAATGTGACACACTGCTTAACTTGGAGATGGAACTTCTTCAAGAGAAGGAGTAGATGCTGCATGATAAATCTTTCCCTCCTGTTAGTCTTATTTAGTCATTCGAATAAGCTTAGATCTATGGTGCAGGTGTTAGTAGGAATCTTTTCTTTATTGTGGTATAACAGTTTTTGGTTTACTGGACCCCTTTTGGTCTTATAACCAAGACACAGGTCTCTCCTATGAAGCCTTTATGAGACTGAGAGTATGGATAAGGTGTCCAATCTTTATAGTTCAGATCTTTTAGACCCCTGATCTTGATACAAAGTTCTGGGTCATTCCAATTGATTGATGTGCTTTAGTAAGTTACACCCGAAAGGGTGAATTGAACGCAAAGACAGGCTATTTCAAAGCAGCATTCAAGGAGAAGACTTCTTTTGATCTGGAAGAAGTACTTTAGCTATGAGAAAGTAAATGGATTTTCTAAATACCTTTGCAATGTATTGCAAATGTAAGGGAGCTATGTACTCATGGGTCTAGTTCTCTCAAGTCACTTTTATTTTAAAGTGGTATGTTACCTATGTTATAAGCTGGAAATAGAGGTTGCTTACCAAATGCAATAATTTTGCACTTTTTGGCATTGAGCTTGATATTTTTTTTAGTATAGCAGCTATTGACAACTGTAAACTCATGCTGGACTGCAAGTATATCACAGTGGGACATAAAGGATGACTCCCAGGTGACACGCATTGCTGAATTTTGTTGACCAAAGCCAAAGATCCTCAACTGATATCTGTGAAGTAGATGCCAAACGTCAGAGGTCCCAGCACATGTGCTTGTAGAACTTCATTGGTGACCCTCATGCTCTCAGAGGATACACCTTCTTACTCGTACTATATGAATCCTGTCTCTAAGAAAGTTGACTATCCACTTAATTGAATACAGTCGATTTGTAACTGCTTCAGCTTGCTTACTACATTTGCATGTAGTATGGTATCCATCCTTGAAGAAGCCAGGCTGATGGGGTTTGAGTCTGACAAGATTTTAGAACTCAAAGTTAATTATTTTAGTTATGATACATTCGATGGCTGTGCAAATAAGACTTGTTAAGCTGACCGGTTGGTAATTCTTGAGGTCTGCGGTGAGGCCACTCATGTGGAGTGACATCACAACAGTTAAACACCATCCAAATGGGGAAAGCTGGTTAGTACCATTATGAATAAGCTCAGAGCACTGTTCGGTGTTATTACATATTTTTCTGATATAATTGAAGAAGGACTTCTAGTTGTCTTTGTCTTCTCCAAGTAGTCAGCATTCATGGGATGGTTTATTTTGTCTTAATTCCTTTTTTAGTTTCTTATCTAGCTGTTTGATGTTCCTTTAAATCCAGAGGTCATTTTTCCTGTCTACACTAAAAGCTCTATCCCGTTACTCTGTCTTCTACTGACTATGAAGGGGTGAGCTATGTCTGACCTACAAGACACTCACAAATTCAGCCCTATAGGAGCTGCTACACATCTACAAGTCAAACAGCATGAGGATCACCCAATCTAGGGATCTAGACTCAGTCAACAACTCTTCCATGGTCTTCTTCAAACACAGTTTGGATCAATGGATAGGGAATCACAAATTCATGCCTGGGGTAGTGCCTATGTCTCTTATGGACAGGGGCAATATGTAAGATACTCAATTCACAGGAGAAAATTCATGTCCTCCTTTTGCCCCTAGGGGCCATATATTGGGTAAAAATTGCATTACATTGGCTAGGTTTGTAAGAGCCCTTAAGCCATTAGCCTAGTAATCTTTTATGAACCTGTAGGATTAGAGTTTTTTCCTTTTGTGATATAGTTTATTAATACTTGAGGACCACCACACTGGTTTGGTTTTAGATCTCCTCATTTGCTTGGATCAAACTGGGACTACCAATTTAACACATTTGTTCAGGTGTGAGTATAACATTTCTGTAGAACTCATTGTAGTGTCATCTTTATGGATAATATCTTTATACTCAAATTTGGGTGGTTGCGGTGGTGCAGCAGTTAGTGTTGCTACCTCGCAGCAAGAGGTTCACTGGTTTGATCCTCAGCTGGGGTGCCTTCTGTGTGGAGTCTGCATGTCCTCCCTGTGGTCATGTGGGTTTCCTCTGGGTGCTCCAGTTTTCTCCCACATCCCAAAGACATGCTGTAGATGGATAAGACACACTAAATTGACCCTAGGCATGAATGTGTGTGCCTTCTGTGGAAGGTTGGGTGCTGGGCTGGCAACTCAGAACTGTAAAACTCTACTGCCAATCATGAGTGGACAGGTGATCTGCTGTGGTGACCCCTAACCGGGAAAAAGCCGAAAGAAGAAGAAGAATATCTTCATACTCAAATTTAGAGAGTTCATCATATAATTGTATGAGACTGGTACATTTAAAAGCCTTGAATTCTATGATGTCAGGTTTTGATGGTTTGGAGATTCTGATGGAAAATCTTACTAGTTTGTGGTCTGAACTGACCAGTCAGTGGGATACCTTGAGGATGATACATACAGATACTAAGTTTGCTAAAATCAGGTCGAGTATATTCTAATCTCTTGTAGGTTTTAACAATCAGGTCTACACAGCTTTCATTTATAAAATCTAAGAATCAGTGAGTATATTCTGTGTTAATTGCATCAGTGACCTCAGTTAACCATTGGGTAGTAAAAATCACTTAGGATAACAAAATTCCTACTTATGGGGAGTTCATCCAAAATATTTAGGAATGTATGATTTTCTTGAGACATGGAAGTAGTTCTGTAGCATGCTATGAGGTAATAATTGATCACATTGAGCATGATTTGAATCTCTATAAGCCCTGTGTGTGCATCTCTAAGTATCTGTTTAAAGGTAATGTGAGTGGTAAGCACAAAACCTAGGTACCGAAGGAGTTCTCTCTGGGCATTTTAAGCAGGTTTCTCTAACAACACATACATGAATATGCTCCAAATGCAGGAAGGCGTTAAGCTGCATCAGTATGTTGTTTTCACTTATAGCATTATGTAGAGCCCTCTTGATAAGGTCCAGTGGTTGACTTGTTTTAAAAGTTAGGTTGAGAGGTTCATCAGGTAGATGGCTTAAAAATCTCAGGTCTATATCACGTCATCGAATGCAGAAAACAGCAAACGATGATTGATCGACCCCATTTCACTGAAAGCTGAAAATATCGACAGCTCAGAACAGCGATTTCTTTCCGAGGGAAAGAAATCGCTGTTCCAGCAAAAAAAAAAGTAAACAGTTAAAACACATACACACCAAACTTAACCTTGCATCTAACCCAAAATAAAAAAGTGAACAATTTAAAACATATATCTATCTAACTTAACCCTACTTCTAACCCCCCCAAGAAAAGTAAACATATATACACTTAACTAAACTCTACTTCTAACCCTAAGGTGTACGCTAAATATATTACTAGATATGCACTTACCTTAACCCGCACCCTAAACCTAAGGTCAGTAACTATTGCACATTTACATTCGTGAGCCATACCTGATAAGGGAATCTCTGAGACCGCACTACAGTACAAAACACGGCAAACAAACAAAGCGGCCAAGTGACGTCTTTCCCAGGGAAAGAATTAGCTGAAAAGCCGCTTTGCTATTTTGCCTGTTCGTTATTTTCAGTTCGGTGAAAACGCATTCGATAGAATGCGTTTTCGATAATGTGATAGGGACCCAAAATCTCAGTCTAACATTGAAGTTACTATAAAATGCTCAATTCATCCATCCACCCACAACCCAAGAGCCAAGGTTTACCATGCTAGGTGGCCAGACCTGACGGAGTTATAAAATGCTCAATATAAGCGATTTTTTTACTGAAACTGTAATTTAGTGTAAACAAGTAGTAAAAAGTGTAAAATCACAAGGACAACACTTGGATTAACTAGAAGGCAGTACAATTTGATAAGTGACTGTTGAAGACACAAAACCAGCATATTTAGTCAAAGAAACTTTTGAAAAGTTATAAAGTTTGACAAAATAAGCAAAGAAAAAAAAATTACTGAAATCACCAAAATTACTATAAGTACAACAACAGTTAAACACCTTCTTCAAAATTATATGGAGTTTAAAATTGAAAACACCACAGAAACAGCTCTCAGCACATGTGCTTCATCCCTCATTTCTGGAGTCATGGAAACAGACTACTCAGGCAGGTTTAATGAAAGGCTTTGTAGTTTGGGTGGATAGACATGCATGAATTATTGATTGCTTTGTTTTAGTTCTTAAAAAAAGCACCCAACATAATTAAGCAGGATTATTTTAAGTAATGATCAAACAAGTCATAAGGGAAGGCCTGTTTCTGGAATTCTGTCCTGTGGTGCTGGTTTTGATTTTGTCTGTCATCATTTGTATATTCAGTGAAGCTGAACATCTCACTTCTTGGGACAGCTTCTATATCAAATCTGAAAAAAAGCAAACTGTACCACTTAAACAAATATTTAACTTAAAATGTCCTACCACTCCGAGTGCACTCACTATGTATTATAGCCATAGTCACATAACTGTAAGTCCTCTTCACCCTTTCTATTGGACAATTACCCTTACCACTTCAGCACTCTTCACATCCAAGGATGAAAAGATTGCAATGCTTTGTATAATTAACAGAGATAGTTCTCCTCCCCACATACTTACACACACCTGCATGCCTGAAGTATGCTTCCTAAACATGGGCACACAGCATTTGTGTGCCTTTCCTAAAGACAAGATCCCCCCAAGCATTCCAAGCTCTAATCATACCTGCGTCACCTCTGAGGCATTCAGTGCTGCTGTGCTGGGTTACAATCCTTTTGATGCTCTGCCTCCCTCACCCGCTACAAGCAACATGCACTGCACGGATAATCTATCTTAAGTTTCATATAAGTTCTGAAATGTCCTTCCCTCCATGTCATATCTAATGTTTATAAGTGCATTTTGCAGAAGAATGCTTAAACAGAAAAGCATTAAAAAAAGGATAATCTTAAAACAGGTTCTTAATGGCAAAACAGTTCTGTACGGATATATCCTAAGGGGCATGAACACTTTTCAATGCTGTATTTTCTATGATTGAAAAAGTCCCGTTTAGATTTCATTGTTTATGAAATAATTTTGTGTTCTAGCCCCTTCTAACTAATTATCAAGTTGTGTAAGGGATTATAGGACCTACAGATTACATGGAATTTTTGGGCAGATTACCAGTGGAAGGAGATGTACAGACAAAAGCATTTTTAAGGAGAAAATGAAAAAAAGCCTAAAAGGGCTTCTCACGCTTGTGACAATGTATAAAAACATTGGTGTTGACTGTTTAATTGAGAAAAAGTTGCATAGAGGTTTAGATGCAAGAAAAGCTGTTTGTAGTTTTAATTACTTTGTAAGTGCAATGCAGCTTTTTTGAAAACGATTTAATTAAGCAGAGCAGAAATGATTGGCTGATTTATTGTACTGATTTAGCCAAATGGAAAGTCAGAAGATAGTTTGGTCTTTGGCAGTGTTTTACTGTGAGAGCCAGGAAAAGTACACACAGCAATAATGCACTAACAAAGTAAATAAAGTATATTACATATAATTCAGGAAAATATATTTTATGTACAATCTAATAATGCATGAAGAATATCATTAATTTTCAAAATGGTTTTATTTTGTTATAAATGATAGAAAAAGAGATACAACAGGGTAAGAACTAAATTATGTAAGATGTTATTAGTGCAAAACTGGTAATAAATCCAGTATTGTAAGTAAGGTATCCATATTTATATTTATAGTTGGTAGAGCGTTGATTTTGTAGTGAGAATTTGGTAAGGCTGTAAAAGTATTAATCACATTCTAAATCATCATCAGAGTATCATTTATACACAGAATCAATCTAATACTGGAAAAGAAGCAAATAAAAACCTGACACTTTTTTATCAATTATAACGAACAGAATGCAATCAAAAGTAGGACGTTAGCAAGAATTCAGAAATTTTGGAAAAGACTGTAGGCAATAATGACAACACAGTGGTGACAGTAGTAGCAAGTGGGACATCAGCTTGCAGTAGTAAGTGCATTGAGAGCACAAAGTGGAAACCTGCAGCTTGTACTTAGTATAATGTGTAGTATACCACTTTAAGGTACATCTGTACGGGTTATTAAGATACAGGCATTGCTAATACATTGCAGCAAATGTGTTTTCACAATAGATATTAGTGCTTCCTTTGTTAGGAGGTTATAGACTTAATAAGCACCTATAACTGATTTTAAAACATTGGCATATAACTTGTTATTTTACTGGTTGTGGGCGACAGATGAGGTTTAGGGATGAGTTTGACATTTTCCTCCGCTGTAGCACACAGGATGTGGTCATGCAGATATTTTACAGATGTGGAAAGGCTGGAGAATCTTGTTCTTGCAGAGAATAATGAACCAAGCATGAAAACCATCTCTAAACTAGTAGTTGTGCAGCACAGAGGGGTAAAGTTCTCTCTGTGACCCAGATGACCTGAGTTCCATTAGAAGCTAGGGTGTTGGATGAGCTGAGCTGGAAGATAGGCTTGAGTGGCTTACTTCAGGTCATACATAGGTTCATAGGCATATACCTGGCTAATGACCACTGGAGCCTTTACAAGCCAAGCCATGCAACTCAAATATCTCCCACTAATTATTGTGCTTTAGAGGCTATTTTATGGGGAAGTATGTTAGCAGTGCATGATTTAACTACTGCCTCTGTCCATCAAACACATAGTGCAAGACCATACCTGTCCCTCTATCACGTTATATTTACATTGTAAACAAACCTGTCCCTCTATCATGTCATATTTATATTGTAAACAAAATTTAAGCCCCTGGATCTATTAGCTTTGATCCTGTTCATTTTGCAGATATACAAAAGTTTATCAGAGCGAGGTCCAAGGAAGTCTTATATGCAGGCACAGATCACCTCTCAATAGTCTGTAGGAAACAAGAGTACAGAGACACGGCTTTGAGACAATATGCACAGGACATTTTCTTTACACTCTGTATTCTTTTTGTGATAAACATCTATGGACATTCCAGTTGTTATCTGTGCTCAGTCAGGAACATACCAAAGGGGCATTATACTCAAGGATGGGGCAGATGGGAGCCAGATAAATGACACAGTGACCTTCCTGAACCTGGATGCCCTGCCCTTACTTATAAGTTGAGTGACATAGAATATGTTTTTTATTACCTTAGATAAATGTTGGTAGAAAGTTATGTTACTATCTACATGCTCACCCAAGTCTCTATCTACTAGATCAAATCTTAGGAGTGTTTTATCAATGACGTAGTTTCTGGGGTGGGCGACTTTTCAAAAGGTACTATTATGCATTTCTTAGCATTGAATTTTAAGCTGTTGCTTTGGTATTAGTTATTTGTCTGTCTTAAACCTTCCTGCAAGATATTTATATCATGGGGATTTGATGACAGATCCTAGCCTGCATTTTTACATACCTCTCAACTGTACAGATTTTTGCCTCATATTTTTGGTCTATCCCTAATAAAATCTGTAATTTAATGACAAATCACTGAGGATTGAAGTATTAAATAGTGAAAGACATTTGAGTTTCAGACTCCATATCCTTCAGAAAATGCACACTAATGCAAAACCTATTATTCTATCAACTTTCTAAGTTTATAAGAGCAATATTTAACATCTGTCCCTATTTTTAGGCCTCTGTCCCCCCATTATTTTAGGCTTTGTCCAGATTTCTTGTTCTAAGAGGTTGAGAGGTATAGTCTGCAATCATCCTCAAACTTGTTCAGCCAGAGGCCTTTGACATTTCCTTGACTTCTGAGAAGTAGATGACAAAGAACAGTGGGCCCGGTATGGAGCGCTGAGAGACTCCACTGGTGACAGATCTATTAGTGGAGGTTGTCTCCCCAGTCCTAACTTCTTAGGACGTATCTGAGAGCCAGCTGGCTATCCAGCACATTACACAGGGATTTATGCCTAATTTTGTGAGTTTATTAACAAGGCAAGTGGGGTATTTTATCAAATGCCTTAGCCAGGTCAAGGTAGGCATCATGTAATGTTTACCCTTGTCCGTTGCCTTGGTAACCTTCTCAAACAAGTCCACGAGGTTTGGTATTCATGACCTGTCCTTGATGAAATCAAACTGGGTTAAGTCCAATGTCTGAAAATTTCCTATGTCATTATTAATTATTTCCATGATAATTCTTTTTATGGCTTTGCAGATGGGACTAGTTAGATTAAAGTTCCCAGGATCCATTGATGGTCCACCTTTTTGAAGAGAAATGAATACTGCAGTTCAAAATTCATGTGACACAAAGCCTGTTCAGAGGCTATAGTTGAAAGGTGACTCCAGTAACCCTGAAAGTCATAATCCAAGCTGTTTAGCAGGCATCACAGGATATTGTCAGGGCCTAATGAGACTGTTCTTTTGGACTTAGAGACCACATTTAGGACCTGCTCAATATTGCTAGTTGGAAATGTTATGTTTGACTGCATTTCCTAGGGGGAGTGGTTAGTAAAGTTGGAGATGAAATTTATAGCCAGTAGATCTGCTCTATCTTCCAGTTCCATGAACATGGTTCCAGTTACAACCAGTAGAGCACACTGTTGTGTGTTGCCTTTAAGGTTTTGGACATAGCTAAAGAAAGCCTTATGTTTATTCTTGACCTGGGAAACTACCTTACCATGAAAATTGACTTTGACAGTCTTAATTTGCCCTCTTAGCTGTCTATTCAGCTTGATGAGAGAGTTTTCATCTTTTTGGGTGTTGCACTTCCTAAGTTTAGCTGTGACTTTTTTTCTTTTACGGTACACCCTGATTAATATTTGATTCCACCTGAGAGGCTTACTTTTTCAGTTTGATTTGGGCTTCCTTCTGCTAGGCACAGCAGCCTCTCTGCAACTATTGACCTGATTGTACAGAGTTTTTGTGAACAGCTCCACATAGGTTGCTGCTGCATTATCTGAGCATGGAGGTATGATTAGTCTCCCACGAGTATGGTTTACAGTTGAATGGTGAATGTTTCCAGCTGGTCTGAGTCTGAGCTATGGCTTTCCTGGATCATGGAGGATGACCTATAACTGGCTGGGATATGGTATGGGACTTAGTCAAAGGTAATTTGTATGTGGAGAAACTCCAGTGCATCATCTTGTTTGACCAACCTTGAGGTATGCTTGTTATTCATTTATATAGACATCTGCATTGTGGTGGTCAATGAAGCCATGCACTGCAGGGGTTTTCTCTGCAGCTTTAAAAAGTGTCTCTGTAACTACACAGATGGCTGCATTCTTCAAGGTGAAGATAGCTTGGAGGAGCAGAGCTTCCTGTTTAGACTACAGACATTGGGCAGTAATAAATTTAGATTGTTTTGGATAAATGTTGCTATGTTGGATGATTTGCCAAGTTGGCATTACCAAGAAAAGAATCAATAAGGTCAGCAATATTCATAAGCCTACAGGAACCACTTCAGAACATCCTTGGGGAAGCAACGTGGTCTGCTGACCATAACCTCCCGTGCTGACAAATACTGTATCGCCCCTAGAATGAGATCAGAAACTTAGCCAATTATTAACGCCAGTCATCTTCTGCTGGTATTTTGGTAGAACGTCGGTCAGTGGTAGAGACATACTAGCCTGTGACAAGTAGTCCAAGAGCTCAATGATGTCTGTCCTCATATAGTCCTGGGAGGTATATCTGAGGTCATTTAAATCTACATGGACTTGTCTGTTCTCATATAGTCCTGGGAGGTATATCTGAGATCATTTAAATCTACATGGACTTGTCTGTCCTCATATAGTCCTGGGAGGTATATCTGAGGTCATTTAAATCTACATGGACTTGTCTGTCCTCATATAGTCCTGGGAGGTATGTCTGAGGTCATTTAAATCTACATGGACTTGTCTGTCCTCATATAGTCCTGGGAGGTATATCTGAGGTCATTTAAATCTACATGGACTTGTCTGTCCTCATATAGTCCTGGGAGGTATATCTGAGGTCATTTAAATCTACATGGACTTGTCTGTCCTCATATAGCCCTGGGAGGTATATCTGAGGTCATTTAAATCTACATGGACTTGTCTGTCCTCATATAGTCCTGGGGAGGTATATCTGAGGTCATTTAAATCTACATGGACTTGTCTGTCCTCATATAGTCCTGGGGAGGTATATCTGAGGTCATTTAAATCTACATGGACTTGTCTGTCCTCATATAGTCCTGGGAGGTATATCTGAGGTCATTTAAATCTACATGGACTTGTCTGTCCTCATATAGTCCTGGGAGGTATATCTGAGGTCATTTAAATCTACATGGACTTATCTGTCCTCATTTAGTCCTGGGGAGGTATATCTGAGGTCATTTAAATCTACATGGACTTTTCTGTCTTCATCTAGTCCTGGGAGGTATATCTGAGGTCATTTAAATCTGCATTGACTATGACCGGATCATACTGTGGTGAATTGATTTGAGTGCATGTGTAACTTATTGGATCCTGGCTCCTGATATGTAACTGACCATTACTTTTTCCTTGTTTAGCCTGGTGAGAGGAGCATTGGTATGTTGCACAATGGAATCCCCTATGACTAGAGTTCTAGGTAATGTATTGATTTGCTTTATGGGCTTAGTAGATGAGACTTCACTTGGTATGGCTTTATGTATATGCTGGGTATTGTTTTAGTAGAGTGCTTTCAGACTTGCTGAGGAAGATTTTTGCAGGAGGAGTGTCTGGGACATTTTTGGGGTTAGTAAGATTGCATTTAAGCAGGTCAGCAAATGTTGGTCTATTTGGAGTATATGCTCTGTGATGTAGGTGTATTTACCATGAGTGCTTGCATGTGAGAATTTTATCTTCAATAACAATGCATATGTACATCTTTCACATACTGTATCTGTTTTTTAAGGCTTAAATGGTTGTCAGTGAACATGAGTCAATTGCTACATTGTCTCAGAATGCCCATATATGCCAAGCTGGCCATGGAGAAACCAAGAGAGTGCATGTTGATTATGACAGGTTCTTTATTAGTTGAGCTACAACCAGGCTGCCACCTACTTCCACTAGATTCAATGGTTCATACATTCATAAGAGGTTACTAGGCTAATGGCCCTAGACCCCTTGCAAGCCTAGCCATATTTATCCTGAGCTGCCTGAACTGTCAGTGGTTAGGTGAGTGAAGTTCACAGAGGTAAGGGTCTATGGTAGTTCATTCCAACTTCCTCTGTCCAGGAGGGGCATGGGCACCACCCCAGGAGTGAATTTGCGGTCCAACCCATCCATTGATCTAGACTGCATTTGAAGGGTGTCAGGGAGGGGCTCTGTTTCACATGAATTGGAAGCCTGTTCCAGAGAAGTGGGCATCTTTTTAAGATGTATGTATCTCTCCAGTATGACCTGTTCATGTCACAAACCAGGTTAATATCCCTAGATCAAGTTACTGTCATGCAGTTTGATTTATGAATGTGTAGCATTTCCAACAGGGCCAGGTCAAAGACTGTCCTGTAAGTCAAGCACAGGTCACCCCTTAGCAGTCTGATGGAGACAGAATGCAGTGACAGGGGTTTCAGTCTTTCTGCATAAGACTTGTTTTGTGTACCCTGTAATTTCTTTGTGAGAAACTTCTGTGGTCTCTCCTGTTGTTGCAGGCATCTGGTGAGGGATATGCTAAAGGAAGCATTATGCTCTATTGTTGGTCTGATAAGGGCTGAGTATAATGGATTTTAACATCCATAGATCTATATGTGATGCTTTTACTTATAAGATGTGCCACATAGAAGGATTTCCTTACTGCTGTGGATACTTGGTGGTCAAAGTTCAGATTTCTATCAACATGACTTGGAAAATCCTCTGTCCTTTAATGTAAAAACACAGAAAAGAACTTTCTGTTTGTAGAAAAATACTACTTTATTCAACAACTAGCTAAATAGTGAATTCAGACCAAGTGAAATCAGCAGAATGGACAATAACAGTTAAAATGCACTTTTTGCAAAACCAGATCAAGAAAATGCAATTGAATAAATCAATAGCAGTGTACTTTAAACAGCTTATAGAAGTGCAATCATTCATTAAAAGTACTTAGCTTTGGCTAGAAGGCACTAGATACAAGGAAACACTTCTGAGGCAAAGGTGAGGATGCCAGGCATTGCTGAGCTCTGTGGAAATAAGCTAAGAGCCACACACATGTGCATTGTACAGGTACTTAAAACGAGGTAAGCTGGTATGACCCACTCAGAGCTGTCAACTATAGATTGCCCAGTGCATGCCAACCCCTTGGCCAGTATAAATGCACACAGGTGGAGGGGTTAAGCATTAAAACACTCCCTGAGGAGGAGCATGGCACTACGCCAAGATGACGCTATCTCATCACAGGCCTTGTACATCTTAGGAGTACAGGTGAGTTTGGTATACCTGCTGGGAACAGCTGATGGCCAGCTATGGGACAGCCAAAAAAAGTTGAAGACCATCTGCTCAGAGTTGGGTGTTTGGGTTTTTTTGTTTAACTAAGTGTCAGTGTTCTGGGGTTTTATGCTTTTGAAGAAGAAGGGAGGTGAGTCAGAAGCAGGGGGGGGGGGCTGTTGCTAGTATTCAATGCTGAAGGAAGGTGGATCAAGTGCGGAAAATTCCTTTAGAATAGTTAGGAGAGATAGGGATCTGATTGAAGTTGAATTGGTGTCTCCTTATAGATAATTCTTCTCTTGGATTAGTCAAGGGTTTTATTAGCCAATTCTGGAACATTTCTTCTGATTATTTTGGAGCAAAGTTTCATCTGGTCTGCAGCAGGAGGGCTTGTGTTTCTTGATTGCTTTTTGGCTACATTTCTAAGTCAAATGGCTGGCTGTGTGTTTTTGGGGGAATAGATTTTTCCAGAGATTCTGCTATTTATTTCTTAATTTGTAAACTGCTTTAAGATTTTTAGTGAGTCACTAACTTTTTTATGGCTTTAGTAATTAAATGATTTTGGGATGAAATATTTTTGTGGTACAGGGATGTTTATGTAAGGGAGTTGACTATCATACAGGAAATTGTTGTGAAAGAAGGTG
Organism: Protopterus annectens; assembly: GCF_019279795.1. Taxonomy (NCBI): domain Eukaryota; kingdom Metazoa; phylum Chordata; order Ceratodontiformes; family Protopteridae; genus Protopterus; species Protopterus annectens. The sequence continues at coordinate 508,949,533 of NC_056740.1, read as the reverse complement.
GTCTACGTTGCTTCATAAAATCTTAGTTTTTAGAGCTTCAGTGTTTAGCTGTGGCTGTGGGAAGAAAGTGGAGTAGGCAAGAAGTAAAAGTATTGTAGTGTGGATATAATTAGTCAGTGATCGGTTACTGTAGGGGGTGGATGGAAATATTTAAGATGCTTTTGGGTTATAGGCTCCTGCGTGCTTGTGAGACATTGACTGCTAATGGTGTCAAGAAAGTCAACACTTGAGAGTTGAAGTGTTTGGTATTAAAACTGATCAACTATGCTAATGCTGCCACATGATTTGGAGTATTTAAGTTGTCCTGTAGGATATCTGCAATTGTTTTATGATTCAATAGATGGATTATGTATGCCACCAACAAAGTGTTTCTTCAAAGATAACTACGTCAGTTTTTTTTTTTTTTTTTTTTTTTTTTTTTTTTTTTTTGCAAGATTGGATTTCATTCTACTCCTGAATAACTGCAACATGATTTTGAAGACTTGAAACTTGTTGTTATGTATTCTGGACTTCATTAGATTTCTGCAGTCTGCCATTATGTAATCATTTTCACTGAGGTAGTCTTCTGTGTGCATTTTTCTGAATGATCAAATGACTGCTGCTACTGCATGTTTACACCTAGTTCAAATTTATACAATATTAGCATTTAGCTACACTTTGTGTTAATATATTGCATTTCATTCTACAGTGCCACTTACGTTCTGGGTTTCATTTAGTCATTTTGTATATGTTGGCTAGTAACTATATTCCTACATACACTATCACCACAATTAATTATGCATAATGTATTTCTATTTAACTGCAAATATTATAAATTTCACTATACTGATACATAGTATCATATATGCTACTGTGTGTTACTACATAGGTACATTCTTACTACGCTATTTACCTGTGAGGATCTCAGACTAAAAAAAGTAATTTCTTTCGGCTTCTCCCAGTTAGGGGTTGCCACAGCAAAATGCCAGTCTGCTTACGATTGGCAGTAGATTTTTACAGTGGTGAGGTGCCAGCCCGATGCCCAACCTTCAACAAAGGCACACCCATTCATGCACACACCTACCTGCATATCTTTAAATGTCACTTGACCATGGGAAGGACATGCAGACTCCACACAGAAGGAACTCCAGCCAAGAATCGAATCAGAAAACCTCTTGCTGTGAGGCAACAATGCTAACAGCTGCACCACTGCAGCCTAAGATCTTAGACTAGTAAATATTTATTGAAATCCATTACTACTAGTAAGTATGTATGTATCTATATGTTGATTTACAGAATGAGTAGAACAGTCTTTAAATAATGAATAAACAGGCATAACATAGCAGATAATAATCTTGTAATGAGCATATTATGTGTTGGAGACATGAGTGTCAAGAAATTCACCTAGAGATCAAAGCAAATCTTGACATTGATGTCGAGAACACATAATTCTTTGTTATGATCAGAGATCCTATCATAATTCTTTGTAATGCATGAAGATTTATCTTCTCCATGTAGTAATATCTAGTCAAAAATTAGATTAAAAAATGCAAAGTGTTGTGTAAGCTTTGAAAGACAGTGAAGCCCTAGAGAAGTGCTTCATATGCTTATGCATTCCCTGTTTAAGGGAAGTGGTTTAATTCAAAATGAATTTCAACTTTAGCAGACGTCAGACAGAAACAGGAGTTGAAATGAAGCTGTTCTATGTCCTGTTGCTGCTATTTTCTGGTCAATGCTGTCTGCAAACCTAACCTTAGCAATGCATAACGGTTACTTAACAGTTGTTAAGCACCACTCTAAACATTGTTCAGGTCGGGTCTTTCACTATAGCAGTTTTCAACCAGAATATAATTTAGCCACTTTTTCAACATAATCAGGGTACTCCATGTACTACAAGTTATTCGAAATAACATTATTGTTACTGTCCAAATTAAGTATTAATAGAAACTGGTTAGACGACTTTCCAGAACTCTGAATTTAAAATTCAATGCCTTGTAAAATTAATTCACTGTGTTAGGGAGAATGAATATGAAAACTTGTTGGTACAACACATATTTCATAGTTTTAGCAAGCATTCAGTTGGTAAGAGTATTAAAATTACTGCTTAACAACTTTCAAACTAACTAATCAATTAGTAGTGAAATATCAGTCACGGAAATGAAGCTATATCTCTACCAGAACACAGAGATGAAGGGGGGTAATGGAGTCTTTTTATTTGGTTCCCTATTACGTGATCGAAACCTGTCGAAGTCTGAAAACTGCGAACAGCCGATTCTACACAGACACAGGGAAACAAGTTGTTTGGCCGTAACACAAATTTTGTTCTTTCTCCACTGTAGAGCAATCTCGGAGTTGGTATCTTTAGTTAGGGGGTGTGTGGGAGGCCCCCCACTTCATTTCTGTTTAAAACTTTTTTTTTTATTTGGCGAACAGCATTGTTTCCTTATGTTAACACCTTTAGGTGTTCAATAATTTAAAGTTTTGATCACGTAATGTAGACCCTTTTATTCTACAATTTAGTAACAGAGAAGTGAATATGGCAGATATACTGAAAAAAATAAGAAAAATAGTAACATCTGATGTGTTAATGTTGACCGGTAATGCTTGGAATGGTCTTTGATTGTGGCATGCTTTAATAGCATAGTATTTATGCTATGAATGTTAAACTGGAAGTTTCAATCAAACAGTGCATTATGAGTGATAGAAGAAGCAAAGCAGAGTCAGAGGGTAGGGGCGGCACAGTGGTGCAGCGGTTAATGCTGTCACCTCACAGCAAGAGGTTCTCCAGTTCAATTCTTGGCTGGGGTGTCTTCTGTGTGGAGTTTGCATGTTCTCCCTGCATTCGCGTGGGTTTCCTCTGGGTACTCCGGTTTCCTCCCACATTCTAAAGACATGTTTCTGGAGCGTTTCTCCCCGGGCCTCCGCTGAAAACAGGATCTGTGGAACCTAGTCAGACTTTCCCGGTCAACAAATGTTAAATAAATAAAAATAAAAATGATCAAATTATGTACCTGTTGAGTATCATTAAGCAATGTGAAATGAAGTGACTCACAGCATCAGTACAGGTCAGATGCATGATGCATCCTGAATAACTCAAATGATAACACAAATAATATAATAATTCAGCCATAACTAAGTATAATACCATAATCCTTCAAATAACTGCCATACAGCAGAAAACAACCGATGACTCCAGTTTTCGATTCAAGGTCATACAAAACACAAACATAACTAACAAATGGCAAGATCCAGAGGCAGGAGCAGTCTATAAACCACTGTAGAAAAATCCTACAATCAAACTAATGCTCAGACACAATATTAGTATTAAGGTAGTGCAGACATCCTTAATACCAAATTGTCATGGGGTGAGGCTGGACAATGTAGTATATGCACTGATATAAAGCCAGAATTCAGATGATGTAATGACTCAGTAAGTGGAGGTAGATAGTTCAGATGATACGCAGAACTGTTGTCATATATATATCACTGAAACACATAAAGGAATTAATCAAGCGATTATGAGGAAATTGTATATATGAAAGCTAACGATCTGTAGTAAAAAATAAATGTATAGTATATGTTGTACTGATACATATATAATATTTTCTCTTTTCTCCCATGACTATTTTTACATAAACATAATAAAGAGGATTGAGAAGCAGCTAACATACACAAGCATGCAGGGCAAGGAAAACAAATGTAATATCACAGTGGAGTGTTAAAACAGCCTGTAAATAAATAAACTTTTTTTATTTGTTTACTGGAAAGTCTGACTGGGCCAGACCTCATTTTCTGCAGAGGACCAGGCATAAACTCTCCAGACACATGTCTCTGAAATGAGGGAGGAATCTAGAGCACCCTGAAGAAACCCACATGAATGCAAGGAGGACATGCAGACTCCACAAAGAAGGCATCCCAGCCAAGGATCAAACCAGAGAGCCTCTTACTCTGAGCAACAATGCTAACTGCTGCACCACTGTGCCTCAAATAAATAAAAAAATAATAATGTTTAACTGTAACCAGCAGAAGGTGGATGTTAAAATTCAGGAGTACCAAAGAAGAACAGATCCAAATAAACGTTTTGGTTAGTTAAAGTCAATAATATTGGCCAATGAATGAAGATGTGACTGACCATGCCTTCACTCATATTAACTGGTCAAGTGCCTAATACATTTAGTAGGCAACTGAGGGTGTAACTATAGCAAACATGTAATTCACTCTCGTAGTTAAAATCACAATTACTCAGACATATTACAGCTTAAAGTCAAACCACCCAAATAGTGAGACAGTTAACATCTCTATCCAAGACACAAAGGACCTCTAAAGACGTGATTGACAGGACTTAAATGTTAAAGTATACAGACAGCATTACAATATACAGACTTCCATTAAGTCTCCCTATATACCTGTATTTTCTATTCTCCATGAAGTAGATAGACTGTGCAATGTACTTAAAGAAACAGCCCATTTTTGTATGTGAACCAAGTCTGAAGTTTGACAAAGATCTGACACTGAATATTATATATACCGTAGTGTAACACTTTGTCAGTATGAAGCAATTTTGAAATTGCACTACCACGAAGAATTCATCTTTCTCTGTAGTAACTAATGTTGGATTTATTATACATAAGTACCAGTGGAAAGGTGGGGTGAAGTACTCATCGTGGGGATGCAAGGGGGTTCAAGCCCCTCTACAAAAGTGGCTTATTCTTGTTACAGTGACTTCTGATTTTTATTGTTTGTATGACAAAAGGTGTAGTTTGTCTTTGCACTTTGCAATACCAAATGCCGGTATGTCTGTACAGGTCTTAATAACACAGACATCAGTAAATAATTTCTTTCTGATTATTCCAGTGTCTTAAAATTAAAAAAAAAATGCTACAAAATAATGAATGGAGAATATCTGGAATTTCATCTGTACATCACAGAAACAAAATACCGTTACCTTTTCTCTGGGTCCATAAAAGATGGTGTCTTGGGGCTGTTTCAGAAGATACATAGCAGTTTACTAGACCTGAAACTTTGCTGAGAGCTATCCTTTCTCATAATTTCAGTAGGAGAAGAATATACATTATAAATGACCAAATTTGGGTTAAATGTGAATTTAGAGAAAGGGTGTGAGGCAACTGTTTTAACGCATGGTTAACAAAAGTTATTTTGAAAAGTTAAATTCTCTGGTTGAAGGCATGGCTATTTTCATTCAAGCAATATTTTATATTGATGGACATAGAGTTGATTAACTGAATATTGTGAGATAATACATGCACAGGTGGATGAAACTGAGAAAGACTGTGTGGTTAGACAAAGCTATGCTGACCTCAGCTTTTATTAGAAGAAGTCAATGGGACAGAGGGTGCGAATACTTGCCATCACCACACATACTTTTTTTCAGTGAAAAACGCTATATGGAATGTGTTTTGTTTAGCATGACTTGCTACAAAAGAGATATTGAGAAAATGTCTAGGATATTTATACAGAAAATCAATGCTTTACCCGTTCTGTTTAACATTTTTCTCATTGCATACATGAACAGCAAAAATGTAGAAAGAGCTTCTGTAACATGAAATTTGCCAGGCTATTATCCATCTTGCTCCAAGGCTATCTATCTACTATACATTTGTTTCTACAAAATATGTCCAAAATAGTTAAAGTACACTTAATGAATTTACATATATAAATTATTACATAAGGTAAAGTAAAGCTGTCTATAACTCCGTTCATATTACTTATCAATACCCAATAGTTTTTGTATAACCCACTGTGCTGAACCATCACATTTTGGGTATAGTATAAATATACAACAATACCCAGCTGTTGCAGCCACTCCAGGGGAGCAGTCCGGTGAAGCTCTAGCTATGTCTCAGCTGACTGGGTTTGCTTAAGAGATTGGTGAGTGAGACAGTGGCAGGGAGAGTTTGGTGTGGCCATCCTGCATGGAGGGTGCTCATCAATGATGTTCCCTTAGGTGACATGCGTTCCAAAGAGGGGAGTTGCCTTGGATGTAATAGATCAATGTGGGGGGTAGGGCATAAAAAGAAAAAAAAAACAGGACACATACAGAGCTGAATGAGCTCCCAGGATGTCCTTGGGATCCATGAGTTGCTTCCCCTCAAAAATGGAGTAAGTTGGGGGATAAATGATGGGCTGGTAGACCCGGCATGAATATGGGGCAATAGGGACTGTGCTGGTTGAGTGATGCCTCAAGGGGGACCAAAAATATTTAACTAAATAATATCCAGCTCCTATTGTTCACCAATTTTATATTTTCTTTCTTACTGTACAAAGCCTACTAACCTATGCTATGCAGATACATTGCAAGTATTCTGTTTTTCACACTCTGAAGCAATAACATTTCATCTTACAAGTCATGACATCTATTTTATAGCTCTGCCTCCCTTCTATCTCAGAAGCCATACATTATAGAAATGGTGTTCACTGCAAATTAGCATATGTGGATATTTGGCAGTTACCATACAGCATCACATGTTAAAAATAACACGAATGAGTATCATACATTATACATGGGAATTAGGCATAAAACTGAGTTTGGTATGTAATAAACCAGCTTCATCAAGAAAGGCATTTCATGAAAAAGTACTCTCATGGCAATTGTTTTTCTCACAGATGGTTTTAGATGAATAACCTAGTTATACGTCCAAGTCATGCGTTCCTATTCTAACACTTGAAGAGAAAGATACTACAAGTTTAGCGTTGGCTTGAGACTAAAAAGCTGCCATGCATTGAAAAGAATGGTATTTTAAATATTATTTACTATATTTTAATAAATATAAAAATTTGAGGAAGCCTATTACAACATGCACCATCCAACAAGTCAGAAGGGAACATCAACGACTGCAGCTAAATGAATAATGGTGTGGCCGAATAAATGAGTACCTATTTCTAGTATCAGGTTCCGGCAGGCCATGGCAGCACTGATTAACACTGTCTACGTTTCATTGCTGAGGAAGACCTTTAGTGTATCTGGGGAATGAACTGAAGCTATTCCTGCACAACAGCACTAACTATGAGAAACATCTTTAATGAAATTCAGTGCTTGCAGTTATAAAGGTCCACATTAATTCTGAACTTAGTGCACTCTGAGTAAGCTTCTACAAATGAAAAAAAAAGGAATGACAGTGTTATGCATCTTAATGTATCTGAGTACTCCTAATTTAATTTACTTGATTTATTTCAAGAGGCTAGATAAATGGCTTTACATTGTAAGAACTATAAATCATTAGGAATAGTCAGTTTTGCTTCTACAATATTTTTGTCTTTGGCTCTTGTAATTATTTATTAGGGGAGCACAACCACAACTCTTCACCTCTTCACATTTGATATAAATGAAGATGGTAAAGTTCTACATACTCTTCAGTTTTATATTAATTTATGCAAATCAATATAAAGGAGAGAGAAAGAAAGAGAATCACACATACCTGAATAAATCGGGGTTTTATTTTATATTAAAGCTTTTATGAGCTATAAAATCTAGTACAAACTGAAAAAATGTACTTCGTGAGGTTCATATATGTTGAAGCAGATGAATAAGTGACAGTAAAGGCAAAGTTTCCAGCAATGATTTTGTCACATTACATTGTGAGAGGGGTTTTTATACAGATGTAGTTGATAGTTGCATACATAACAAAGGAACAAGTACTGGAAACATTAAGTAATTGTAGTGCAAAAGTACCATGTGACACATATTGTCACATGCCATATGAAATCAGGGGGCAATTAGTTTATTTTAATATGAAACTGATACATCATATTACAATTATGGATTTGAAATACTTTTACCCTCGATAAATCTCATTCAGTATATAAACATGATCCCTATTTTAATAAGGTCTGACATGGCCATAACAGTTTTTTTGATGTGCCATTTGTCTGACTGAGGTAGGTAAGAAGAATATATCAAAAGCATTAGAGAAGATTTAGGCAGGATAGTTAAGATTATGGAGGTGCTGGTTGAATGACTATGTCACACAGAATGCTTACAGTTATACTGGGCATTGCATGCCTGACGTATAAGTGAAGCAATGCATGGGAAAATATACAGTTCTTCTCCAAAAAAATAATTACATAAAACAGTAAGTGGCAAAACCTGGGAAATAACAGAAACTGTAGAATAGATATTAAAAGGCAGTAGTGCTTTTTGAGTTCTTGTCTGTCACCAGAAAGGGATCATGTCAGATCACTGAAAGTGTTTAAAGTGTAACTGAAAATACGTTTGATGAAACTACATTCATCTGCAGTAGTGTTTCTCTTGTTCACCATATCTATCTATCTATATTTCTCTCTCTCTCTCTCTCTATATATATATATATATATATATATATATATATATATATGTGTGTGTTGTGTCTTTCGGCTTTTCCCAGTTAGGGGTCGCCACAGCGGAAATCCGGTCTGCTAATGATTTGCAGTTGATTTTTGAATGCTGAGTTGCCAGCCCTGATGCACAACCTTCAATGAAGTTACGTCCATTCACGCATGTCTCCACGCAGAAGATGCTCTAGCTGAGAATCGAACCAGACAGCATCTTACTGTGATGCAACAATGCTACTGCAGCACCACCACCGCAGATATATATATATATATATATATATATATATATATATATATATGGATCTACCTGACTAGATCGACAGGTCACAACAGAGACAACTACCCAGAAGATCAACAAGCCAGAAGACCGACGGAGGAGAACACCGACGCTGAGAACACGGAGATGGGGAAAGGATGTGTAAGTATGCGGGAGTGACGGCCGTTAGGGTGTGAGTAAGGTAAGTGTGCGATGTTGACGGTCTGTAGGGATAGGGATGGGATAAGTGAGTTAGGGTTAGGGCGCGGGTTAGGTAAGGGTGCGAGTAAGGTAAGTGTGCGATGTTGACGGTCTGTAGGGATAGGGGTGGGATAAGTGAGTTAGGGTTAGGGCGCGGGTTAGGTAAGGGTGCAGTAGTGATATTTTTTGGGTTAGGGGCGGGTTAAGTGAGTTAGGGTTAGGGCACGGGTTAGGTGAGTGTGCGATAGTGACGGACCTTAGGGTTAGGGTTTCAGTTAGGGTTGTAGATAGTTGTGTATGTAAGGGTTAGTGTTGGTTTGTAAGGATTTTGGTGTGCTTGTGTTGTGTGTGTGGGTTTTGGACAGGGGATTTGTTTTGTTTGTTGTTATGATGTGTCGAGTGTATGAGGTGTCGTGTTTGTGAACTGTCGATTATGTGGTGTCGGTGAGGTGTCTGTCGGTGTTATGAAATGTCGATCTAGTCAGGTAGATCCATATATATATATATATATATATATATATATATATATATGTATACATATATATATATATGTATATATACATAGATTGATATAGGTCCCCTTCACATGGTAAACATTTCACAATGTTGAAACCCATATGGCCGTGACCATATGATCGACATTTGAAATGTCGACCATGGAGAACTGGCATCTCCGTACAGTGCGGAATGGAAAGATTTCCATTTCCGCACTGTAATGCAATCTCAGAGTTGGTATATTTCACAGGTGGGTGCAGGAGGCATAGCCTTCCTGCTAGCATCTTTAAAGTTAGTTTTATCCTTCTTTTTTGGTTTACTTGTATATTCGGCATTTCAAATGTTGAGCATATGGTCTCGGCCATATGGGTTTTGACACTGTGAAATGTTGATCTTATCAAGTAGACCCATATATATATATATATATATATATATATATATATATATATATATATGTATATAAATCCAAACAAAACAAGAACCAAACAGGAGTGTACTGCTGAAAAACTATCCAAACATATAAGTGACATCAGACTCAAAGATTATAAGAATCCTCTGGCCAAACATGTCAGGGACAATGAAGGACATAATTTCAAGTTCAGAGTGCTTAGAATTGTTCTAACCTCGAAAAGGGGAGGTGATAACAACAACAGACTGGAGCAGGAAGAAATGCATTGGATTGGAAAACTACAAGCTCGTAGAAGATCGGGACTGAACACTACATTTCCCATGAAACCTGCGCTCAAGAGGCGTGGTTTGAGAAGATGTGTGTGATGTGACATCACCCATTATCTAGCACTCTACTGGTAGAGAGCAATTTTTAAACAGGCACTAACTGCACAGTACACATGGATCTGATGAAGGGTTACTGAGGAGACCCGAAAGCGCTTATCCTTTGTCCTGTTTTTTTATTTTTGTTTTATTTTTAAGTTATTGTTCGATTTGAATAAATACTTGATGGTTTTAATGAATGCAGTTGTCGTCTATGGTAACGAAAGTGAACTACACTTGCTGATATTCAAGTAGAGCTGATTACATACGCTGTGCTTGGGAAGACAATACATTTGAAACATTTTGGCTGCTCAACCAAGTGTCTTGCTGAGCTTTTTTGCATGTGGAGTACAATCGAAAGCAAGCACCTGTAGGTGTTGCAACAAACAAACAAACTTTTGTGTTGAGAAGTGGTAGTGGAACAAATCTGCCCTGGCCGTGGTCTCAGTGCTGCTTGTTGTTGCATACATATATATATATATATATATATATATATATATATATATATATATATATATATATATATATATACATATATATATATATATATATATATATATATATATATATATCTATGGATCTAGGACTGTTGAATGAAATTTCAACAACCCAAATCCACAATAACTGAACCCACTTTAATGAAAGCGCTTTCACCGAAAAAGCACTTTCGTTAAAGTGTGTTAGAAAAAAAAAAAAAAAACAATAAATCTGCTTTTAAGGAGGGGCCAAGCCCCCCTGCATACCCCCCTACTTTAATATTCTCACTCCAAGGTTGCACCACAGTGGGGAAATGGGAATTTTACCTTATCCGCACTATAGTGCGACTGGCACAACGAGCATACTTATCTGAAAGTGCTGCTTCAGTGAACAGCACTTTCGGTAAAGTATACTTGTTGATTTGTGCTTCAGCAGAAAGTGCCGTTGGGGATCAGTATGGATCCCATATAGATTGTGCTGGGTGTCACTCTACATAAAGACTGCAGCAGAGTTTGTCAACTGCTAAGAAAAAAGAACAGCTACATTTGAAAAGGGTGATAAGAGAACCAATAAAGAAGGAGAAAATGTATCTTTTAGCTAAAAAGGAATTTTTTTTTCAGACTGGGTTGTGAAGCCAATTGTGAAACTATATGAGTGGTTTATGATGCTATATGCCAGAGTTGTAATTCCTTTTATAATGGTAAGACTAAGTATCCCCTGAGAAAAAAAAAATGATTCATGAACATCACTACAATGTCAGTAAAGCACATGAGAAAAATGCACTGTATAGACATGTGGTGAAGTGTGCAGCTAACAAAAGCTTCAACTTTAAATTTACTGTAACTGACAACATTTTAAAAGATCTTAGACAGAGGCCTTGGGAATTCAGTATATAATACAGAGAATTATTGTGGCAGTTAAGACTCAGTGCAACAGTGGAACCTGGTCTTAATCACCAGATTTCTTTAAATAGTGTTCTGAAATTGTGATCCACTAAATTATAGTGGGGATATCTAGTACTGTACTACTGCTGAGAAATTAAATGGGCTATGCATCTCCTGGTTAACACTTTATACAACCTACATATGCATATTTTTTATACTAATGAACAAAACAAATTACATTTTATAACTACAATCATTTTTACACTCCAGTATTTTAAAATATTTTTTTCAACAAAATGTGGATGGCTATTAGAGATGCATTATTTACTACAACAGTGGATTGTCAGTGTGTTTAAGGATATGTGTGCTTTATACCTTGGGAGTTTAAAAGTTTTTATTGTTAGCTTTAACAAACATAAATGTACTTTGCTTAGAGGCTTATTTATCCAGAAACACCTGTTTTGATGGAGGATGGGGTGGGTGGATTTTGGGAAAATGGTTTGTTTGATGTGTAATAAGGTTGGAATTTAGGTACTGCATTTAACAACAGCAGAGACATCTCTGACATTCTTTTTAAAAATTGGGTTTTTCTCACAAATTATAAAGATGTAAGGGAATGTGTTGGTAGTAAACCCAATATTGTTTTTAAAAAAGTTAATAATTTAAAAATAATTTTAGAATCAAATGGAGGCATTTCACAGCAAGGTATGATGAAGAAATGTGGGGCTTGCACGTATTGTTTTGTGTTGGAGAGTAATAAATTTATGGTGAACAAAATTAGAGTGCAGTTGAACAGGAGGGTCTATTGCTTCACTGAAAGGGTAGTGTACTGTGCAGTCTGTTCGCCCTGTGAATGTTTTTACATAGGAAAGATTGAATGAAAATTTTAAAACAGAATATATGAACACTTGGCTGCGGTGGTGGTGCTGCGGTAGTGTTGTCGCCTCACAGGAAGATGTTGTCCTGTTCGATTCTCAGCTATAGCATCTTCTGTGTGGAGACATGCGTGAATGGGCATACCTTCGTTGAAGGTTGTGCATCAGGGCTGTCAACTCGGCATGTAAAAATCTATCATTAGCGGACCGGAGTTCCGCTGTGGCGACCCCTAACCGGGAAAGGCCGAAAGACACAACAACAATATACGAACACTTGAAGAACATAAGACTTAACAAACCCATAAACACCCTTACTAAACACTGTACAGAAAAAACAGGACATTTGTTTAAATTCTTTATTTTGGATGTCCTTGACCATGATGAAAGGGGTGGCCCCTGGGCACTTTTGCTAGAAAATAAAGGATTACATGGCAAATTTGTTTAAATGCTGGCCAGTGGCCAGGTTTGAATGACTATCTCTCCATTTCTTGCCTTCTAAAATTAAAGGCAATAAGGAGATAGTTTGCTGCATTTATTAAGCACTTATGGATGGTTTTTAATTCACTTTATATGTGTTTCATATGGTTTTATATAGTGTGACACAGAATGTTTTAGTAAACTTTTAGTCTATTTATAAATATTCAGTATTTTCATGTATTTATATTTATACATCTTTGAATCTGTTTATGAAATGCAGTTTCCTTTAAGTGCAATAATGATCCTTTTGGGATGTCATTTTCCACTTTTGATTTGATTGGTTAGGATGGTGGGCATATTCTGACTTCTGCTTTTAAAATAACTGCTTTTAGTGTTTGGTACTTTGTCTGATGAAATCTCTAATAGGTGATGACAAAAGTGCATATTTTATTGTGTTTTTTGGTGAATAAAAGTGACTGCAACTTCTCCTTGTGCATTGGATTTATTTGCAACTGGTTTTGTGGTCCATGTGTGCCTGCCAGATTTTTAACTTTCTAAGCTGATAAGAGTAATAAAGATCAGTCTATTTTTGGGGTCTTAGTTGCCTCATTATATTCATCTTTCTAAAGGCATGTTAGGTGTCATGAAGGTAATTTAAGGGTGTAAGTGCTCACTCAAGGTTGTGATGCTACATGCTAATGGACATAGGTAATAGTCCTTGTGTGAGTTACAGAAAGGGGTGGGGTGTCCTTGTTAGGTGGGGAATGAGCAACATGAGCTGATAACAATGGCTTTTGGGGGGGGGCAAAACAAAGGGGGTTGTGGGGCAGGGGAAGTAGCATGACTGGGTAAGGCTGGAGGAAGCTGATTAATATTGTTTGTTTTATGTTTTGTTTTTCAGATGGTCAAGATGCAAGCCTGAAGGGAGCACTGGGACACCAGTGGCTATGTAAAAGGTTGAAATGTCAGCGCAGTTGCAAGGGGAATTGCCTATGGAGCAATAGATGAAGGTAAGAAGAAGATGCAAGGCTCCAGGAAAAACAGAGCCATCACTGCAGGGAAGAGGTCAAGAAAGGTGGTAGGAATGACTAGGTAACGTGCCAACAGAGAGTAGGTGGTAGTGCCACAACCATCTATCAAGAAAGGTGGCAGGAATGACTAGGTAACGGGCCAACAGAGAGTAGGTGGAAGTGCCACAACCATCTATCAAGAAAGGTGGCAGGAATGACTAGGTAACGGGACTACAGAGAGTAGGTGGAAGTGCCACGACCATCTGCAGGTAATGGTAAGAACGGTCAGGCTGCTGACGAGTGATCTTATAGCAGGTGGACTGGAAATAGATAGAGTGGTGGAATTGTCGTTGAGTGCTGGGGGAACATGAGGGGGCTAGGTTGCACCAGCTGTTGAATCTTGAGGAACAGGGGTAGGAAATGAGGAATCAGTTACATGGAGTGGACATAAGTACTGGAGCAGCTGTAGGCAGTTTAGACCCAACTAGTAGATGGGTGAATCAGGAACTGGGGCAGGATGGAGTTTTGGATATGGGAGCAGGGATTTTCTTGTCAACTCAAATGTTTTTAGTGGGGAGGTTGGGGATGTTTATTATACCTCCCATTACCTCAACAGTGAAGGAAAATATTTTGAATGGAATGTATGTTGATATATTTGGCCTGCATGGAGCAAATGAAGTGCAGAGGCTGGCTGAGTTGGAAGGCCAAGGAACTAGTGATTTAGTCGATGTTTTGGCTGCTTTGGATAGTAGGAGACAGGTGAGTTCAGGGCACAAACCTGGGAAATATGGCACCTGGATTTTCTTTATTACATGGCAGTGGTTTTGGAAAAAGATATGTCACAGGCCTTGATGCTGTTGGAATATTTTCTTTTTGATTTGGGAGGCACAGAGGCTGAGAGCTAGGAATGTCTGGTTGTAGTATGACTAGCGCTTTCATAAATGAAAAGCAGAGGATAAGACATTCTGATGGAAAGTAAGCATGCTGACATCTGCTTAGCATGCTTGTCAACTATATGAGACAGAGTAGACAGATGACAGAAGCTGGGGATTGGTTAGGGTCTTGCTGGTATATAACTCATTCCCTCCAACAGAGCTCTTTTGAGTGTATACCTTTAACTCCCAGTGGTTGTGGCTTCAGCCTTTAAAAATTAATTTATCACCTTACACTTCTAACAAATACTTATTAACAGAGATCATATATCAATACAATTGTGTTTGCTATCATATATGCTTCAAGATAAAATATTCTGATACCTTGTGTGTAGCATGGTTTTGGGTTTATTAATGCAAATATGAACAGACAATATTTGACGCCTAGAGGAGCAGTAGGAGTTAACTGCAGAAATGCCTGGAGGCGTCACTCGGCTGTAATGAGATAACGCTGGGAGATGTTCTTGGCTTGTCTGTAGGTTTGAGTATGTTCAGTCTGTGGACAGAATCATGTACAAGCTGAGGGCTGGCATAAGGAAGGGGGATTTGGGAGGTAAAACTAACATCGTAGGAGGGGGTTATGTATGTTAATGTGGGTCAGCCCTTTTTCAGAGGCAGAGCTAATTTTCATGAGCAAAGAGGAGTGATGGCTTTTCTAGGGAAGGTGTGAAGGCAGGCTTTCTCACTTTCCCATTAAAGTACAGGTGCTTTCCACCCATTTAGGTGACTTTTCTGATGCTGAAGTGTCTAAGGAATTGATAGAAGGTTGAATGAAAGGTTTTTCTATTAAATCTGGTCTGGTGTTGGGGGCTGAAATATGCTGCAATTTGAAAATCAATGAGAGGGAAAGAAGGGATTTTGCAGAATTTGTTGGCTAAGGAGATTCAGGCAAGTAGATTGTCAGGTCCCATTGAGGTAGTACCTTTTAATAGCTATCAGATTTCTCCTCTGTGTTTAGTGCCAAAAAAGAAGCCCATTGAATTTAGACTTATTTGCCACTTATAATTTCCTGAAAGGGATTCGGTATATGATTTCAATTAACAGATCAGATCCCCAAATGCAGTATGCCTCCATAGATGATGCAGATGCAGTACATCTTATTAGGGATTTTTATGATCCCTTTTTGGCAAAACTGGATATTAAAGTGGCATTTTGGCATTTGGCAATCAGGGTGGTGGACTGGCAATACTTAGTATGTGTGTTGGTGGAAAGTATTACTTTGATAAGGCCATATCAGTGGTTTGAGCTGTTGTTTGTGCTACCTTTGAAAAATATAGTGTGGCTCTGCTGTGAATTTAGCAAAAAGGAATTTCTTCTCAGAAGGCGGTTCATTATCTAGACTATTTTTTGTTGACTGTTGAAGGTAAAAGAAAAGTGAAAGCTAGGATGATGGCATTTAAGTAGATGTGTAGGGAAATGGAAGTGCCATTAACTCTAGATCAATTAGAAAGCCCGAGTCAGGTGTTGAATTTTTTGGGATTGATTGTGGATTTACAGAGGCATTTATTTTGTTTCTGACTGGCAAACAAAATAAGTTAAGGGTTAGGACTAATCTGCAAAAGGAAAAGAGGAGGTAAGAGTGAAGGAGGTGATGGAGTTCCCTGGCCTGTTGAATTTTGCGAGCAGGGCAGTACTTCCAGATAATACATTCTGTAGATTGATTGCAAACTCATTGAGCGGGAGTAGAAGTAAACATCTTTTGGTGAAGGTTATCTGGATGCAGAAGGAGGATATGAGATAATGGTGGGTGTTTTTGTCAAGTTTTAATGGAGTGTCATTTTGGCCAGATGAGTGGCTGACAGATGTGCAGTTACAGTTGTTTACAGATGCAGCAGAGGCTCATGGTATGGGTGCAAATGGTGACTGTGAACTGTATCAGGTGAGTTGGCCTGCAGTATGGCCGACTGAATGCAGGATGGATGTGAACATTCTGGAAATAATTCCAGTTTGGGCAGAAATTAGTGGTTTGGAAAGTGATGTTACACAATAATAGTGTGATTTTTCCTTTTTGTAATAAAACAGTTGTGCAGGATCTAACAAGAAGCACAGCTAGGTCAGTTTGGGTTTTGTTGGTTTTGAGAAAGTTAATTTTACAGAGTTTGTAAATTAAATTTAGTTTTTCAACCAGGCATGTTCCTAGATACTTTAATAAGTTAGCTGATAGTGTTTCTTATCTTCAGATTCACAACTTTTGATCTTTAGCAACAGATGCAAGGCAGAAAGCAGCAGTATTGCCAGTGGAGGTATGGAACCTTGGAACACTGTAGGGGGATGGTTGATTCAGACAATCAAATTCCACATGGAAGGCATATAACTCAGCAATTGCTGCATTTTGCTGTTCTGTAAGGCAGTTGCTGGTGGAAGAGAGGAGTTGGTCAGTTGCTTTGTTAATGAGATACATTGTTCACTTGTTGTTTCATGGTGAAGTAGTTAAGTCAGTTAAGGTTCATTTATCAGCTCTCAGTGCAGCTGCTAGAATGTTGAAGTTAAGCGATTGTACAAAAGCATGAATTGTGAGTAGGTTGATTAAGGATTGGATGAGAGGGAATGGTCCAAGAGTGGATGGTCCTTTTCCTTTAAATGCACAACTGCTTCAGGTACTGCTGAAAAGTTTGTATAGTTTGGCATCTAGTCAAATAGACTGCACTGTTTGGGCTTCACTGGTGGTGTTTATGCATAAACATGTATGCGCATAGGAGCATTTAGAATTGGGTCGATGTTGGAAACATTGCAATAGGGAGATATTTGTATTATTGATTCACTGACTGTGGTGTGGTTGCCTTGGTCAAAGACTGATCATTGGCAACAAATTGTGTTGCGCATTAATGCTGAATACTTCCTATGTCTGGCAGCATTGGCTATAGAGTTCTAAAGAGTAACTGGTGGCGCACTGGATGAGTTGGACTTTCTCTTAGGTTATGGGAAGGTTATAGGGGCAGTGCAGTTCATAACTGAGGATTAGGGATGCATTGGAGAGTCAGGGCATTCCTGAAGATAGATTTTCAACTCATTCATTTAGGACAGAAAGAGCATCTGATTTGGCTACAGAATGGAAGTCAGAGAGGTTGATAAGGGGTCTATATTAAATTAGTGAATGCTTAAAATAGCGAATGCTGATTTATTGATCCTTTAAAAGCGAAAGCTTGAAATCCCGAAGACACGGAACAGCGATTTTTTTCCCAGGGAAAAATATCGCTGTTCCACACAAAAAAAAAAATAACTTCAAAACACTAAATAAAGTGGGATGCTTCACCCCCTCACACCCCCCTACTTAAATATACCAACTTCGAAATCGCACCACAGTAGAGGAAATGGCAAAGTCCCCAAAACAGCCCAGTGATTTTTTTTCACTGGGAAAAAAAATCACTGTTCTGTGTCTTCAGGATTTCAAGCTTTTGTTTTTAAAGGATTGATAAATCATTGTTCGCTAATTTAAGTGTTTGCTGAATTAATATAAACCCAATAAGTATGGTTGGTAGTTGGTCATGTAAAGCTTTTTTTTATTTTACAGTAGATAGTGATATTTATCCTTTGGATAATTCTTGTTCTTATTTTGCAAGTGGAAATATTGTCTTGTTTGGCCACTCTTGCTTTCTGGGCAGTGAAGGCAGAATAGATCTGACTGGGTGGACATATGATGGCTTTGGACCAGGACAGATAGAAAGTATGTTGCCATGGTTTCAATGCTTCCATGTGGCAGCATTTGTTTGTAAAATGTGAAGAGATGCAGACAGCATTAGGTGTATCCACATTTTAGTTGTTCACTTAGGGGGCAATGATTTGGGTTGCTTG